>NC_066581.1:418164609-418473475 GCF_024323335.1 Lathyrus oleraceus | reverse complement strand
CGTATACCAAGTGGTGATTTTCTAGGACTTGCAAAGTGTGAGGGGTGGAAAATGTTATAGGTTATGATCCAGTAATTGAGAGTTATACCTTCCTAAGGTCGTTATGGGCATTTCCTATCCTTATGAGGGTAAAATTGTCCTTACTATTGAGAAGTAAGTAGTTTTATCCTTTGGATGTAAAAGGGTCATTGTAGGGTCATCGATAGGTCATTGAAGGCAACAGTTGTAAGGATACCTTAGCATTCGAAGGGACGATCATCATTTAACCGTAGGCTACACCGAAGGGTCATCGAGGGACAAAATCGTATTTTCGAAGGCAACATCCGAGGGACCATGATTTATTTTATGATGATTTAACCGAAGGGTCTTTGCTAAGTGTATCCCTACATTCGCGGGACACGACCGTTATACCGTAATACCGTAGGGCAGCAAAGAGAGGTCCAATATCACATATTTAAAGGCCGTATTTTACAATCAATTAGGCAATTAGGATGAATCTCCACATTAAAATCAATACATTAAAATCAGCTAAGTAATTAAGGGTGGATCTCCACATTAAAATTAATACATTAAAATTAATTAGGTAATTTAGGGTGAAACTCCACAAAGGGCATCCCACAAATAAAGTGGAATACCTATCTAGCTAGCTTTCCCGGCGATGTGTGAACCTTTGCAAAACTCAGCAAACATGTCAGAATACCAAATCAGGGTGCAATCGAGAATTACACCACAAAAGAAACCAGAACAGCAGTAGGGTCAGATAAACAATGCATGGCTATGATAAAAACATGACAGGTGGGCAAAAGTCAGAACAGAAAAGTCGGCTGCTATCGCGTTCGCTCCTGCTTCGCCTAGCGAAGTCTTAGCGAACACTCGTTGCATGCTCGCTTAGCGATGTGCTAGCGAGCGGCTGCGGATTCCGGTTTTAATAACGATATAATGGCAGTAAGCTTCACACCTTATAGCATTCATTACAGAGATTATGTGGTTAGACATTCAGATGTTCATGCATACTTAAATTCATATGTAAAACTTAAGATAGTTTCATAAATTCAATCATGATACCATGTGCAAATTAAGAACATAAGGTAGTAATCGCAAGGCCAACCTGTTTGTAATCGAATTGTAACCTTGAATTGGCCGATCGGATCGAATTGAGCGGAAGTGACCTTGCTGCCGCCGGCTTTTCCTTCAGGGTTTCCTTTAGGGTTACTCGGAATTCTCAGGGTTAGCCTCCAGGGTTTTCCGTCTGTGAGCGCTAGGGTTTGCTTGCTAGGGTTCTCCTTTCGTCCTTTTTCGTCCTCTTTCGTCCTCCCTTTTTCTGACTGGAGTTGTGGTATTTATAATGCCTTTTTTTCATGACCTAATGGGCTCAGAGTGAAGCCCAGAATTTTCTGTTATCTGCCAGCTTCGCTAGGCGAGCGTGTAGCGAACGTTCGCTAGGCGAGCGTGCAGCGAACGTTCGCTAGGCGAAGGATTTGCTCGCCTAGCGAGCAGGCCAGTTTGGGTCATTTTCTGGATTGGGCCACTCGTGAGCTGGGCCTTTGTTCCTTTAAGATCAGTGTCATAAAAATGAGTCGGAGTGCCCTGAAAAATGTCTTGAAATATTAATGGGCAAATTTTGGGGTATGACACTAATTATTTATCATTTAATTTTTTGGGGTGTTAATGATAAAAGCCAATTTTTTTTTTTAAAATGGTCACAAAAGGGGTCAAACCATGAACCTTGTATTTACAACAAAGATGCTTCGACACTAAGCCACTTATGTTTCTTATTTCATATTTGCAACACATGTATATATTACATAATGCGAAGGACTAAATCCAAAAATGAATTGATTTTGCAATTTGAACTTCTTCTCATTTCTCTCCTATACTTCCTCTTCACCTTCATCCATTTTATGCTCTGTTTCATTTAATTTTGTTATTGTTTCTAATGATGAGATATGGATTTGTAAGCTTTAGCACCTAATAGAATTGATGGTGGATTTTTATTATACATTGGTAGTCTCTGGTCTTGATAGAAGTGTGAGAAACCATTTTTATGAAAATGGGAAATAAGGAATAAAGAAGAAATAATTTTGGATTTGAAAAAATGCAGGGTTTGTATGATGGTTAGGTATGAAGATATGAACACAAACCCAAATTTTTTGATTAAATATTCTTTTCATCCCTATAAATTGGCGTGTTTTTGGCTTTAGTCCCTGTAACCTAATTTTTTTTGGTTTTATTCCCTAATTATATATTTGAATTCATATCTTCATGTCCAACCTTCATACAAAGAATTTTTTACCCAAATACCCCTAATTTTCAAAAAAAATCCCAAAATAACCCTGATTTCAAAAAAAACCCAAACTACCCCACTTTTAGGAGGATGCGTCAATCCAATTGGCGACTCCTCTTAAAATTAGAGAGGAGACGCCAATTGGATTGGTTAGGGCACATGGTGCAGCCAATTCAATTGACGCCCATGTGTATGGTTTGAAAGGAGGCGTCAATTGGTTTGTCACCTCAGTGCAAAGTGCAATTTTTTTTGTTAGAAATAGAGGTGTTGTGTGAATCATTTTTTCACATCTTATTTCATCATTTTGCAATCATGTTTGGTGTTCTTCGCCTCTATGGAAAGGTAATTTATTCGAGAGACAAACCTCAGATGTTGATGCTCTTCTGGAACATCACTACTTTCGATCAACTGAAGAGGGAGTTGGTTCGTTGGTTAGATGAGAAAATACCAGAAGGGGAAAAATTAGAACTATTGAGAGACTCGACAGTATCTTTGGTTGGATGCGAATGAAAACCGATAAGGATGTGTCGCAACCTGAAAAATACAGTGTGCGAAAAAAACAACCGGCGAAAGAGAATGACAGAAGAGTCGCCACCGTGCGTTATTCATCCCAAAGGAGGGAAAGGAAACGCTCGAAGTAAACCTGAAAAAGGAAAGGACAAGACGGGGTCTCGCAACCAAATCTTGGGTTCGGGAGTCGGTTATGCGAAGGGAAGGTATTAGCACCCCTACGCATCCATAGTACTCTACGGGATCCACTTTTGTAGTTTTTGTCTAAAGGGTGTGGGTTTACCTAACGTGTTTATTTACTAAAAAGGTTAAGAGAAATGACTCGCGCGGATGTCGCATCCACTGCATACGTATCTCATCTGAATATGAGAATCAGAGTCTTCGTAGCTCGGCTGACCTATGAGTTGGGGGGATGTGTGCTCGCTAAGACATCGCGTCTTATGCCTACGTATCTCATCTAGAATGAGAATCAGAGCAAGCCGTAGTTCGGCTAACTACGGGGTTATGGATTGGGTTTTGGACGAACAACGTTACTACGCAATCTACCGGATGCTCGACCTTTGGAGACTTACTCGCCTGTAGTAGAAGGAGTAAACGTGTTGCTTTGGGTTTTAGGGTTTGGGATGCTCGAGGGCAAAAAGGCAGTCCGTGACGAAGGAACCGCGCTACCTGCAGGGATATGAATACAAAACACAAAACATGTATCTCAAAGTAAAATGCCACCAAGGGGCTCAAACATTGCCTCCTATCGAGGTCTTCCAGCTAAGAAAGCGATAAAGTATGAGAAAGGGAAAAAATTACCACACGGATAAAGATCCGAAGCTATAGCAGTTAAAGGGGCAAGAAACCCTGAAATGTCTCCAGCTGGACCGTCAAAGGAAATCAGTCAACACGAATAATCAGAATAAAACTCCAGGGGGTATCCCACAAATAAAATGGGAAACCACGCGAGTGTCTCTGCGAAAGCCATGTGAGCCCTCACAAAACTCGACAAAGGGTTAGAGTAGTAGGATGAAATCAAGAGAAAACAATGCCATGGAAACACAAGACAGGTTAGAATAAACAAAATAGGGTAACCCAGAGTTGCCCCTAAATCAAAATGTAACCACATGAATAATTCCATCAAAATTCACAAAAGGCTCACAAAAAGGTATCAAATTCACCCATAATACCTCATACATTTAGAGCATTCAAATAAAAGGCATAAAGATGATGGATATAGGGCAAACCTGATTGGAGAGCTTGATTGAGTTGCGCCCGTGAGGTTTACAAGTTGAGTTCCTTTCAGGGTTTGGAGGTTGCTCTGAACTCTGTTGGCTTTTCTCTCACTATCTTTTCCTCAGGGTTTTGCTTCTCTTCCTTCTTTCTCCAGTGAATCTCCCAGTGTAACTCCAAGTGTGTTTTCCTCTACTGAAACTTCAGTATTTATAGACTGATTTTCGTGGGTAATGGGCTCAAATGAGGGAGACCCAAGTCCAAAATAATTTGTTATATTTTATTTATTTATTTATTTTATTTATTTAATTAATTAATTAATTAATTTTATTTTTTTTTTCGTTTTTTTTTTTTTCGTTTTTTTTTCGTTTTTTTTTTCGTTTTTTTTTTTTTCAGGAAAAATGAAGGGTAAATTTTGGGGTATTACAGGATGTTAGGAAAACGATGTTTAGACGAGATGACATCACTTTGATTGTTGTAATCAGTTAGAAATATGATGTTTTCAGTTTTCTTATGTTGTAGTGATATTTGTTGTGAACCTCGTTGTAACAAAAACTTAATGATATATAAACATTGAAGGTTACAAAAATCCAATGTTACAAAAAGATTATGACTCAGATGATGCTCCTCGATTAGGACAGTTGTTCTTATTGTGTCCTGTTGACGATAGATACTACATAGTCTTATCATTTTATCCGTCGTATCCATTTCTGTCTTGATATGTGTGTTGTTTGGCTATACTTTTTTCTTTCTACGCATCTCGTCGTTGTGCCAAACTATGTCGTCACCTTCATATAAAGGTCAGTATTCCTCCATTGGTAGCACCGAGAAGCTTTTGTTATAGACATTCATGATGGTGATGACCTTGTAAACATCAGATAGATAGTTGTAAGCGTCCTGGCGAGTATGTACGCATGCTGCATTGACAAGGGAGCAAGGAATGCGGAAGACCTGGAATTTTCCACTGTCGCACCAACTTCTGTTTAGTTTGACAGCATAGGCTAAATTTGGTCTCCCCTCATTGTGGTCCATTGTTTCCTGCACGCTAAAATTTTGCCTATGACAGTCAAAAACTGTTACCGCGTGTGTGCTAGCTTTGATGCTCTTCTCTTTCATCACTTTCATGCAATACTCACTGAATATTTGCCCAGACATTAACACCGCACTCCATCTTTCACCTCTGGTTGCGAAGGTAGAAGCCAACCTATAATAGGTTGATCTGACAAAGGCGGTTATTGGCAGATTTCTAATGCCTTTGAATACGCTGTTCATGCATTCCACAAGGTTTATTGTCATGTGGCCCCATCGTTATTGTCGTCTTGTACAACCGCCATAAGCAAAGTACCCTTGTATTTGCTGTATAACCATGTTCCATCAATTTGAATAATAGGTTTGCAGAATACAAAACCTTTGATGCATGGGTCAAACGTCCAAAAGAGACGGTGAAAGATTCTATTACCAGTAACACAGGTTCCGTCTGGCGTCATTGCTGGCAATGTCTCCATAATTGCAACAGATCCTGGCACATATGTTTTTAGTGCCCACAAAAACAGTGGCAAATCTTTGTATGAATCTTCCCAGTTGCCGAATACCTGTTCAATAACCTTTGTCCTCGTAATCCATATTTTCTTGTAAGGTGGAGTATAATTATATCTTGTTCTGATATGAGATATAATTATACTCACCTTCACTGATGGGTCTTTGTTAACAAGCGGCAAAATGTCTTGACATATCAATGCAGTGCTTAATTTACGGTGATCTTGTTCAATGTTAGTTGCAATGCAACTGTGAGGTGGGTCTATTGAAGTTATCTCCCAAGAGTCGGTTTTCTTTTTGTAAGACGCAGTCAACCGGAACTTACAAAGGATGTTATGACATTCAATGACATACCTTCTTAAATCAGTGCGTTTCACTATGAAATCAGCAAAGTGTTCATGTGGAATTTTTTGATAGCTCGCACACATTCTTCTTTAGTGCGAAACATGTCTCCCACCTTTGACTCGCCTTATGGTCGTGGATACGGGTTATAAAAAACACTGTTGGATGTTTCATCGGCATGCAGATCCATGTTTGTCATACGTTGAGGCGGATTGTAGACATGACTAGGAGGTAATGGCGCTGGTTGATCATCATATTCAATGTCGTTGTTCAACATGTGATCGACTTGCATCTCGATCTCTTTTTCTTCTTCATCAACAATGTTGACTTCTGCTTCTGCTTCTGGGTCGACGTCATCTGAGTATTGTGAATCAAATTCATCAGATTCATCCTGACTAGTTATTTGAGATTGTTGAGATGGTATACTTGGTTGAAGATTAATATACAACTCAATACAATTGCAGCCAGAATATTCGTGACTAACAAACATGTATTCAACATCTTCATCATCCCATACCTTTAGCGGGAAAAACTTGCATTGATTGTTCTAAAAAAATGGATTTTGATACGTGATCTTTGACATAATACCAGATCCTATGCAGGATTGAATTCATTTTTTCAAATGCAAGAAAATTTTCATTACTCTTGATCGTAAGTCGAGTGGTATCGGTGTTTCGAAAATAAAACCCATATAACTCAGACTCGTATATCTCACTATTGCAGTGAACATTGACACTTTATTTCGGTGAAGATGACATTGTAATATTTCGGGTGCAAATGAATGTGTGTTGATTGTTGGATGTTGATATTAAGACACTTAAATAGGTAAGTGATTTGTCTAACATTCAAGTAAGTCCGAAGTGATGTGTCTAACATGCAAGCTAGTCCGAAGTGATGTGTCAAACATGCAAGCTAGACATAAGTGATGTGTCCAGCATGCAAGAGAGAGAAAATCCACGTGTTACATATGGAAGCCCTAGCTTCAAATGAATTGACGCATCCTTGTAATCCTTGCACATGTGCGTCATTCCATTTGGCGACAACATGTCTTGCATGCATGCAAACCTCCTAACCAAGCATGCAGAACTAGATATGTCATGCATAAGCCTAGGGAGGCGTCAATTTGAATGGTGAGACCATGTAGAAAATGCACATGGGCACCAATTCATTTGGCTACCATATGCAATCACATTTTCCAAGCTTCCACACTTTTGCCTATAAATAGGAAGGTGACTCAAACATTTCTTCCACACTATCACTCACTACTTCCTCTACAACATCAAATCTTTCATCTACAACAACCTCTTTTATCTGCATCAACCTCTTTCATCTCCGACAAGATGTTTATCCTCACAATGGGTGAATCGCACAGAGGAACAATTGCAAACATAGCAACTTATGTTAGCGTTTAATTCTTTTGTTATTTGTCTAGAGTACCTTTTAATAACATATCAACTTAGTAAAGTATTTTGTTGTTTCTTTTATAGGATGTTTCAAGGTTCAATACTCGGGTCCACGAATATGTCCACATGGACCCGATGATTCAACCGTATGTCGAACTCGCCGGTTTTGGACATATAAGAAAAATTATGTCTTGGTCGGTGGATAATAAATCCATTCTTGCGTTATGTGAAAGATGGCGTCCCGAGTAGGGGTGGCAAAATGGATGGATTGGATGGATATGGATTGGATCGTTAATGGATGGATCAAAACAATCCATTATCCATTAACAATCCACTAAAAGTTTTTTAAAAATATCCAATCCAATCCATCCATTAAGAATAAAAATCCATCCAATCCATCCATTATCATATTTTTAGTGGATGGATATCCATCCATCCATTTCTTTTTCCTTTAAAATTTTTCTTTTTTGAAAAAAATCACTTATTTTTTTGAAATTTTTTTTTAATAAAACAATATCAGCTTTTTTTTGAGAAAAATCATTTTTTTTTCAAAAAAAAATATATTTTTGTATTTTCGAAAAAAATAATTTAAAAATATTTTTTTTTCGAAAAAAAATATTTTTTTTATATTCGTAAAAAAATAAATTTTTCGAAAATAAAATCAAAATTTGGTATTTTTCAAAATTATTTTTAAATTTTTGGAAAAAAAAGATTTTTTGTATTTTCAAAAAAAAATATTTTTTTTCGAAAAAAATAAATTTATTTTTATTTTTCAAAAAAAAAAGATTTTTTTTCGAAAAAAAAAATTATTTTTTATTTACAAAAAAAAATTAATATTTAAAAAAAAATATTTTTTTAAAATTAGATAAAAAAATCCATTGGATCATTAAAATGTGTTGGATGGATTGGATAATCCATGCTTATAAATGGATGGATTGGATCAATCCATTAACTTAATTTTTTATGTAGTGGATGGATTGGATGGATTTTTTGATGGATGGATTGGATGGATTTTCTCTAAATGGATCCAATTGCCACCCCTAGTCCCGAGACACACATATTCTGGTTTCCAACCG
Organism: Lathyrus oleraceus; assembly: GCF_024323335.1. Taxonomy (NCBI): domain Eukaryota; kingdom Viridiplantae; phylum Streptophyta; class Magnoliopsida; order Fabales; family Fabaceae; genus Lathyrus; species Lathyrus oleraceus. The sequence continues at coordinate 418,465,109 of NC_066581.1, read as the reverse complement.
ATGAGTGTACCGTGACGTTAGAAGACGTCTACATGCTATTGGGACTGCCTATTGAAGGTAAAGTTGTAAATGGTAAAACTAACTATGTGAATTCAATTTGCATGGACCTCTTGGATACTGATTTGTTAGATGATAACTCAAGAGGTCAATGTATACTCCTTTCATGCCTTAAGTCATACTATAACAGTTTAAATTTAGATGAGCATTCTACCGAAGAGGCTCGAATAATAAAAACTAGGTGTTACATTATGCTTTTAATTGGTTCTCTTTTATTTCCCGAAGGTAGTGGTTCTAGTATGCATGTTATGTATTTACCTTTACTAAGACATGTAGATAGAATAGGAAGTTACAGTTGGGGGTCCGCTTGTCTGACCTATCTTTATAGCTCTTTGTGTAAAAATTCACACAAAGGCACATCTACCTTTTCTGGATGTGTTGTTTTGCTTCAAGCATGGGGTTGGTCAAGACTACCGTCCCTAGCACCTGTCAACAACAACCCTTTCACATTCCTGTATGCACAAAAGTAAGTTGTTTAAAATGCTATATATTTACTTACTTAACGATTATTATCTCTAACTAATATTTTTACCTTTATGGTGCAGATGGTCGGCACGTGGTATGAGTTATAACAGATGTCCTAAACACTGTATTACCTAGTATCGCAATCTCTTGGATCACCTTCTACCGAAAAATGTATGGATAATAACCTAATTATTTCGTAATAATTTGTTTATTTCTTCTACCAAGTTTTAATCTAACTTACACTCATATTTCAGTTCATTTGGCATCCATACCTAAATTTGGATCATGACCATGAAATCAACGAAGAAGACGCAGCCGTATGGACTGCATGCACACCGATCATAAGATTCACAATTGTTGAGATGCACAACAGTGATCGTGTGAAATTGCAGTTCGGTGTGCTTCAACGCATCTCGGATCCCCCCGGCAAACCTAGGAGAATGGCATCTGCGCAAAGTTAACAACCAATGGAACTTCAATCCATGGCAAAGCTTCGTTAGATCTGAGTGTCGCAAATGGAAGCACCGCCATGACCATGTCTTAACTGACGCAGTGATGCCAAATGAAGAAAAACCAAGTTGTACTTATATGGCTTGGTACATATCGGTTGGTTTTGAGTTCATCGCCGAGGATATGTACCTATACGACCCACGCCAACAAACTTACACACCAGACGCCTCAACATCTAACCCCCAACAACATTGTCAGACCGACTACACACAACCCCTATCCGTCAAACATTGCGTTCCACAAACACACAAACATACAACCCTAACATGCCATACACCAAACCACAATACCAAAAGCATACCTCGTACACCACCAACAAATAGATCATCAACCAGAGACCCAACATCGCTTCGCATCCAACACATCACCCTACCAAAGCCGCCTTAGCCAGAACACTCAACGATCATTTAACACCAACCGTCTCTCCTCCTACCATAGCCAAGAAGCCCAAACCTCACAAAACCGAAACCTTCAACAACCTTATCTCTACCAAACACCACAACAATCTTTCCAACCTTTCCTCGACGCATCATTCACACCAATGTCTCCCTTCAACCGTCTCGGTCACCCACCAATAAGTCAAACACAACCCAACTACTCTGGCATGGGTCATGAATTCAGTTATGGCAGTACACCTTCGATGCATACTCAAGACTACACTGATTTGTCTGACTATCTCAACAGACCATCTCCTGCAGTTGGTAGTGATGTACCTGGGCCCTCAGATGGTCAAACACCAGTGGTGAATCATCAATGTGGGTTAGGGCCACGGGTTCAGGTAGCTAGGGGATGTGGGACCGGAGGTCGGTTAGGTGATCCCGATCACCAACATTAATCTTTTTTGTGTAAACGGGAATTTATATTAATATGAATTGGTCATATTTTGAAATTATGTATCACGTAGACTATTTTTGAAAAAAATTTACAAAATACATTGAGGTGTCAATCCAATTGGCGCCTCCCCTTAACCCATACACATGGGCGCCAATTGAATTGGTTGCACCATGTACCATAGCTAATCCAATTAGGGCCTCCTCTCTAATTTTAAGAGAAGGCACCAATTGGTTTGGCGCCTCCTCCTAAAAGTGGGGTAGTTTGAGAAAAAATTCCGAAATCATGGTTATTTTGGGATTTTTTTTGAAAACCTGGGTTATTTTAGTAAAAAATTCTCATACAAATCCATAATTTTTTCAGATCGATGAGAACATATGTGTTTGTTTATAAGGTATTCATGTATGTTTATTTAGTGCTCCACCATTTCAAACCATAATCATTTTTGGTAGTTTGATCATGTAACTTTATTATTTACTCTTTCTCTCACAATCTTCACCATCATCTTCCATTAAAGTTTCATCTTCATGTTTGTTTATGAAGTAAGGTTTGGATTCTTAGTTTCTCAAAGTACCAATGTTATTTTTATGTATGCATGTTGGTGAAGCATTTTTCAAAACAAATACATGCATGTATATACACCTATGTAAGTGCACTCATGCATTTTATGTATGTGATTATCATTATCATGCTCCTATTTCATGAACATTAATTAGTGTAAACAATGGTTGGAAGTACATGAGTTGAAGCACTTAGTGGAACGTTAAGTAATTTATAGTTGAAATAAATTATTTAATCATTAATAGTTGAAAAATTAAGTAATTTATTAAATATTGAATCACTTATGAAATATATATTCTTTGTTGGTGCACAAGGTGATAAAGATGAACAATGAATAAGAGAGAGAAGAGAGCATAATAACAAACTTTCACTATTCTTGAAATGGTTACACAGATAAAATATACACACACACTGCAAAAGGAATAAAGGTACAATTTGTTCACACCACTCACTTGCTTAAATACAAGTGAGATTTTACGATAAATACTAAAATACCCTCTAACAAACTTTGTCTACAAGTTTTTCAAAATATGAATTAATTCTAACAACATCCTTTAATTCATATTCAGCTTAACCAAAACTAACAACACCAATTTCATCCCTCAAGCGGAGAAATTGATCAGTCTTGATTGCCTTCGTCAGAATATTTGTCAGTTGCTTTTGGGTGCTGCAGTGTATAACTTCTAGCACTCCATTCTGAGCCTGATTTCTCAAAAAGTGGTATTTAGTCTCAATATGCTTACTTCTCCCATGCAACACTGGGTTCTTGGCAAGATTAATTTCAAACTTGTTATCAGTCATCAGCTTCAGAGGCTTGTTTACCTTGATCTTCAGATCCTTTAGTACATTCAAATGCAACATAGCTTGACATGCAGTCACAACACCTGCAATATATTTTACTTCACAGGTTGACAAAGCAACCACTAGTTGCTTCTTGGAACACCAAGAAATAGGACTTCCCATAAACTTAAACATGTATCCATAAATACTTCTTCTATCAACTTTGTCTCCACACCAATCAGAATCTGGGTAACTCAAAAGTTCTGAGCCAGTTTTAGAACCAGAAGGGAACAAAACTCCATACTTCAGAGTTCCCTTTATATACCTCAGAATTCTGACAGCAACTTGGTAATGAGACCACTTCGTTTTACTCATAAACCTACTCACTATTACAAATGCATAGCAAATATCAGATATAGTATTACACAAATACCTCATAGACCCTACTAACTTCTTGAACATTGTCGCATCTACATCATCACCATTAGAAACAGAATCCAATTTCTGATTTATATCAACAGGTGTGACAATAACTTTACAATTCAGCAGCTCAAACCTCTTCAGAAGCTCAATTTCGTATTTCAGCTGATGTAAGATTATGCCTTTCTCAGAGTACATAATCACCATCCCTAGTAAATAGACCATATTACCTACACCAGTCATCTCAAACTCATTCATCGGCTCTTTCTTGAACTTAGTTATCTCATGTTCACAACTTCCTATTAGCTATATGTCATCAACATACAGACACACCAGAATCATATTGCCTTCAAAAGTATGTTGAACATAGACACCATACTCCATCTCACATTTCGAAATCCCAGCTTCTTAAAAAATGAATCAATTTTTAGAAGCTCTAGAGACTTGTTTCAGTCCATGCAAGGCTTTGTGTAATATGTACACTATCCCTTCCTGATTCTTTTTCTCAAATCCAGAAGGTTGTGACACATAAAGCTCTTCTTCTGATGGACCGTTCAGAAATGCAGATTTCACGTCTAAATGCATCAAAGGCCAATTCTTGTTAGCAATTATCGCAATTACCAATCTGATTATTTCATGTCTTACTACAGGCGCAAACACTTCAAAGTAATCTAACCCAAGTTTCTACATAAAACCTCTTACAACTAAACTTGCTTTGTGTTTGTCAATTGATCCATATGGATTTAGCTTCACCTTATAAACTCATCTCACGCTGATGGTTTTCTTATTCTTTGGAAGTTATGTCAGCTTCCAAGTTTTGTTTCTCTCTATGGCATCAAGTTCTTCTTTCATGGCCTTCGGCCAGACTTTTTGCTTGAGAGTTTCTTCCGTTCTTACAGGTTCAGAATCTACTAACATGACACACTGAATAATTTCCCCTTCATAATATACTTCAGTATCTTGCAGCATGTCAAACTCTACAAACCTTCTCGGAATGTTTTGGATTCTTAGTGGCCTCTAAACTTGTTCAGAACCTTTTGATTATGGAATAGTATCAGATGCTAGAACTCCATAAGTACCGACTTCAGAAGCATGACCACCTTCAGAATTTGGAATATTCCCAGAATCTGGACTACCACCAGAATCTGAATCACCATCAGAATCTGGATCAGAATCAGATTCTTTCTCAGAACCAATCTCGCCTTCTGATTCTAATTCACTCTCAGAGTCATTTTCAGGCTCTTACTCATCTTCAGAATCAAAATCAATATCTTCAGAAGTTAACTCTGCATCGGAGTTGGATTGAGACTTGGTTCAATCCCATACTTCCGACTCTTTCACAACAACATTTATGCTGACTTCAACCTTATTAGTGAATGGACAATAAAGTTTATAAGCACTTGTGATGTGATACCCCACTAGTAACATCGCCTTGCTTCTATCATCCAACTTCTTTCTAGTAACATCTGGAACATGTTTATAACACATAGAACTAAATACTCTAAAATGAATCACACTTTGCTTATCTCCAGACCGCCTTTCAAAAGGAACAATTTCCTTCAGCTTCTTGGTTGGACACTTGTTGAGCACGTATGTTGCAGTGGCAACAACTTCTCCCCACAAAGTGTTAGGAAGATTCTTCTCCTTCAGCATGCTCCTTGTCATATCAAGCAAAGTTCAATTTTTTCCTTTCAGTAAGACCATTGTGTTGAGGAGTATATGGAGTTGTCATTACATGCTCAATTCCATTCTCCTCACATAACTTCTTGAACTCTGTAGAGTTATACTCACATCCACCATCAGTTTTGAGAATCTTCAGAGTCTGACCACTCTTTTTCTCAACCTTGATTTTGAATTTCTTAAATTCACCAAACACCTCATGTTTGAACTTTATAAGGGATACCCGTGTCATCCTTGTGAACTCATCCATAAATGGCACAAAGTATTTATTCCCTCCTAGTGAAGGTTTTGGAAATGGTTCACACACATCAGAATGCACTACTCCCAAAGCATGTTTTTCTCTTGGAGCTACTTCTGATGCAAATGGAAGTCTTAGTTGCTTCCCTCTCATGCACACTTTGCATGACTTTTTTGGTTTCTTAATTGCGGAAATTCCATGTATCGGTTTCTTTGAATTCAGATGCCGTAAGCTTATGAAGTTCAAATGAGCAAATATTTTGTGCCATAACTCACTTTTCTCCACAACACTTGTTGCGCTAAGGCATTCAGAGTCTGTAGTTTTAGCATTCACCTTGAATGTTCTATTCCTTCTCTATTCTGACTGCATAATCAGCTTCTGATTATAGTCATACATCTTCAAAAGATTATCCTTCATGGTAACTGAGAATCCCTTCTCAATTAATTGACTTACACTCATCAGATTTCTCTTCATACCAGGAACATACCAGACATTCTGAATTAACGCAAATTAGCCATTATTCAGAATCACTCTAACATTCCCCATTCCTTCAGCATTCAGATACTTATCATCAGCACATCTGATCTTGGTCCTCTTCATAGAGTCAAAATCAACCAGTCATTTCTTATTTCCAGTAAGATGGTTTGAATAACCAGTGTCCATATACCACCAGTCTTCTAGAGACGCACTATGAGAATCAGAAGCCATTAATAGCACATGTTCATCATCAGAACTTCTGGCTATATTCGCTTCTTCTGATTTCCTCTCCTTGTTTGACCAATAATCTACAGCGAAATGGTCACACTTCTTATAACTATAACATTGGACTTTTCTCTTGTCATACTTCTCATTTCCCTCCTAACAATTAGAAGTTGAGATTTCTGACTTATGAGACCTACCATATCTTTTCTTGGCTTCTGCCCAAGACTGCTTCTGGTTTTTTTGACAAAAGAAGCTTTCAAAGCCTGCTCTACCTCTCTCTCTCAGAGGTTCTTTCATTCAGATGCAACTCTTGCACCTCTAGACTGCTTGCAACTCTTCTATTCTCATGGTGCTCAGATCCTTAGAATGTTCAATTACTACAACGATGTAATCAAACTAAATATTAAAAGATCTAAGTATCTTCTCAATGATACTTTCTTCAGAGAGAGTTTCTCCACACGACTCATTTGTGATTAGAATCACTTTGGAAATGTGGTCAGGTACCTTCCCATTGTTCTTCATGTTGAGATTCTCATACTACTTACGTAGAAACTGAAGCTTCACCTTCTTCATTGATGCATCACCGCCGTAGCATCGCATCAGAGTGTCCCACTCAGCCTTCGTCGTCGTTTAATCAGTGATTTTCTCAAACACGTTCACATCCACATATTGATGATGTAGAACAACGCCTTCTGATCCTTCTTCCTCTATCACACTGAGCATTTCTCTGCGCATCTATTGCATTTTTTGGAAGTACAACTTGAAAGTAACCATCGTTGATGAGATCAAGAACATCTTGAGCTTCAAACAATACAGACATCTGAATCATCCAACGATTCCAATTTAGTTTTTGCCATCGAACACTAGAAGCTTGGTACTCAGGTTACCGTCGTTCATCTTCAACCTTGTTCAATACACTCAGATCTCACCTAAACACAATGTTTCCCGATCCCACAGAATCAAGATATGTGATTGTGTTATGATTCTGAACAGAAATTCAACACAAATTCTCCGAACAAAAATCAATCACTTAACGGCTCACCGTTTCACTCGTGTTTCCCTATGGATCTGAATCAGAACTCTAGATACCAATTGTTGGTGCACAAAGTTATAAAGATGAACAATTAACAAGAAAGAGAAGAGAGAATAATAATAAATTTTTACTATTCTTGAAATGATTGCACAGATAAAATGCACACACACATATACACTGCAAAAGGAATAAAGATACAATTTGTTCACACCACTCACTTGCTTAAATACAAGCGAAATTTTAGAAAAAAAAATTGATAGGACCAAACTTAAAATTCTACACTTATGTAAAATTATCGGAGATAAAAATAAATGAAAAAAAAAATCTACTACGGCAAGGACACCAACCACATCATTTTGTTTTACAAATTTAAATCTTTTTTTAACTCATTTTATGCACCATCTTATGCACATATAAACAATATTTTAATTTCATAAATTAATAACTTCATAAAACTGTTATCAAGATAGCAATATCAAATATTTTTCTATTAGAAAAAACTTTAAAACTACTCATAAATCTTTATCTTCATGTTCCAAATGTTCCGAACAGAAACCAAACATACACTTTGTTGAGATTGTTAGCAGAGTCACATTTTTTTTCCTATCAGGTAATATATTTCAACATTTTTACTATTTTTCTTAATTAAATATACCCTTCCTTTAAGTGTCACACTTAAAAAAAATTAATCTCTTTTAAGTTCATTTCAAAATTTAAACTAGTATTGATTATATTATTGTCAAAATTATCTCTAATTATTTATTAGATAAAAAGAAAAAAGAAAAATAAATTATTAAAAAATTAAAGATATTATATGGAAAAAATTATTATTTTATTTAAAAAGTAATGATAATTATTAGTTGTCTCGGTATAGGTAAAAAGTCAAAAACATGACCCTACGAGGGAGTAAATGATAATAGATTTTTCTTAGGAATACTAAAAAAATGAAAAATCTTCTTTAGACTATACAGAATTTCATTTATAAATTAGTCACGAAACACTGTACAGATTTACATTTGAAATATAATAATTGCGCAACCTCCTCCGAAAATGGGGAAAAGAATTTTCACTCACTTGTGAATATCTAATGTTTGTTTTGAACAAGCAATTTGAGAACATCTAATGAGCTCCCCTTCTCTATAGATATCGTTTTTAGACACAGTTAAAATTCCAGATTGCTCTTCAACTTTCTTAATGAGAAGCTTCAGTAGTGGTACCTTGAATAGAGTTTTGCGAGACCCCACCATGATCAACTTTCTCTGTAATCATGAATCATATAAACTGCTTATAACAAACATAATATATTTATTTACATAAAGGTTTCATGAAAGATGCTCTCTGCCTTCAAGAAAGGTTCCTTAATATTTAGCCCCTATCTTGCTAAATGGAGCTTCTAAAATTGTTTAAGAAAGCAATATGAATTCATGTGACATGCTACTATTAAAATCAGTGCTTGTTCAAAAAAATTATCTAAGCAAGTTCATAATGAAAATTAGAAAAGTTTGAGTATAAAAAAACTACCTTAGCACGAGTAAGGGCCACATTTATCCTGTGCCAGTCTCCGAGAAGAGAAGCCACGCAGCTAGTTGGATTCTTACAAGACCGTACAAAAGATACTAATATACAGTCCTTATCTCTACCCTGGACAAATAGATGACCAATTTATGAGGAACATTCTTCATACTATCTAAATAACAAGATGTAAATCAAGTGAGAAAAAAGGTAGAAAAACTATGGTATTCCTTCAATATTTGCAAAATGCTAAACACTGGGTTACAAGAGGGGATTAAAATCAAGACATTTTGTGCAATTAGTCCCTTTAAATGAATAAATTTTATATAGGAATTAAAGAAAAGCTTTTTTTTTGGATAAGAATGATATTAAATCCTTCTGTTTTTTCCTCCAGCCTGACCTGATATTTGTCAATGGTATGTATCTCCAAGGATGTTATGCAAGTAGCATGTCGGATGAGGTTAGCCTGTGAGTTATAGGGAGTAATAATGCCAATGTTATCTCCCCCAATCCCATTTTTTACCAATTCCTTTGCAACCTGCATTATAAAATGAGCAGGGATGAGGTAGTCATATGGCATGAATATTTAATTAGTTAAGGGAAAAGGACCAAGTTGGTCATTTGAGAAATCTGTTTGTGTATGGGATTGGGACTATTTCTTTTAACAGATGGTCCCCAACATATTTATCATGGAATGACTTCGGTCCCAAAATAATCAGGTGCATTGATGATTTAAGTTCACACAAAAAATGAAACAAGGTTTATGTTAACCAATATAATCTCCAAGTATAATAGCCAAACATGGAAGAATTAAGAATTGATAAAAATGAAAGCATTATATGCCATTGCGTGAATAGTAAGATGCATGATTGTGTGAGAATGCAATTCGCCTATCCTGTATCTGGTTGTACAGGATCTTTTCCTGACTAGTTAGTTTATCAGTACAGTAAGTTTAGTGTATTACAACATTGACACAGTTGTCACACACTAATTGGCAAGTAGATTCTTTCTGTTTTCAGTTTGTTGGTGTTGGCTCAGCCAATAATGAGATCTCTTGTATCAGTAAATAGAATGATAGTTCAGATTCTCTCTGAATCAAACAGTGGTAAATTAAAACATATATGACATAGTTTACTGTTTACCTAAAACATGTGAAATAGCTAAAATATATTGATATATCATATTTGAATGTCAAAATAATTCAAGATTCAAGTAATAAATAAAACGACAAAAGAAAAGTGTATTGGCATGCTACGTTGACAAAAAAGAGGCTAGCTACACTAAGTTCATGTTATGAATCATTGTAATGACTCATTTGTATTATAAAATAGGTCAGATCATGATTGTCAAGATCGCGCTTTAACTCCCAAAAGCGTACGATCTTACGCTCCCAAAATCACCACCGCTTTAATTGGCAAAAAGATCGTGAAAATGGAAGGAGCGCTGAAAGCGTAGAGGAAGATCGTAAAAGCGTGGGATCGTAAGATCCCACGATTTATTTTAGGGACTCTTTTGGAATCTTTTGACCCATTCCGGATCTGTTTTGACCCGGCCCAAAAACTCACCCATTTAACCCTAACGGCAGCACTCTTTTTTTAGGGTTTTGGGACTTGGAATATTTTAAATACTCCTTTTGAGAACAGAAAACCAATTATCGTGAAAGCTGCCAGCCTCCAAAACCATTGGAACTCCAATACCTCTTCATCTAATTCTTCTATAGCGATTAATCATATGATGATTGAGTTTCTTCTCTTCATCTATTTCCTCTATATATTTTGAGTTGCTGTTATGATTATTATTATTGAGGAAATTATGTTTTTTTTAATTGAATATTTGCTATTATGATTAAGTTAGTGAGAATTTTATGTTACAATCCGAATTCAGATCCTACTATTTACCGAATTCAGATCCTACGATTTACGCTATCTTTAATTTTGTCTATTTGTTGGGATCTTACGATCCAAGTTACGATCCTACTATTTACGCTTTTTCCATACCCTAACGATCTTTATCGAGATCCCGATTTTGACAACCATGGGTCAGATACATCACACGGTCCTTTAAGTTATATATTTGTAACAAGTTAATTTCTTTTTAGGGTTTTTTGGATCAAGTTAGTCTTTTACACAATACAACTTTTGTACCATTACCATTTTCTATCCAACTCCATTAAAAAGGATTGCGTGGCAGTTTTGATTCTGAGGTGGCAAATCCACGTCAACAAATTACTTCATTTATTATGTTTGTTAATGCCGACTTGCCACCACTTCATCAAAACTGCCATGTAATTTACTTAAAAGGACTAATTTGGTACTACAAAAATAACTAAGGAACTAATTTGTTACAAACATCTAACTTAAACGTTTTATTTGGCCTATAAAATACTAGTACAAACCAAGGCCAATAGTCAATAGTATTTTTATTTTGGTCAGTCAGAATCATCAATTCAACCAGTCGGGTAGGATATTTGCAGAACAAAATAATCCTTCACAAAATCTAACAATTTCACAATGGAAATATGTTGAGAATGAATATCCAATGGCCAAGGTTCCGTATTCTTCCTACAAGAAAATGGATCATATTGCAAATTGTAAATTACAAATGACATACCTCGGCAATTATGTGAGCTTCAGTAGGGTTATTTACAGCTTTCTGATCTCTTTCTTCTAAGGCAGGCAACATATCTAAGTAGAAAAATAAATATTCATGAGTGAATCTCATTCCCAATGTCCTTTAGGATAAATGATGAAAAAAGGATAACAATATCTACAAACCAGTATCAATAAATATCACTGGCCTTCCAGGATTCAAAACCTACATGTACAAAGAGAAATAAGATTCAATTTCGGGAACATATGATTTTATATTATTAGCCAAAACTATCCAATTTTAATAATTAAGGTTGGTGAATACTTTGTCCACATTTCAAGTTGATGTACGATCTAAAAAAAGTAAAGATACTGTAACTTTTATTAACGATTACCCTAGATGTAGTTGGTTTTTTAAAGGTTTTTAATGGAAACATAGGATTTTATATATTGAGTAGCTCTCAATTTCAGTCCTAATCTTGTAAAAGAATTAGATGCCTGCCCTCAATTTCAGTCCTACTACATATTACAGACCTGACTCTGGTTTGGTTCTTTTTCTTTCCTTCTCATTGGAGCCTAACATGATAGTTAGGGGTGGCAAAACAGGTCCGACCCGCCAAGCATGTCCATTTTGCCCGCAATTTTTGGTGAGCCGAGCCAAGGTTTAGTCTAAACCCTTACTCTGCCTGCCCTGCCCCGTTTTTGGCGGGCTATTGTGGGCATGGTTTTTTTGTCACTTTTAGACAAGGGTGCAGGGGAGGGCCCACCCCACCCCGTTTTTGGCGGGGCTAGCCAAGGTTTCTGGCCCACCCCCTCTACTATGTCCGCTCTATCTTTTTGCAAGCTTTGTCACCCCTAACATTTATTAAATATTGAGAACAAGAAAATGAGGGAATAGAATATATATATATATATATATATATATATATATATATATATATATATATATATATATATATATATATATGTGTGTGTGTGTGTGTGTACAAGAAAAATTCTACAAAAACAAATCAAAATTGAGTGCATGCTCCTCTAAACTTGAAACTTAAAATTTACAAATACCACACAAATAAGACAATGCAAACTTTGAAGGGATCCTTACATCTTCTAGCCAAGGCAAACAGCAGTTTAAGCCAGAAAACTCAAGTTTGGCATTAGCTATCTCAGATGAACCACACCTCAATCTGTCACCATATATCAAGGCATTTGACAAGTCCATAATACCCTGACACATACGGTACTGTATATATTTTATTTAGTAACTGATGTAGATAGAGAAGGAAAGAAAAAGAACCAAACCAGAGTTTGTAATGTAATATGTAGTAGCTACAACAGACCTGACTCTGCAAAGCTGAAATTGCCTGTGGATGAGCTTCTGAAAGCCTACAAAACAAACTCATCCCCATGCCATTTTCTCGAGCCTCTGTACTCTAAGAAATATTGATGAAAATTTTCAAATTCAAATAAAGTTACCAATGAATTTTGTACACAAAAGCATCAATACTACAGGGACGTACCTGGACAAGTGGTGGCAGTTGATAATGATCCCCCACAAGAACAAACATTGAAGCAAATCTTAGAGGGCCCAAGGACACCTACAATGGAACATTTTGCAATATAACTCTATGCGGTTAGGGTTTAGGACAGAAACGAGGGAAACTGTCAAAGAGACTGCATTCCTATTCATCTCTTTTCATTGTAAATACATGTTATCAGTTTATACAAGCATCAAAGAGAGAATTTTGGCACTAATACAATCAATTTTTTAACTCTGATTACCATCTTACTATCAGTACAGATATACATGTCTTTGAATATATATACATATGCCACATAAAATTTATGAAAGAAAAAAGAAACATACTGGCAGAGTTGTCTGCCCGGCTTCATCCATAATGCATACATCAAATCTCTTGTTGGCAAGCAGGGGACTGGAAATACCCAAACATGTAACTGCAACAACTTTGACTTGTTCTAACCTTATTTTGATATCTTCAACACACTGTACATTTGTTTCTGTGATAGAAACTTCTGTCAAGATTTTTATTCAAAATTTTTGATAAATTAAAGGGAAGAATACTGGTTATAAATTGGCAAACCTGAGAGGCAGTGCTCTCTGACCTCTTCATTCACTGCTTCATGTCTTCCAACCCGAACAAAATCAATCCCCTGGATCCATTTATATTACAATAACATTCTAGGGACTGTAAAAATTACAAATTTATGAAATAAAGAACCATATCATATTATAGTCATTTGTTCTATAAAGGGTCATACATCCAAAAAGAAAATTAAGCACTTTGATATTTTCCAACAAATATCAAAAGAAACACAGTGAAGTCTGGAGTACATTTTATAGACCAAAAATCAAAGTGCCTAAAAATCTAGCACTTCTTATTTTACAGCATTTTCATATTTTTCATGCTTAAATTTTTTTTTACATGTGTTTCCAAGCAACCAAATCACTTTCAGCCTGCCCCATGCCGACAAATAGACAGTGATCCATTCAAGAGAAGGGCCTGCTTGTTTTACATGCAACAAGCAGTCATATTTAATGATAAGATGCAAATGCACTCAGTGAAGCTGTTATTATATGCAAGCATGGATACCTGTGCTTTTAATTTGATTAGTAAGTTATCAACAGCAGAATTTGTATAGGCTGTCAGTAAAATGGATGTGCCTCTAATCAACAAGGCTTTCACAGCATGGACCATGGTTGATGTCTTCCCTGTTCCAGGCATCCCTAAGATAAGTGCATAATCTTTTGCCACAAGTATCTGACAATGAGTAACAGAGTGGAACACAAGGCAAATTATTTTAATGATGCTAAACTAAAGCAACTTGAAGAGAAAATTTATGGATTGAATTGATGAAATTCCAGCTTCATTGGAAACCTTGAGAATAGCTCTACGTTGATCATCATTCAAACTCTGCTCAGACCAAACGTAAGATATTGCAGGATCCTGACTAACTATAGAACCACTGTCAAATCTAGGAGCCTATAGGCCGGATGCCATCGGGAGGACAGAGAAAAAAAAGCAGTCAGTACTTAGTAAAGATGGTGATTTTAGGAGAGGAACACGTTCAAAAATAGAAAGTAATTTACCTCAAGGTCAACAATCATCCTTCGAAGATGAGCATTTTGATCATTTTGTAGAAAAAGTTGTACTAGATTAAACCTTCATATAAAATGTAAACAAATAATTACAACTTCTAATTTGCTACACCCAGGGAATCAAAGTTGGTAAAAAGAAGTAGTCGGAAAAGCACCTCATAATTGCAAACGAGGTCACAGCTTCATCTTTGTCAATTCTCCAAACCTGCTTAAGGAGATCATGTTCTGTGGAAGACCTCCCGGGAATTCTCAAAAGCTTGGAAAAGGAAACCTAAGAATTTTAAAAAGTGATAACAAGAAATGATCAACTCTGCAAGACAAATTGCTGAACCAAGGATCATGCCACCCTGTCTTTGGCTATGTGTGCTTGTCAATGAGATATAGGAAGTAAACACCAAATAATAAGAAAAGAAATAAACTCACAGTTATATGATTCTTGCTAGTATCTAAAATTACTCCTCGTGCAATAGTTTGATGGCTTGACTCGTTACTCAATATCTAAAAAGTAAATAAACATAAGTTGCTAATTAAAAAAGTAAATTTACTCTGTACTACTTGTTCACAGAATTATTTGACAACAGTTAAAATTTGTATTTGAGTGTACTGTAAAAGGAAGGATTCTTTGCAGGTATTGAACATAATGCAGGTTCAGATCTTTGCATTAGTATTAAAAAGATTACAATACAGTCTGGAGGACACATACCCTGCACATATTAATCATACAAGACCAGACTTAGTTCTCAACTCTCCCGACATTTTGGATAATAATTGTTAATAAGTCAGTCATCCACAACTTGTTAACAATATAACTAAACCCACTTCCACCAGGAGCTTCAATGAAAGTATCAGATATCTACTCTCTAATTTTAACATTTACAGTTGATATAAGTCTTTTCCCCAAATAAAGTGGAAATTTGCTTGCGTTGAATTCATTAATGAGATAAGAGATTAGAGGAAATTTAGATAAAAGCTTGATCCACTATGCTTCTTAGCCTTTTTAGGTGGTTGCCACTCAACACTATTCCAAAGTTAACTAGAACAAGTAAACACCGCATAATTAAATTCACACAATTTAAAAAGAGTGAAAGACAATTATTCATACCACAAAGTCACCACTTCTAAGTGTGACATCTAAATCAATTTTCAACGAGACACTAGAAGGATCATCATCAGAAACTATAGAGGAACAAGAAGTATCGTGCGGTACAAAACGATAAACGAAACGATTATCTTCATGAGATTTTGAATAAGGTATTCCTTGTGAAGCATCAATAACAATAGAAGAAACACCACCGGCACTGCGGGTCCTCAAATTATACGACCGCCACATGTCTTTCTTTAAAAACTGAAACAGTCAAGGAAATAAGAAATTATAAATTGGAGGAATTTTTAAAATATTACAAATAAATCTTAAAGGGAAAAGGCAAAGTTAAAGAGATTTTAAAATCTGCACCTCAGTCCCTTTAGCTTCTAAGTCAATCAAATGGTCCCAATGGCAGAGGAACTTAAAATGAGATGAAGTCAAGTGCTTAGTATTGGAATCGAAAACATCTCCCAATCCATTGCTCTTGATACTTCCACCATGCGCCTAAGCATTTTATTGTTAAAGTACCATGGACATATGAGAAATCATATTACCTAGACTACATTCTTAACTAACTTAACTAATAACATTCTGACATACTCCATATGAAAATATTGTTTCAAGTCATTTAATATCTTTACTACTCCAATACATATTCTAAGTAGTGTTGGGCATTCGTGCGATCATGACCAGTCAGGGCTACATGACAAAAGACTACTCCCTCCATCCCACGATGAGTGAGTCAGTTGACCATTTCACCCAGATTAAGAAAAAGAATAAATGAAAGAGAGAGAATGATATTTTTACAAAAGTATCCTTATCATGTATTGGTAATGATGAAAGTAATACTAATTAGAGGGTAAAATTGAAAAGGATGCATTGAAATTGAAACGGATCATTCATTTTGGGACACTATTTTATTCCAAATGGATCACTCATTGTGGGACGGAGGGAGTACACAAATAGTACTTCCAATAATCACACTACATTGGAAGGGATACAGTGCAGCAATAGATATTGGATAATGGTCTAATTCCTTAAAATGATACAGTTTTAGGGCATTGTATTATAATTTTGGAAGTAAAAATATTATTACTCAATATAAATTTTATTTAGATAAATAGATTCCATAATAAACTTTTTTTTTCAAATCACATGTGTTCTTTCAAAGCAGTTAAAAGAACTATTCTCTACACTGCCCAAGGTAATGAAGTACCTTGTGATAAATGCTACATGCATTAAGATGGCGACAACCTCTGCACATGCTAGAACTCTACAGTCAGAAAATGAAGGCTTGTAATGACATTCTGATAAAGTCGTTAAAAGCACATTATTGAACATTATGGGTAATCCCATACCTGTAACACTGGTGGAAGTTGCTGCAAGACTAATGCCTTGAGAATATCACTTGCTAGCTCGTTACGCCTTATTATCAACCCAACTAAGTCGGATCTTTGAACTGTAATGCCCTTTTTTTACATCAAAAAAAAAAAATATATATATATATATATATATATCAACAATATTACCATTTTCAGCAGAGAGGAACTGATTTTAAAGCAACAAAGTCTTACCTGTGTCTGATCTGTTTGGAGATAATACAGAAGACCAGAATCAATGGTCTTCTGGTACCTATTAACAAGACAACATAAACAAAATAAATCTTTTAGAATAATCCTTCGATGCGTGTGAATGTGTGTTTGCATGTAGGCTGTGTAAGAACCGAATAGTTTGAACCTTTCAGACATCAGGAGAGTGTACAAAATTACTTGGGCATTATGTTCTACGGATGTCTGAAAATATGAAATGCAAAACATGTTAAATTGATGTATTTATCTAATCTTAATTTTATTGGGCTGATTAGAAGTGAGGAACAGAATCTGACCTGGCTACTGGGTGATTTTCCAGTTTTAAACTCTAATGGCATGATCTTCTCCTCTGGTTTATCTTTTCTAGATTGAACCTTCACTCTAAGTGAAGCATCAATCATCCCTTTCAGACCATATTTTGGTGCCCATACCATTTCTTCAATATCAATTACCTACTAATAACATAAGCTTTTAACAGTGCATATAATGTGCATTTTATGCAAAACATCCACTATCAAGGGCAATGTGAAATGCATTTATGAGCATATCCTGGAAATATGTGATGCACTATCTAATACCTACATTTACATTTTTACTTATCAAAGATTTCTCACGTAAAATTCAAGCACTTAAACCTTTATTTCGAATATAGATAAAAAAGCTAACAAACAGTTGAGAGAAAATACACAGCTAGAAAAAGGATAACATATCCTCAAAAATGATTAGACTGAAAAGCACATGCATTTCCTATTTTTAGACAAATAAGCCCCAAAACATTAGAAGCTAGAGTAACTCGCAGCTTATTTTGTTATAATTGAACACCTGCTAGATTTATATCTCTATTTACAATATACATGAATGATAAGCCAGTTATACACAAGAAAGCAAACTAGAGCTTGCCTCAGATACGCCAACGTTCTTCATTCCATTAGCACATCCAAAATTAACATTAGGGTCTTCTCTTTCCTACCAAAATACCCGAAGCCATCAGTCACAATAGTTAACAATAAAAAATGGAGTATAAGTATTTTCCTAATAAAATAACTATGATCTTTCAACTTAGCAAGTTACACTTGGCAACAGCAAAAGAAATACTGACATTCTAAATGACAATTAATTAAATTTGTATATATTTAGAATAGAATGTTCCTTAAATATAGTCCCTTCATCCCACGATAAGTGATTCAGTTGACCATTTTATACATATTAAGAAAAGTGAATAAATGAAAGAGAGAAAATGATATTTTTACTGAAGTACCCATTATCAAGTATTAGAAACGGTGAAAGTAGAAATGATTAAAGGAACTATTAATAACCCTGATTACAACCGTAATTATTTTGGCACACATTCATTATAATAATAAATAGTGTCTGAGAGCAGGAACTATTTTGACACACCTCCATATTTCTGAACAGCATGATCCAATTATATATTCTAGGGATACCATCAATCATGGTTTTGCGAACATCCT
This sequence comes from Lathyrus oleraceus, assembly GCF_024323335.1. NCBI lineage: Eukaryota > Viridiplantae > Streptophyta > Magnoliopsida > Fabales > Fabaceae > Lathyrus > Lathyrus oleraceus. The sequence continues at coordinate 418,446,472 of NC_066581.1, read as the reverse complement.
TTTCATTTACTGCAATGTTCACAAGAAGAATAAATTAATGCTCCCCAATAAAATGGCAACGGTCAACAATAAATAAATTTATCCGTGAATAACTGTTGAGTAAATTTCACACTCCAATGAGATGTGTGTACATATAAATACATGATAAAGTAAAGAGGACAGACAGTGCCGCACCTCCACATGCAAACAAGCTTTCAACATTTTTTTTTAAAACCACTTCTGTATAACATTCCAAAAAGTTTATTGTAGGATTGTCATTTGTAAGTCCAGCCTACACGAAGAAATCAAACTCATATTTAATTATATTAACATATACATACATACGCACACGCATCTATATATATATATATATATATATATATATATATATATATATATATATATATATATATATATAGTCCTAGAGTAAGTTTTTTTAACTTAATTCAAATCATAATCTTTGAATTAACTCTAATGCTTAAATAAAAAAGCTAATGTAACCATTAGATTACATTCAATTCAAAGGTTATATAGAGCCATACAGGTTATAGGATGTATTTTAGAGACCTGAAATATTTGGTGAAGCAACGTTCCACATAAAGCTGCAGTTGAGTACTCACTGCTTTTTAGCCTCTCATCTAAGACGGTTCTTCTTGGGCAACTAAAACTGGCAGCAACCTGGAATACACTTTTGTATTAGGAACAACCACACCTGATCAAGGTAGTTAAAATAGAAACTTTAAGCAAAATCAAGAAGGGGGAGTAAAATCGCAAATCCTAACGCAAACAGTAAGATTATACAAAATTCCATAACTCATATGCATATAACTTCATATATTTGCATATAAAGTAGGCATTAGTAGACAGTGAAACCCTTAAATCACTAGAAATACTTATGCAAATTTAAATTCTTAAGCATAGCTCACAAGTAAAATAATTTAAACCTTAAATCACACTTCAAATATTGATAAATTTAATTCATTCATAAGCATAATCGTAGAAACATTTCAAAGATCTTAGATCATACGATTCAACTAGTAAAAGGGATGGTTCCACCTGATTCCACCAATATAGGATTTTGTGTATACTATTAATCACGAAGAGCAAGCATAATTGCATAATTCACGATTCAGATCGGGATTTTAACTACCATGCACCCAATTAAATATTACCTAAAATAAATTGATCTGCATACAAAGGCATTCACCGTGGACAATCCAGCCAAAATGAGCCTACTTCGGTAATTCAATATAGTTCAGAGACATGAAGCACAATAATCATTTCTAGTTAAAATCAGCTTAAGGATCAAAGTTCCCTAAGTTGGACTAGAAAATAAATTGATGCAATTTTACAAGACTATAGAAATTGCATTTGACATATCTGCTGAAACCATCACTTTTAAAGTATATATGTATTAAAACAATAAAACTCATTACAATATATGACAGGTCAACTGTAAAATAAATAACACTTAATATAAAGAAATATTTGACAAGATAGAGTTGCATAATTTGATGTTGTAAGAAATTGCTCTTCATAAAAAACATCTTGATAAACCACCCAAATACCCCATATTAAGTAAAGCAAGAAGACTGAATTCAAATATGGAAGGACATATTTTGGATGAGAGAGTAAAAAGATACCTTACCCGTGTTCCAGACACAAGAATATCTGGGTGTACAATCAAAAAATTATTATCATGATTAATATCACAATTTCCCCCTTCATCAAATTGACCAATTACGTTCACGGTATCTCCAGGTGCAATTACACTGTAAGACCTGATATAATTAAAAGAAGGATTAGATATACTAGAAATAAGATATGTGCAAAGAGAATAATGTGTGGGCAAGACTATACAATACTGAGAACTTGATCTTTCAAACATTGTTGTAAAGAATTCAGTTAAGAGTCCATGATTATAACAAATTAAGGACATAACTATAAAACCAGAGAGGATAAGGATTTATAGAGAAAAATAAATTATTGTGAATTGGAGACACATTGTCGAGTGCCTTAGTTCAATGGTATTGGTACTGGAATAAAAAATCAGTTTGGGAGATCTCTTAAATGGTTACTTTCTAGTAATGAAAAGCACTATGCAAATCAAAGAAATGGTGTTGTTCTTGAGCTTGTGTTGAATTTGAAAAGAAATAATGCCCCGCAACAAAATGATAGCAACTATTCCAACAATAATAAAAATATTTATCTCTTCCAAGTATATATTATTGAAATGCCACAAGTATAGGATAGACTTAAAAGCTTAAATACACAAGAGCACACCAGCTTACCATTCATCCCACAAGTTTATAGCTCGCTCTTCTCCAGTTTGTTCATTTAGTAAACGAAGCACCTATAAGCAGTTGAACAACTTTATCATTTTCCATTTTATTGGCAGTAAATAATTTTATCATTGAGCATAACTACACCTTGTATGGACCTTCAGCAGCAGATGAATCAGCAGGTTGCGATTTTTCAGATGCCTAGAGTAAAAATGTAAATAACAATAAGCACACCGAAATTCAATTTTGTGCACTAGAGAGCCAATGATACAGAACATGATTCCAAAAACATACCTCCAAAACCAAATAATTAGAATTGGAGAAATCACCAACAACCTCTTTAGGTATATGTGATTTAGTACTTTCAACTAGATGGTTGACTCTGACAGGGAGCTCGTTAGCAATGCCATCTTGTGATTTAAAGGAATGAGTGGTTTTATCACAAACTGTATCATTATCAACACCAATTGCATCTTCAACTTGATCTAAAAGTTCAAGCAATGCCTATAGCAATAAATATTCTTTGAGACATGCATACATCATAAAGAAAAGTGCACTGATGGTTCAGAACTGAGAGTGATCATTTCTATAAAAAAAACATTATAGCCGTATAGCAGGTAGTTGCATTGTAGTTTATAAAACAATACAAGAATACACAATACAAGAAACACATAAAAAGCTTAAAAGTATAAGAATACATATATAAAAGCTTAAAAGTATAAGAATACAAAAAACACGGCAGCTAGGTGTGACGGACAATGAGAGGGTGAAAATGGCTGAAGGAGTGGAGGGAGAAAGGAGAAGACCAATCACCATTTTGATATTTTTTAATTGCAAAATTCCTAAAATGCTCCAACTATACTTCAAATTTTAAGGGCTCTTTTGAAACTTTCGGCTGCTATAATGTGTTGTTAACCTCGGATAGCATTGTGTAGGACGGACCCCCTAAAATGCTATAGCAGTGGGATGTCTGCTATTGAAAAGACTAAAAACCAGTGTACAAATAAGTACTCAAAAATAAACTAATACACAAAATTAGAGATCGTGATACTTAATAGTTAAAGAACTTAAAGTATAGATTAATAAACTGAACTAAAAGTAGGAAGAAGAGCACATCGAGTATTTGTGAGAAGGACATAACATTAATCTTCAAAGGGGTCGGATTAAAATTTATACCCTTAAAAAAAAGACAAGAAACACAAGTTTAAAAAAAGAATGAGGAATGTATCCCCAAAATTCTAACAGCAGGCGCAATAGCAGTTTGCAGTAGCGGTTTGGGGCCGCTACAATACAACCGCTATTGTTCACAGAGGCTCGCACACCAATAGCGTTGCGCCGAACCCTACCACTGCTATGCTATTACGCTATAGTATACTACTGACAGCATAGGTATTACTTAAACTCTTACGGGTCTGAGTCAAATTTACATTCAAGTTCACCTAAGCAAAACGATTGACCTTGAACCTAGAGTATGGCAACCTTGTTTACTATTTTTATTATTCAGCTTCTGTATTTTTTATCTTTGTTATTTAGTTGTGTATTATATGATATTTATGCTTACTTAGTTTATTGATATCATTATTCTGTATGTGTTGTGAGTTTTTTTTTCATTTATTTGTTATTATTTTGTTTGTGTTGAAGAGGAGTCAAAGAGCTATAGGTAGAGGAAGACCTAGAAAAACTATAAGAGATTTTATTAAGAAAGATCTAGAGATTAACGATTTGTAGAGAAGCATGGTCCTAGATAGAATATTATGGCGGAAGTTGATCCATGTAGCCGATCCCACTTAGTGGGATAAGGATTGGTTGTTGTCATTGCTGTTTGTTGTTAGTTTATTATATTATTATAATAATTTAGTTTATTATAGTACATGAAACTTAACCATTATTCGGCCGCAATATGTGACGCTATGATGGCCGCTACCTGAAACTGCAACGCAGTGGCATATCTCGTAGAGCCTGGTAGCAACTACGCCACACTACAGTGCTATCATGGCTGCTACAGCTGCTATTAACTATAGAGTCTAAAATAATTGATTCTGGTTGTCTAATACAGTGCTTAACCATACTTCCAGGTTCCAATTTTTCCTCTCCAAGCGTGGAAAAATGCCGTATGTCCTGGGATGCCATCCTACGACTTATGATTCACTCATTTTAAATAATTTTCATTTCAAAGTTTTCTTCTCACTTTCAACCAAACTGTTTCTTTATATCTACTCTATCAACTGGTATATATGATAAGGAATATGTTTAAGACCATGTGCCTCAAAAGTCTTCTAGCTAATTGCAATTTGATGCAGTACTGCATATAGTGGATCTTTAAGTAGTTCAGCTGGATCGGAAGGAATTGTTCTCACAGAAATCAATGGGGAACACCTAACCTTTTTGTGCTGCCTCAAAAAAGGCTGGTCAGATGGTCCAATGTGCTCAACATCCTTGGCAAGCTGCGTCAACAAGTGAAACATAATAATGAAGAAACTCAGTGGTCATTTGATATATTGGAAGGATAAAACAAATTCCCAAGAACATGAAAAAATTTAGTAAACAGCTCAACTAGGTAAAAGGAGCATTTAAGTTACAAATTTTTATCAAACAAATAGTAGTATTCCATTAACAGGCTGTAAGGACCGATAAACTAGAACATAGATCACCTTATCTAGGCGACATGACATGGATGGTGGAGTTCTGAAGGGATTTCTTTCACCAGCCACTCCAGAAGAGTTGCTCACAGTAGTTTGATTGCCATTAACTACCACATCACGTTCACGGTTAAATCTTTTCAGGCCTAACTTACTCAATGACAACGGAGCTTTTGCAGATGCAGTAGGAGTTGGTGTAGTAAGCAACTCTTCAACCTTGTCGCCTTTGTCCAAAGAAGTCTGTATCACACATCAGTATACCACAATCTCATTGTCTGACACTGATTAGTATCAAAATAAAAGAAAATGCCCCCTACAAACTTGCCTTATCTACTGAGCAGTGGCGAATTTGCAACATGCTAGTCCTCGAAGAATCAGCCAATGCTTGAATCATCTTAGGCATGTGTTTTGAAACTGCTTGAAGCCTTTCATTCACTGGAGATATCTTCCATGTAACCTCATCAGCCCCATCATCCTGACTTTGCTTGATAAACTACCCCCACAATATATGCCCACAATGGTAATTATTTCAGAAACAGGGTAGAGATAAATATTAAATAACATCACATAATATGCACAAAGAACCATCCATACTCAATCACTTATATAAAATATGTAGTTACCAAACACATCCACATAATACTCCCTGGAATAGAGACCAATACTTGGATTTTCCGGATACATTAAATTCTTTAGAAAACCATTACCTTAACTTCATTAACAAGTTATACCAAAGATTATGTTTGAATTGGTGGCATAAAATGGGAAAACATTCCTTCTTTGAAATTTAATTAGCTAATTCCATTCCATTTCACTGCATTCCCACCCAATAATAACAACCTGAACTACCCTAAAATAATGATTTTATTAAAGCACGTAGTTTAAGCACAAACATGAAAAATAAACTGATTCCAACTATGCCATAAAATCTGTAAATGGCCTAAATCTGTATAGTGAACCCTTGTCCTAAACAACATGGCTTCAATAGCATCTAACCGAAAACTCCTCCCAACTCCAATTCTGAGCCAAATACAATGCAACTAGTGTATCAAAGGCAATAAAACCAAAATCAAACGCAAAGAAACAAAAATAGGTTACCATTCCAGGTGAGAATTTGAACCGCTTGCGTGACATGGACTTTGAAATTTCCGGAGACACCTCGGTGGGATCAGTGGCCACCGGCAACACCAGATTATCGGGAGTAACATCCTGCGAAGAGGGAGCCTTACCGTAGTTGGGTTTCTCCGGCGGTGGGAGAGAAACAGAATCAACCTGAGAGGTTGAGTTGTTGGCTTGCTGTTTCTGAGAGTGTTGGATTGTGTGGCGATCGAAGAAGTGTTGAATACCGTATTTGGAAGGTTGTGGGATGGGTTTCTTAGTAGATGAAGAAGAAGATACCGATGAAGTGTTGGTCTTCTTCTTTGGAAGGATTTTAGGGTTTTCCACTTTTTCTTCTCGCTGCTGCTTCTTCTTTGGAGGCATTTTAGGGTTTCTTTTTAACTCTTTCTTCTCGCTGCTGCTGCTTCTTCTTCCTCTTCTGCTTTTGCTTTGTTAGTAGTCGAAACGAGAAGTGACGGGGTTTGGATGCTTAGTTTTCCCGCGTTCACAATTTGGTTGGCACTTTCAATGGGCTTCTAAATTTTATTTTTCGGAGTTATATCTTTTCGCCCCAACTTTAACCTGACACCCGCACTCCCGAGAATTCTTCTACCACCCCAATTATATTTTATATCCTCATGTTTTTATATTGTTCAAACTCTCTCTCACAAAAAATTGGATGAAAATAATTCAAAATTTCCAATAGTATATTTTAAATTTATGGTATATCAGATATTTCAAAATTTCCGATTTATTTCATTAATCTTTGAAAATTTAAAATTTACATATGGCTATCGAAAATTTCAACCTAAACGAAAATTTCTGTAGGGTTATTTTTTTTATCTTTTGGACGTTCAGGATTTTGCCAACAATTTTGGACGATTGTGATTGAACCGACAATTTTGTGTGGTACAGGGTAAATGCAAAGTTGTATAAATAGGGGGTCACATGTTTGATAAAAACATCTCAAAAAATGTTTTTTCCTCAATTTTTGATTAAGATAGAAGTGTACTTTAACGAAGTTTCACCTCCCGTAGAGTTTTGACTTTTGGATGGCACCACATCTCTCGTCATCCTGACGTCCAAGTTGAATGAATTATTTTTTGATAATGAAACTAGGAAGGTGAGAAAGATCGAGTTTCGTGAATGTTGGATTATTAATGACGGGGGGTAAAACACAATCTTGTTGAGTTGAAGGTTGACGAAGATGTGAAGGAAATGTGGAGATCATTTCGTCGTATGATAGCAATAGGGTCGGTAGAGTTAGATATTAGGCTTTTAAGATCTATTGACAATATAATGGAGATGTTGAAATATCCAGAATCATTTGTGAGTGTTTAGATTTTTCTTATTTATTATTGTTTTCTTAAGTTATGTTAATATTGATGTTGCGTTTGTATTTCAGTTAATGTTGATGTTTAAGTTATGTCATCAAAAGTATTATGCAATAAAAAGTTATGGTGAAAAAGTTTGAATAGTATACAAATAATACAAACAATACACAATATATGAAATCCATGATATACAAAAGATGTCTAAATAGCCCCCCCCCCCCCCCCCCGCATGCTATGTCTGCAGCCTGAGATAATCTAGTATAAATATCATCATCTGGATTTACCAAACTCATGAGGTTATCCATAATAACTGCAACCATCTAGAGGTGTTGTAGGGCATCGACATCAGTTGTATGAGGCGGCGGCACGTCATAAACATGTACCCCATCACCAGAAGACCCTGCATCAACAATAGGTGGGATGATGTGGGGACGTCATACAATATGGTATCACTCTAAGGAATCATCCTCACACTGCGATGGATGTTGAACCTTAATTTCCTAATCTCTAATGGCACGAGCGGAGCTGATGAAGTTACTCTAAAACCACAATCAATGCCCGCATATGGTATATTTGGAACTAGTCGTGGAATACTCTAAACATAACCATATTGTCGCAGACACCTCTCAGGCAAGTGTCTAGCAATCATGATCTCCCACCGCATATAACCTGAATATAATAACAGCAACTCGAACTCACGGTGGACTCTATGACTAGTGTATAGTGTCCAACTGATATCATCTACATTCAGTACATCGAGCCCCCTCTTGTACTCAACAACACCATCGAGATGTGTTTGCCTGGTCTTCCATCTCTTCGCCTGTGGGGACCCCATTGGGCAATGTTGCACCCTCTTGTTACATATGTTGGAAAAATACTCGTATATCCAGCATTGATATCAAAACAAAGACAGAACACATAATAAATAAGAAGTGTTATTTGTAACAATTAAATAAGAAATCAACAATAACTAATAATTTCAAGTATACCTGTAACAGACTCAAATAGCGAGCAAGTTGTTTGGTCTCAAAGATTGTCGCAACTCCAAGGGTTGTATACAGAAGTGTCAATGCAGCACACCCCTGGGCCCAACTAGTGTCCTCGAGCCTACTGAATAGGCACATGTATTAGGCATCAATATAAACACCAGACTTGTCTGCAAAAAGAGTACATGTCATTATATGTGGTATCACTATAAGGAATCATCCTCACACTGTGATGGATGTTGAACCTTAACTTCCTGATCTTTAATGGCACGAGCGGAGCTGATGAAGTTACTCTAAAACCACAATCAATGCCCGCATATGGTATATTTGGAACTGGTCGTGGAATACTCTATACATAACCATATTGTCGCAAACACCTCTCAGGCAAGTGTCTAGCAATCATGATCTCCCACCGCATATAACCTGAATATAATAACAGCAACTCGAACTCACGATGGACTCTATGACTAGTGTATAGTGTCCAAATGATATCATCTATATTCAGTACATCGAGCCCCCTCTTGTACTCAACAACACCATCGAGATGTGTTTGCCTGGTCTTCCATCTCTTCGCCCCGTGGGGACCCCATTGGGCAATGTTGCACCCTCTTGTTACATATGTTGGAAAAATACTCGTATATCCAACATTGATATCAAAACAAAGACAGAACACATAATAAATAAGAAGTGTTATTTGTAACAATTAAATAAGAAATCAACAACAACTAATAATTTCAAGTATACCTGTAACAGACTCAAATAGCGAGCAAGTTATTTGGTCTCAAAGATTGTCGCAACTCCAAGGGTTGTATACAGAAGTGTCAATGCAGCACACCCCTGGGCCCAACTGGTGTCCTCGAGCCTACTGAATAGGCACATGTATTGGGCATCAATATAAACATCAGACTTGTCTGCAAAAAGAGTACATGTCATTATATGTAACATGTACACCCTAACGACAACCTCATAACTCCCAGTCGCTACAAGCTCGTCGTACATCTTCTGAAGCCAAGACATAAGAAGATGTGCGCCCCTAATTGACGCCAAACTCCTCCTGCACACCCGTATCAAACACTCCCAAATCTCGTGCAACAATCTGACATGCAAGGGACATGCTAGGTATGGGAATCGTCTAGAATCTGCCGCTGATGGGGAGATGGAACAATTAGGAGACATCATCTAGATTAATAGGCATCTCGCTAAATGGAAGATGAAATGAAGGTGTCTTCTTGAGCCACCCCTCAACAAAAACACCAAGTAGTGGAGCATTAAGCATGGCGAGGGAGCAGTGGGCAAAATCATGTTGGTGTAAGTCCTAGAGGCCAATACTTTTGGTACTTGTATCGAATTATTTATTAATAATAAAAGGCTTTTTCTTTATTATGGTTGATTAATAAAGCCCCTGGAATAGATAGTCCGTTTAATGTATTAAGCGTGACTTAATCATGAGAACACATTAAACATAAGGACACTATTCTTAAAGTATCCGTAGTCGAGCTTTAGTGTGAAGTGGGATAACATTAAAGCATTAAGACTATTATGTTTGTAGACTGATGATCACATCTCATGGATCATGGATAAAGAGTTATCAAGTCTTAAACATAGGTATGAATATTAGGAGTAATATTTATACCGGATTGACCCGCTATGAGAATACTATATAGAAAGTTATGCAAAGTGTCATAAGTTATTCTCATGGTGATAATGGTGTATACCACTCTTCGACCTGAAACCACTATGGACCCTAGATGTAGAGTTGAGTGCTTTATTGCTGATCAAACGTTGTCCGTAACTGGATAACCATAAAGACAGTTGATGGGTACTCCACGAAGCATGCTAAGGGACATGAGTGACCTAGATGGAATTTGCCCATCCTGCATAACAGGATAAATGTCTATGGGCCTAATATTGAACTGGACAAGGATGATACGGTCTATGCCTTATGTTCAATATAGACATAAGGGCAAAAGGGTAATTATACACATAAGTATTATCACAGAAGGAATTGTCATATCACATGACATTTTCGTGTCTTGGGTAGCAGTGATGTGTTGCTATATACCGCTCACTGTTTATTATGTTAAATACATGATTTAATATAATTGCCAATGCCGCGAAAACCTACAGGGTCACACACAAAGGACGGATTGATGAGAGATAGAGTAACTAAGGAACACCGTAAGGTACGATTCCCTTAAGTGAATTGTAGAACATCGTAAAGGTACGGTGTACTTAAGTAGAATACGAAATATGGTAAGGTACCATGAGCTTAAGTGATTTTGGGCATATTATAAGATATGGGCCAAAATACACTTAAGTGGGCTTTTTAGCTTGAAGCTCACACAAGTGGTTCTATAAATAGAAACCTTGTGCAAAAGCATTCATTGCGGTTGCATTATTTTCGTTTTCTCTCTCTCTCTCTCTCTCACTCAAAGCCTTCATTCGTACCAGCTAGCACTGTGATTGAAGGAATCCGTTCGTGTGGACTGAGTAGAGACGTTGTCATCGTTCAACGTTCGTGATCGCTCCGTGGATCTGCATCAAAGGTTTTGATCGTCACAAGAGATCTGCACCAAAGGTTTCAATCGTCACAAGAGGTAAATATTCTATCACTGATCATGACCATTCGTAAGGATCTCTAAAGGAGAAAATTTCAATTTCCGCTGCATTTTGGATCGCAATTCTCCTTCAGTGGTATCAGAGCCACTTACGAAACCATGACTCGGATAGCTGTTTATTTTTTGTATTAATATGATTAAAAGACAGAATGAATCAATTAATTAAACGAGTAATTAAATTTGGCATCATGAGTGTACGAGTTGGATGATTGATATTGACTATGCTTCGGAACCGACATTAGTATGGTGAAGCAGCGATACATCGATCGTCCATAGGTTACGCAATTGAGACCGATCAACTTATATATGATATAAGTAATCCTAATGCAAAGTATGGTATATGTGATATACTATTTCTATTTCGTTCATTCAAACACTAAATGGTTGTTTTCCTTTGAGCGATCAATGGTCATTTGCTTCGGCATCCGACATTAGTATGGTGAAGCAATGACCTGTTGATCAATCATACTGAATCAACAATAGAGGTGTGTTTGACGGTCTGAAATTGGTGCATTAGGGTTAGTGACGGTGCAAGGGTTGTGCAGTCAGAAGTTGTGAATTGAGGGCTTGTTGGAACACGTCTGCTGACTATTTCAAAGTGCTGGTTTTTGGCCGCGTGACGATCGCCATGGACTTGTGACGATCGTAACAAGCTGGACGTGACAGTCGTCATGGACTTGTGACAATCGTAACAAGCTGGACGTGACGGTCGTCACGTGCTTTGTGACGGTCGTCACATTCACAGATCCAGAATTCTAGGCGTTTCTGTTTTTGGCCGCGTGACGTTCGTCATGGGCCTGTGACGGTCGTAACATGCTTGTGACGGTCGTCACACTCACAGAGTTAGAATTCTAGGGGTTTCTGTTTTGTGACTGCGCAAGAGTTGTGTTGATGCAAAACGATGTCCATTTCAAATGAATTGTTCATGTCCGCTGACCGGGCAGCGGAACCCTCGGCTAACTCTGCGTAGTATGATCGGTCGCCGAAATTTAATTTGGTTTTAATTAATGAAAGGAATTAAAATTAATAATAATAATAATAATGTGTTTATCATTATTGCCTTATGGTGATGGGTTATGGCCTTAGTCTTCCTTCATTTTGTTTTGGGTTTTTTAAAATATGACTTGCGTGTCGTGCCTCTCCTTTAATCTCTTAGTGTAACTTCTTTTCTCATCTCAATCACTTGTATGTAAAACGAGTTTCTTCTGTAAGGATAATGATATGAAGAAATAGAAGAATTCAATATCAAATGAGGACAATGTTATGAAGAAAGAGAAGAATTCAATATCAATGGAGGACAACCTTGAAGATCTTGCTTGGAGAAGCTTAGATCGTTATTAGGTTAGCTTAGGTTCTCTCATTGGCTTGGGAGAACAGTTGCGCTAGGGCCCATAACTGTTTCATTATGTATGTTGATGCATGTGTATGTATGTTGATGCATGTGTATGTATGTTGATGCATGTGAATATATGTTGATGCATGTGAGAGACGATTTATATGATAAATAAGCCGGTGAGATCATAACAATTACAATTCCCTCAAATTAAATATTAAGTTTATGCTTTCCAAGTTTTAGCACTCATCAAGACTAGTATCGGATAATGTAGGTTTCGCCTACGCGAGGTGCATGTTCTATATTAGTAAGGTGCGATGGGATAATTGTAATATCCAACTGCTAAGACAATGGGTCAAACTTAACTAAACAAATTATAATAATATTATATATGTTTGCTTTCCAAGTTTTAGCACTCATCAAGACTAGTATCGGATAATGTAGGTTTCGCCTACGCGAGGTGCATGTTCTATATTGGTAAGGTGCGATGGGATAATTGTAATATCAAACTGCTAAAACGATGGGTCAAACTTAATTATAATAATATTATATATGTTTAGAAGCAAGAGTTGGGAATGATCCATATGATGGATTGGAATAAGGAGTTATTCACCCAACTGAAATTTTCGAGAGTTGTGTGAGATACAATTTGAAGGAGTTCCTACCTAAATAACCTAGTTTTGTGTAATCCGCCTACGCGGACTTAGAACGAAGTGAAATATGGATCTCGACCCACTAGAAAATCTTCCAACGGGATTTTCCGAATCAAATGAAGAGGGTCATTTATTTTGAGTAAAATAGTGGGAGCATATTTAATTAAAGGCCTAATTAAATATGCCAATGATACTTATATTTTCATTAATCTCAATAAACACCTCTAACAAACATTTTGCGATCAATCCTTGACAAAGATAAATTGTCTGGGACAAATCTCTGGATTGGCACCGAAACCTGAGGATTATCCTCAAACATAATAGAGAGTTGTATGTCTTGGAGACACCTGTTCCTGAATAGGAACCTCCTAGTTCTGCATCTAAGGCAGAAAGAGATGCTTATAAGAAGCATGTCGATGATGTCAATGAAACTGCTTGTCTCATGTTGGATGTCATGAACTCAGAGTTGCAAAAGCAACATGAGAACATGACAGCGTTCGATATGATCGAACACCTGAAGATGCTCTATCAAGAGCAAGCAAGGCATGAAAGGTTTGAAGTTTCAAAAACCCCTTTTCAAGGCAAGTTAGCTGAGGGAGCCCCTGTAGGTCCCCATGTGCTCAAGATGATTGGGTATGTGGAAAACCTTGAAAGGTTGGGTTTTCCCCTCGGAAATGAACTTGCGACTGATTTGATCTTGCAATCGTTGCCAGATGGATTCAGTCAATTTGTCCTAAATTTCAATATGAATGATATGGATAAATCTCTTCCTGAACTGCTAGCCATGTTAAGAACTATTGAGCAGAATCTGAAGACAAAAGGGAAGTCCATTCTGATGATCAGAAATGGAAAGAGACAGAACAAAAGGCCCACCAAGCAGAGTGATAAAGGGAAGGGAAAGGAAGTTGCCAAACCCATACCCACTGTTGTTGCTTTGAAGCCTAGTGGAGGCATAGCAAAGACAAACACCTGCTTCCGTTGCGGTAAGACCGCACACTGGAAGAGAAAACTGCCCAAAGTACTTGGAAGATGACAAAATCTCCATTCACAGGAAAAGGTGAAAGAGCTAATGATCTTTTGGCCCTCATACATACTGATGTATGTGGACCACCGAACATACCAGCCAGAGGAGGTTTTCAGTACTTCATTTACCGATGATTTCAGTAGATACGGTTATGTGTATCTAATGAAACTCAAATCGGAGTCCTTTGAAAAGTTCAAGGAATTCAAGAATGAAGTACAAAACCAACTAGGTAAGAATATTAAAATTGTTCGATCAAATCGAGGTGGTGAGTATTTAAGCCTAGAGTTTGATGACCATCTGAAAGAGTGTGGGATCCTATCCCAACTTACTCCTCCTAGAACATCCCAATGGAATGGTGTATCTGAGAGAAGAAATCGAACCCTGTCAGACATGGTCCGATCCATGATGAGTCACGCCGATCTTCCAAACTTCTTTTGGGGACATGCACTATTGACAACAACTTACACACTTAACCGTGTTCCATCCAAAAAGGTTGAGAAGACACCATATGAGATATGGAGTGGTAAGAAACCACATATGTCTTACATAAAGATTTGGGGTTGCGAGGTTTATGTGAAACGACAAATTTCAACTAAGCTTGAGCCCAAATCTGACAAATGCTTATTTGTGGGGTATCCTAAAGAAACAAGAGGGTATTACTTCTACAATCCTTCTGAGGGCAAAGTGTTTGTTGCTCGAACTGGAGTTTTCCTAAAAAAGGATTTTATTTCCAAAGGAACCAGTGGGAGGAAAGTAGAGCTTGAAGAAATTCAAGAATCACAAAGCATAGATACACCTATGGAGGAATTAGAGCAGGAAACACAAGAAGTTGTGGAAGAGCAACCTGCTCAAGTAGAACAAGACCAGCGTAGGTCAAGCAGGATACGTCAATTACCTGAGAGATATGGATGTCTCATAACTGATCAAGGTGATGTATTACTCATGGATCAAGATGAGCCTGTGACCTACCAAGAGGCCATAACTGGTCCCGAGTCTGAGAAGTGGCTAGAAGCCATGAAATCTGAAATGGATTCCATGTACACAAACCAAGTTTGGACCTTGGTAGAGCCTCATGTAGGAGTTAACCCTATAGGATGCAAGTGGGTCTTCAAAAGGAAGACTGACATGGATGGTAAGGTACATACCTATAAGGCAAGACTGGTTGCAAAAGGATATAAACAAATTCATGGGATTGACTATGATGAAACCTTTTCACCAGTTGCAATGCTTAAATCTGTTCGGATTTTACTTGCTATCGCTACATATCATAATTATGAAATATGGCAGATGGATGTCAAAACTCCTTTCCTTAATGGAAATCTTCTTGAGGATGTGTACATGACACAACCTGAAGGATTTGACATACCATAGGAAGCCCAAAAGATATGTAAGTTACAAAGATCAATCTATGGATTGAAGCAAGCTTCCAGAAGCTGGAATCTTCGTTTTGATGAAACAGTAAAACAATATGGATTCATCAAGAACGAAGATGAGCCTTGTGTCTACAAGAAGGTTAGTGGGAGCATGATCGTTTTCCTGGTATTTTATGTAGATGACATATTACTCATTGGAAACGATATCCCTACCCTACAACAAGTAAAGTCTTGGTTGGGGAAATGCTTTTATATGAAGGACCTAGGTGAAGCAGCCTATATATTATGAATCAGAATCTATAGAGATAGATCACAAAAACTGCTTGGCCTAAGTCAGAGTATATACATAGACAAAGTGTTGAGACGCTTTAATGTGCATGATTCCAAGAAAGGATTCATACCTATGCAACATGGCCTGTGTCTATCAAAAACACAATCCCCTTTAACTAAGGAAGAAAGGGATCGCATGAATAAGATTCCATATGCATCTGCAATAGGATCTATCATGTAGCCATGTTATGTACTCGACCAGATGTCTCGTATGCTTTAAGTGCAACGAGTAGGTACCAATCTGATCCTGGTGATGCTCACTGGGTAGCTGTCAAGAATATCCTTAAGTATTTAAGAAGGACTAATGACTCATTCTTGATATATGGAGGTCAGGAAGAGTTGACTGTAATTGGATACACCGATGCTAGCTTCCAAACAGATAAGGATGACTTTAGATCGCAATCTGGTTATGTGTTTTGCTTAAACGGGGGCGCTGTGAGCTGGAAAAGTTCAAAGCAAGATACAGTTGCTGATTCTACAACCGAGGTCGAGTATATTGCTGCCTCAAGTGCAGCAAAGGAAGCTGTTTGGATCAAAAAGTTCATTAGTGAACTTGGCATAGTTCCTAGCATTGTGGATCCCATTGGTCTCTACTGTGATAACAATGGTGCTATCGCACAAGCCAAGGAGCCTAGATCTCACCAACGATCCAAACACATACTTAGGCGTTATCATCTCATTCGAGAGATAATAGATATAGGAGATGTGAAAATATGCAGAGTACCTACACTTGACAATATTGCTTGCCCACTGACAAAGCCTCTTGCACAGCAGAAGCATGATGGCCATATTAGATCTATGGGTATTAAGGGTATGCCTGATTGGCTCTAGTGCTAGTGGGATTTTGTTGGTGTAAGCCCTAGAGGTCAATACTTTTGGTACTTGTATCGAATTATTTATTAATAATAAAAGGCTTTTTCTTTATTATGGTTGATTAATAAAGTCCTTGGAATAGATAGTCCGTTTAATGTATTAAGTGTGACTTAATCATGAGAACACATTGAACATAAGGACACTATTCTTAAAGTATCCGTAGTTGAGCTTTAGTGTGAAGTGGGATAACATTAAAGCATTAAGACTATTATGTTTGTAGACTGATGATCACATCTCATATGGATCATGGATAAAGAGTTATCAAGTCTTAAACATAGGTATGAATATTAGGAGCAATATTTATACCGGATTGACCTGCTATGAGAATACTATATAGAAAGTTATGCAAAGTGTCATAAGTTATTCTCATGGTGATAATGGTGTATACCACTCTTCGACCTGAAACCACTATGGACCCTAGATTTAGAGTTGAGTGCTTTATTGCCGATCAAACGTTGTCCGTAACTGGATAACCATAAAGACAGTTGATGGGTACTCCACGAAGAATGCTGAGGGACATGAGTGATCTAGATGGAATTTTCCCATCCTGCATAACAGGATAAATGTCTATGGGCCCAATATTGAACTGGACAAGGATGATACAGTTTATGCCTTGTGTTCAATATAGACATAAGGGCAAAAGGGTAATTATACACATAAGTATTATCACAGAAGGAATTGTCAGATCACATGACATTTTCGTGTCTTGGGTAGCAGTGATGTGTTGCTAGATACCGCTCACTGTTTATTATGTTAAATACATGATTTAATATAATTGCCAATGCCGCGAAAACCTACAGGGTCACACACAAAGGACGGATTGATGAGAGATAGAGTAACTAAGGAACACCGTAAGGTATGGTGCCCTTAAGTGAATTGTAGAACATCGTAAAGGTACGGTGTACTTAAGTAGAATATGAAATATGGTAAGGTACCATGAGCTTAAGTGATTTTGGGCATATTATAAGATATGGGCCAAAATACACTTAAGTGGGTTTTTTAGCTTGAAGCCCACATAAGTGGTTCTATAAATAAAACCCTTGTGCAGAAGCATTCATTGCGGTTGCATTATTTTCGTTTTCTCTCTCTCTCTCTCTCTCTCTCTCTCTCTCTCTCACTCACTCGAAGCCTTCATTCGTACCAGCTAGCACTATGATTGAAGGAATCCGTTCGTGTGGACTGAGTAGAGACGTTGTCATTGTTCAATGTTCGTGATCGCTCCGTGGATCTGCATCAAAGGTTTTGATAGTCACAAGAGATCTGCACCAAAGGTTTCAATCGTCACAAGAGGTAAATATTCTATCACTGATCATGACCATTCGTAAGGATCTCTAAAGGAGAAAATTTCAATTTCCACTGCGTTTTAGATCGCAATTCTCCTTCAAATCAAGCAGCTGGAAGTCCTGTATAATCCGACTGACTTGCCCTGACATCAGAATCTTCAGGAAATATTTTATTTTTGACCCGTGCAATGTCACCTTCATTGTGGGACACTCTTGTGACAAATAAATTAGCATTCAGCTTTCATGGCACAATAATAAAAAAGATAGAGTTAAACATAAAAGACATATACCTTTCTCTGCCATACTCGTAATGCCACATGGTCAGCATATTCGATAAGCATTAATTGGTCAATGGGTCATCCAGGGAATCCTCCATCAGTGTGCATAGAGGACTCGATCGAAGGAGTTGTAACCTCCGTGTTAGCAATAACAGATGGGACTAAATCAATAACATCAACATCTGGTTGGACCACCCGAGCAACCTCCTACAAACCAACCTCCTTAATAAGCTCCTTAACAATAACAATCAGATCTATAACCTTCTCAATCACCGAATCAACCACTCCACCAAGATCAATAACAATTAGCACCACTTCATCTCTAGGTTACTCTACTGACTGTATCGGTCGACATCAAGTGTTACGAGGTGCCCGAAACTGACCCTGCTTAGTTAATCGTTTTTGGTGTGAATCGGTTAGGGCCACTCGTCCAGCCTTAGCACCCCTATCGGCCTTAGCCTGGTCTACCGCTCGATCAACAACTTTCTCTGCAATAGTATCGTATCTGCCTCTATATTTCATTACAAAAGAAGGAAAAATTAAAAAAAGTGATTAGCAACTATCGGAAATTATGAAATTTCCGGTATAAAACAAAGTTTTGTTACATACCAGAAATTTCAAAAATTTTGGTATAAATTCCCATGGTATATATACCGGAAATTTTAGAATTCCGGTACAAAACCAGGTTTTTATAACTACCAGAAATTAAGATATTTTCGGTGTATTCAAGAGATTTTGTACTGGAAATATTGAAATTTCCGATCAATATTTCATGAAAATATCATAAATTTTGAAATTTCAGGTACAAAATACCAAATTTTTTGAAAAAATCGGTAATAATTACTCACTGTTTTTGAAGTTTCCGATACTTGCTCTAAATTTCCGGTATCACCCCAGCAATTTCAAATTCGTGCGTCTGTACTGTAAATTTCGAAAAAAAATAAATGATTTTACAATGGTAGTATCGTCTTTTCATACACGATGGGGGTGTCAGGTCTTAGTGGGGGAGGGAGTGTCAAGTTAAATGTTTCGTACTCCCTTATCCTTTTACTATATTAATCTTGTATAATATTTCCTCTGTCCCAAATTATAAGTCATTTTGTCCAAAAAAAATTATCCCAAATTATAAGTCACTTTATAATTTCAATGCAACATTAATGATTTTTTTCTCAATATACACTTTATCCTTTATTATTATTTCTTCTACCAATTCTTTAAATTTCTTTCATATATAATAAATGAAGGATAGTATTATAAAAACATGCATAACTTATTTTTCCCATACAACAATAATTGTGTTTCATAATTTGCGTGAAAGGTACAAAACATCTTATAATTTGGGACGAATGGAGTATTATATAATTTATTTCACAAAAAATATTAGAAGAGTTTGAATATTTTAAAAGCACTCTAAATTATTAGATTTTTCAAAGCTCCTACTGTAGTTTTTGAATTCTATGACAAATAAGTAGCAATTTTAGTACGAATCCATGCATTTTTATCATGTTTTCGAAAAAACGATAAAAACTCATTTGTTATATGATTTTTACCGTATTTTTTGAAAAATCTGATAAAAATGTATACTTTGTACCGCAGTTTATGAAAAAGCCGATAAAAATACATATATGTTTAGCAGTTTTTTGAAAAAACTAGTAAAAATGCATACATTTTATTGGATTTTTTGAAATATCCGGTAAAAATGCATACATTTGATCGGTTATTTCAAAAAATGCGAAAATAAGTATGAATTTTTTCCAGATTTTTTGAAAAATTAGATAATATGCTGAACTTTTTTGGGATTTTTTGAAAAATTAAGTAGGTTAACTAAATTTGAAATTTTCCCAGTTATTTCAAAAAAATGTGGAAATAAGTTTGAATTTTTACCGGATTTTTTTAAAAATCCAGTAATATGCTAAATATTTTCATATTTTTTTAAAACCCATTAGGTTAACTATTTTTGAACTTTTTGTTCCAATGGGGACCAGAGAAACATATAACATGATTGCTTCTAGGCAACGTGATAAAGTTGAAGTTGATGCAGCTATGACATAAGTGATGTGAGGTGACCTAGAGGACTCGCATCTTCGTGCGAGAAGATTAGCTCCGATCGGTTCTCATAGGAAGTGGTTGGCTGATTAGTTTCATGTACCCCACACTACTTAGTGTAAAGCATCTAGAGCTCCTGGTGGATGGACTGGAGATGCTGATGATGAGCCTGTTATTGAGGATGTTCAGGTAGTAGTTGAGGATGTCATGCAAATGGTGGTGGGGTCAGATGTGTCACATCCGTCTAAGACGACAGAGATACCTCATCCTTATAAGGTAGAGGCTCCAACTATTATGGAGGTTGTAACATCCCAATTTTTTAGTTATTATTTTAATTGATTTGCTTGTATTATAATTTAATTAGTATGTGTGATAATTAAATTGATTTGGGGGATGAGAGTGTGTAACCTTGAGGTGGGGGTGTAGAGATTGAGTTGAGGTTAATCGAGTTTATTTAGAATAATTGGAATTATTTTAATAATTAAAATAATAATACTTTAGTGGGTTTATTTAATTAAAAATGAGAATTTAAAGAGTTTGGGTTCAAATCGTAAATTAAGAGAAATATTGGGGATGAAGGAGTAACATTAATTGTTAGTAAGGGGGAGAATTACAATTTTAATTAGATTACCCTAACCATATAAACTAAGAGATAACCTATGTTTAGGGGGGAAATTATCAGGGCGTGAAAAGAGAATTAGAGGCACATGAGAGATGGAAGGTTAGAGCTTTGAGAGAGAGAAATAAGAATCAAACACTAGAATTTGGTTATTGTTGCTAGGATAATCAAGTAAAGGAGGAGAATTGATTCAGTAATGGGTATATGCATGAGAGGCAGAGTTGAGGAGTCTTTAACATCCACTAGGGCATTGGGAAATTTAATATGATTTTGTATTTGGTGATAAATTATTGTTATATGATGATGTTGGTGGCGAAATGTGTTAAAATCTGTTTTGATGTGCTAAGGTGTTTTCACCATTGATGAACTTTTGAAGGTTTTTGATTAAACATGATTTTATGGGATTAATTGATTAAATATGTTAAACTGCTGATTTTCTGTGTTAAAATGGATTACATGACATGTTTGGTATATTGAAGTGATTTTGGGATGTTTAGAAGTGATTTTGGGAGATTCCATGATCTCTAAATTACAAAACTGTGTTTCTGGTGTTGTTGCAGGTTGCTGACGGACGTCAGCTTGGTGACGCATGAGGCGTCATGCATTCCTTTTAAAGCATTGACAGGTATCCTGTCATGGCTCCTAATCGTATGTGTTTGTGCAGAGCGTCATAATGGTGATGGGTTGGCTTTGAATGTGAATGACATGCATCACGCTTATGATGCAAATGGCGTCATAAGCCTGGGAATTGTGCAGTTGGGTTTTTTGCTTGTAATGAGTTGTAGAATTCGTTTTTTAACTTTTATGAACTGTTTGGTTACTATTAGTTGCAGTTTGATGTTGTTTTATGGTGAATTGATGATTAACGTTATTTTAATCGGTGTTGTGAATTATTAAGATTAATTGGATATTGATGTTGAATATGATTATAAATTATTATTAAGCATATTGATAATGAAACATGTTATGTTGATGTCGGTGTGGGATAATAGTTCGGGAGAGGAACTGCTATAATTGGGTCAATGCACATTTTGTTTATCGTCGGGAGGGGGACTTTAAACATCATGTTGTTGTTGAATTGACGTGTTGTGGCATGCATTCATTATGTCGTTGTTATTGATGAGAGAGGAATTTGAAATCCAAGCAGGGTGGATTGGTGACTTGTCTTGAATCTGAACATGGTGGATTTAGGGTTTTAGCAGGGTGAACCCAGTTCCTGAGTGAACTAATTGATGATGATATGGTACCACATGTATATGAGTCCAGTTGAAGATAATAGTCTCATTTCATAATTAAACGATGAATATGTGATAGTTGTGTATGTTGATGGATTGAGTGTGAGAATGATGTTGCTTGGTTGTTGTTGTGTGTGTAGGTGTTTGAATTATACCTTGCAGTTTATACCGTTAATTTATTGATGTGAATTCTTACCCCATTTGCTTTAATATTGTCCACCATGGACATCTTGCAGATAACCAGGATTAGAAGTTGTTGTTGTGAGTGGAAGATAGCATTTGAGGTTATTTCCCTTTAGTTTCGCTGTTTATTTAGTGGTTATACTCTAATCATGTAACATAGGGGTTGGGGCGCTTGTTTTAATTTTTGAATCTGAATTAATGCTTTTAAGGAGTTTTTATGACATTATTTTGAAGTTGAGAACAAACATGATTTTGTCTAGTATTTTAATTTGATTTCGTAATGTTATTTGAATAAAGCTGAGATGTTTTGAAGTGGTGACACTTTAATCATCTTATAATGCTCGTTATATAAGTTTTAGGTTAAGGTGTTAAATTAATGGTATCAAAGCAGGTCAATCAATTCGGCCAGGTTTTTGCATGATAATTGTTCCCTAGTATGCGACATGTGTGTGTACATTGTCGATGCATAGCTTATTCTAATGTCTATTTGATGATGTGCATAATGGCAAGAACAAGCGATCATGCAATTGCTAATGCTTTAGAGTCAGTGGCTTGGGCGCTGCATGGGCAATAGAATCAAGTTGGTGCTGAGTTTTATGGTCTGGGAAAATTTCAGAGGAATAATCCACTGATGTTCAAGGGAAGGTATGACCTGGAGGATGCTCATACACGGTTGAAAGAGATTGAAAAGATCTCTCGAGTAATGACTTGTACTGAGGAGCATAAGGTATTGTTTGGCACTCACATGTTGTTTGAAGAAGTTGATGATTGGTGGGATAACGCACGACACAAGAGACTAAAGGTTATTAGTGATGGGGTTACATGGGTTGTATTCAGAGCGCATTTTCTAGAGAAGTACTTTCTTGAGGATGTGTGTAGTAAGAAGGAGATTGAACTGCTTAAGTTGAAGCAATGAAATATGAATGATGTAGAGTATATTGCAAAGTTTGAAGACCTGGTGAAATTTTGTCTGCATTATAATAGTGATGTTGCAGAGGGTTCGAAATTCATCAAGCTTAATAGCAGGTTACGTCCCGAGATCAAACAGGTTGTTGCTTACCAAGAGATCTATCGCTTTTTTGTACTGGTGAATAAGTGTAAAATCCATAATGAAGACGACAGAGCCCAATCTACACGCTACAAGAGTATTGGTGAAAAGAAAAGGGAATGGTATGTTTCGAGGATACTGTTGACAAGGGAAAATACAAAGCTATATTTGAGAAGAAACAAAGTGGGGGTGGAGTTCCTGCTTCGGTCCAATGTTATAGGTCATCGTGCCAATGAGTGATTCAGTGCTGAGAAGAAGTGTTACACGTGTGGAAAGACATGGCACCTTATTGTTGATTGTAAGGATAATGTTGTGACTTGCTACAATCATGGGGAGCAATGCCATGTCAGTATTACTTGCCAGAAGCCTAAGAAGACCCAATCTATGGGTAAAGTTTTTGCAATGTCAGGGAAAGACTACTAGTGATTACAGGTTGATTTGAGGTACGTGTTTTATCAATGGTATACCTCTGATTTATATTATTGACACGAGTGCAACACATTCTTTTATTTTGTCTGATTGTGCAAAGAGATTGGATTTAAAGACATCTTATATGGTTGGAAGTATGGTTATTGATACCCCAATCAATGGTTCAGTAACTACTTTGTTGGTGTGTTTAAAGTGTCCTCTGACTATTTATGGTAAGTGTTTTGTGATGGACTTAGTCTACCTATAGTTGAGTGAGCTTGATGTTATCCTTGAAATGAACTGGTTGGAGTTAAACTGTGTTCATATCAACTGTTTTCCAAGATTGTGATGTTTCTAGAGATGGGGAGTTGATGTTTACATCTGCTAAGCAAGTAGAAGAAATTTTAAAAGAAGAGGCGCAAATGTTTGTTATTTTTTTTGCTTTGGGAATCAACAGTAAAGCTACGATGGGAAAATTGTCAGTTGTGTGTGATTTTCCATAAGTGTTTCCTGACGATATTAATGATTTGCCACCATAGCGTGTTGTGGAGTTTGTTACAAACTTGTTACCTGGTACTAGTCATGTATCGATGGCTCCTTATAGGATGTCTGCTTCAGAGCTAAGTGAACGGGAGAAACAGTTAGAAGATTTACTTGAGAAGAAGTTTGTCAGGCAAAGTGTTTCGTTGTGGGAAACATTGATGTTGTTAGTTAAGAAGAAGGATGGTAGCATGAGACTGTATATTGATTATCGACAACTAAATAAATTGATTATCAAGAACAAGTATCCACTTCTGAGGAATTGTTATTTGATGGATTAGTTGGTTGGGTTGTGTTCTCGGCAAAATTGATATGAGGTTAGGATACCATCAAATTTGAGTGAAACTATAAGGTATTCCAAATACTACATTCATAACGAGGTATGGTCATTACGAGTATTATTTGATATCGTTTGGTGTATCTAACACGCTTGGAGTATTCATGGAGTACATGAATCGAATTTTTCATTTGTATCTATATCGGTTTGTGGTTGTGTTTATTAACGACATCTTAATATATTTGAAGTCTAAGGAAGATCATGTTGAGCATCTGAGAATTGTGTCTATCTTCGTTGGATCAACAACAATACCACCACTCGAAATCACGTGACCAAAGAAACTCACTTCTCGCAACTAGAATTCGCACTTAGACAACTTTGCATACAACTTATTCTCTTTCAAAGTCTACAACACAATTCTCAGATGCTCCACATGATCTTCATTAGACTTTGAACATATCAAGATGTTGTCGATGAACACAACCACAAATTGATCTAAGTATGGATGGAATATTCTATTCATATTGTCGCATCTCGAAAATTACGAGCCATCGTGATGGTCACGGAAAAATGATTCGAACAGATTCGCCACCAAACTTTATTTATTCCAATGAAGAAATAGGAAAATATCGATAAAACCTTTAAAAACAGAATAATGATCGTCGCAACGATATTCGGGTTCGGGAGTCGATTACGCAAGGGGAAAGTATCAACATCCCTCACGTCCGTTGTGCTCAACGGGAACCTTTTAGTCTAATTAGCGATATGAATGTTAGCTAATGTTATTTATTTTCTTTGAGTGAAAAAGGATTGAAAAGAGGAATGGATGGAAACCTCATAGGGGGGGGGATGGAGTTTTTTTATTAGGGTGCTCGCCAAGATCTAGCAATCTCGTTATTACGTATTCTTATGGTGTAATGAGGAAATTAGAGCATTCATAGTTCGGGAAACTATTTTTTTTTGTCTTTTAATGAACAATTGTTTAGATTGCATTCTAAAGGCTAAACGTTAACTTGTTTACTCTCGGCAGAGGCTTGAGCACCAGTTTGTTATGCGTGTTATAGGGGATTGAACAGTGTTCTTTCTAGAAAGAGTTTTGGTCACACGGGGGTGACAAGTTGGATTAATATATTGGAAGTTTTGTTTGATTAGTTTCAATCGCACGAGGGCGAGAAAATATAGATTAAGTATGTTAAGATATTTTGTTGGATGACGATTAATCAAATAATCGAGTAAGGCAACTTGTATCCAAATAATCGAGAAAAGGAGTCGAAGGCTCAAAACCATCTTTCTTTTCATCCTTAATTATAAAAGGGTTTGATAGTAGTTAGGGTATTTTAAACGGATGACGAATACTCGGATAATCGAGTAAGGCAGCTCGTATCCAAGCATTCAGGAAAGGGAATAGAAGGCTCTATACCACTTTGTTTTTCATCT
The DNA here is from genome assembly GCF_024323335.1 of Lathyrus oleraceus. Lineage (NCBI taxonomy): Eukaryota > Viridiplantae > Streptophyta > Magnoliopsida > Fabales > Fabaceae > Lathyrus > Lathyrus oleraceus. Next base: position 418,420,596 of record NC_066581.1, on the reverse strand, counting down.
AAGTGATTACGAAATAGATTTATGTAGGGTTGATATATTTTAGATAAACGACAAATGGTCGAATGACTGAGTAAGACAATTCATATCCAATCATTTGAGGAGAGGAATAAAAGGTTTTAGGCTATCTCCATTTTTGTTTATATTATTATGAAAATGATTTGGTTTAATCGGCTTTTAAGAGTCTTTTTGGAGAAATGACAATTGTTTGACTCACCGAGTAAGGGAACTCTTATTCAAACAATCAAGGAGAGGAGTTAAAGGCTCAAAACCATCCCTTTTTTCATTTCTAAATGAAATGGTATTTAATCGTGATTAGGTATTTAAATTAATTTGAATAAAAATACTCGATGTTAGATCGAGTTTGAATTTATGTTTTGTGAATAAATTGAGTTATATTTAGTGAATCAATCATATAGTAGATCAATTAAAATTGAATATGTTTCATTGTAAGAAAGCCCAAGAGTAAGCTATGTGAGGTTGATGGTGATGCTAAAAGTGATCGACTTACAAAGGTATTTGAAAATGGACTCGACATTGAATCGACAATTGTGTGATCTTTAATAGTTTTAACATGGTTTTTAATCGATGGTGAAATGAATTTGGTCTTTGAAATGATGTGAAGTCAAAAATAAGTATGAAATTGTGATTTTGGAGGAAATCAATCAATATTTAATCATCAAAATTAATTGATTAAAAATCGATTAAATCACTTAATTAAGTCCATTGAGATTAATTATAAAAATTATTTACTTGAATTAAATAATCAAGTTAATTAAAATTAATTAATCAAAATTAAACTAATTAAGCAAAATTTTAATTAATTAATTTAAAAGATAAAGAAATAAGTGATAATGTTGATTTAATTGGTCGAAGTGAATTAGTTACAATGTGATCAAAACTGATTTGTACATAGCGACAACGGGGTTGAAGTGTCTTGTGTAAGGACCGAAACACGGTGAAAATACACAATCAATATATTGAAATTTTAACAGCACAACGACATAAAATTGTCGAATTTGTATTTTAGAAATCCAATTAAAATGCAAGAAGTAAAACAATAATATATCTTCGCAATATTTATATCATTATACTATTTACAATATTTATAGGGTCATTATAATGAATCTAGAAAAATAATCACAATCAGATCAAGAAATAAAAACGCATACGAAACCAACACCAATCCACACATAAACGGAGTTATAACATAGACATTAAAACTTTAATTCAGTATTGCATAAGTAATGGATTTATGAGTTAATACAAAACTTAAAAAACTCAACTAAACAAAATGGAAAACAAAACAAAATAAAATAATGATAATGCTAAAAAACAAAATAAAAATAAATAGAAATGTGTTGACTATTTCAAACCTACTCAAAGAAAATACTTTCTAATTTTTGAGAGCAATGCATAAGTTTTAGTAAGAAGAAGACATAAGCCATACAATCACAGCATTATAGGAATTTCAAGGTGGTAGGTTACCGAGTGAAGTTGTTACTGAGTTACGAAATGTTGTTAGGATGCAGCAACTGATTTATGTTGTTGCTTGTGGTTATATCACTGTCTGAACAATGTTTTGCGAGAGGAGCCAAGTGAAAATCGATGGAGGGTGAAAAACATGATGGCTGAAGGGTGAATCACGGTGAAAGGATTCAAGGCGGATGGAGCTTTCGTCAATGGTCGATGTAGAGGATACCGATCCAAAGATGATGTGATCAAAATTGAAATCGAAAGAGTATGAGTGATGAGAGATTTGAGTAGAAAATGATTTTAGATTTGAAGCAAGATGTAGGAAATTTTCGTCGATGGTGATGAATGTTGGTGCATCAGTTTCGTTTGAAGCTTTTTTATTGTGTGTTATGTGGAAAGGTGAAGAAGATATTTGGTTGTGAATGTTGATGAGAGAGTGAAAGGAAATTCAAGTTGTTTTGCTGAGAAAAGGAGAAGAATGGGTGATGACGTGTCCTCGTTTTTTCGAAAGAGGGGTATTAAGAGAGAGAAAGAGTATGTTGAAAGAGTGAGGGTCTTTTCTTGATGAAAGTTGTAGGTTTTCCTCTTTGGTGAAGGTGAGTGGTGATAATATGAAGATGGCGTATGGGTGGTAGTTTCTTGCGGTGTACGATCATGGTTGTTGGGTGGTAATTTTAAAGAAAATCACAAGTTTTTGCAGAAAAAAATATTGGGAATAGAGAGATATTGCAGGAAGATAAAGTGGGAAGGAATTTTTTTCCCCTTTTTTTCATAGACACGTTGAGATGCGCCCTGTGTATACGTGAATGGAGAAAGCCACTTTACTTCTTTCCAACTTCACCCATGAAAGAGCGACGCGTGGAGATCCCCCTTTCTTTTTATTCGTTGTCAATTGAAAAGATATGTTTTCCCCAATTACACGCATTGCCATCATACTTTCCCACCCACATGGGACATTCCCTTCTCCTACTGGAAGGAGAGATGCTTATTATTCTTCCAGGTTTTATTTAATTAATTATTTATACTAGTTATTATTTGATTGAAGGAAATAAAGTGGAAAATGATTGCAACTATGAGCCATTGATTAATCTTGATCTAATGATCATGATTAAATCAAAGAAACACACAAAGAAACACATATTGTTAAATAATTTAAAATTCCCAAAATGCCCTTTCTAGATGATTTAATCGATTAGAAATAATTTAAATAAATTAAATCAAATTAAATTTACAACTTTTTAAATAAACATGATAAAATTCAAATAACCACATGGAAAATTCTATTTAATTATTCTAAATATTTTGACAAAATAATAAAAATAAAACGACTGAAAATGAGTAAAAGTCAGGCGCAAATATGCTCGAAAAAAATAAACTGAATGCATTAAAATGATCAACGCGAAATAAACCTCTTAGAAACATACAACTTTTGAAATAAATTTTGACCGGTTAAAAGGCTCGGACGGATCAAAATGCAATTGAAAAAGTCATCGAAAAAATAAAACAAGCACACCAGATTAAACTACGTGAATCATAGGTTAATAATACTGACATTTGCAAGCTTGACTTCGAAACTTCTTACGTGCTGATTTTACATGTATTTGAGAAATGATTCAACCGATATGTTTGTATGTATAAAAATTTATTTTGCCTAACATTTTAGGTATTATTCAAAATAAAATGCATGTTATGCTATATAGATGATGCAAACTGAAAATAAAATCGAATTTATGAACATTTTAAATATGCCCGAACAAAATTGGGACATGACAACTGCCCATATTTAATTACCTTGAACTAGAAGGTATGAATGACAACAATCTTCGTACATTCTTGATGGGAGATAATTAAATATGAGAAAACCCGAATTTTGACCTTCGAGGTGCGAGGAAGAAATGCAAAAGGAAAATGCATTGAGAAATATGGTGAGATGTGTTATTATAAGGTAAATGAAACAATCAAGACTCTGTGAGAATCAACAAAATAGTATCTTGGATGGCATAATCGAGATATTCCAACAATGGAATGATACCTCAACTGTATCTAGATTTTCTGAACATTAGTAGAACGGTGTCTTGAACAGAACACACGAGATTCCCTGAGGATCAACAAAGTAGTATCTTATATGATATAACTAAGATATTCCAATAAGGGAAATACACCTCAATCGTATCTAAGATTCTTCGAGGATACTAGAGTAGTGTCTCAAACAAAGCTAATGAGATTCTTCAAATAAATGAAGTAGTATCTCAAATAGATATGTGAGATTCTCCGAATTGACGAAGCAACATCTTATATGATATAATCGAGATACTCCAAGAAGGGAATGATACCTCAATTGTATCTAAGACTCTTCGAGGATACTAGAGAAATATCTCAAGAAATAAATGAGATTCTTCAAATAAATGAAGCACTACCTTAGACAGATAAATGTTGGGGGAAATAGTTCAAAAAAGACTCCATTTGGAGGAGATTTACTAGCAAAGCTCTGCAGGAGAAAAGCTCATAAGAGACTTTTTAGGGTAACCTCTGCTTAGGGAGCAAGCAACAATAGCAAAAATATTGGGGAATATCATTATCAACCGTTGTAACGGTAAATTCATGACCACTGAGCTATTGGTTAGCTCAACGTCAAATAAATAAGAGTCGCCACCGCGCTTTTATTGTTTCCAAAGGAAAAGGGAAAGTACGAACAAAATCCAAAGATAAGGAGTTTTCAAATTAAAACTAATAAAATGTTAGAGATTACAGGTAAGGGGGTTGGTTACACAAATGGAAGGTATTAGCATCCAAAGTGTCCTAGGTACTCCTGGGGAGCCCTTTTGTGTGTGCAAGTGTTTTAGTTGAAAAGATGTTTGCTAAGAAATAGAGTGGGGGATGAGAAAAGAATTCATTTATTTACAATTTTGTGTTTGACAAGACCTTCAGTCTTATGCCTATGCACCAACATAAAAATGAGGGATCAAAACCTCGTAGTTCGTGGTAAAAATTTCAAAGATGTGTGGATTTGATTTTAACAAAAGCTTAAAGATCTTTTGTTATCAATGGGAGAATACTCAACCAAACATCCACCGATAACGAGGGCCTTGCAACATTTAAGAGGGAGGGCTTCAACTTGGATTCAATCAACAAGTATGCCACTAACCCCTAATAAATGGAAAGAGTTACAATCAATCTATCATGTAATGGGATAATTATATCCCAACCAAATATAACTCAAATCTAAATGCTCTCTTTTGAAAAAGTTTAAAAGGAAAAGGCACAAAGTGGCCAAAAGGATTAGATGAGGTTGTTAGTTCTTTTTGTCTTTTTGAAAATAGGGTCAATATGATTAAGTTAATTCACAAATTTGATTAAGAAAATTATTTTGAAAATTAATGGCATAAGGCCAAGGTTTCTACTCATTAAAACAAGTCTAAGTTAAAAAGCACAAGCAAAGAAGTTTTAAAAAGGAGAGATAGGTTTTGAAATTAAAGAAGGAGGAAGAGATGAATGGACTATCCTAGACAAGATTTAAAAGTTTAGAGTTGGAAAGATCTAACCAATGGGAAACATCCACAAGACAAGAATGTCAAATAGAAACCCATTTCCTTTGTATTGTTAAGAAAGCAATAAGCATAATCATCCAAGCAATTAATATGAAGACCAATGGTATCAAATAAAGATAACCAAACATCCAAGCAAGCACTTCAAAGCAAGCAGTCTTCATTGTCTTTTAGATGTATCAGATGAAATATCCCTTGAAACATACTCAAAGAGAAAAATTAAATGATATGAATAAGATCAAAATAACATATTCAAACAAAGAGAGAATATAACAGATTAATCAAAGGAGTCTCTCAAGGCTTGTATCAGATGAACGGAATTGGCCAAGAAATGGCCTCAAAATAATGGCATTGGCCAAGTTCTTTCTTAGCTCATGGGTGTTGCCTACTCTAAGTCCATAAGGTTAACTTAAGTCACAGACAGAGGTCCAACTGTCCACCAATATATTTTTTAAGGTTTTTGTTTTATTAAGTATTTTAAGGTCTTAAGACCACAAACAAAACAAAATCACAAGCACAAAAACAATGGCTCAAGTGAGCAAAATGAAAATGAATGAAACATAAACAATTTGCATGAATGTAAATGACAATGAATAATAAAGTGATATAATTGCATTAAGGTAAATGGCATTAAGATAAAGTCAATTAAGGAGATGTTAGTCAATGTTATTGGAAGAAAAAAATTGTAGTCATTCTTTGGAGAACACTTAACCATCCACTCACAAGCATGAAGACATGAACCTAAACATCATTCATGAGAAGGGCTCCAACTTGGATAAATCAACAAGTATGCCATTAGCTCTCATAAATGGAAAAGAGGTAAAATCTTCACACAATACCATGAGGAATAGGAGGCATACAATCTCACTTACAAAAATGATATGCCTTTTGGACAAATTTAGCGTTATGTTAAGCAATCGTAATTGGACTTATGTAGAAGTCACAACTATCTGAGATCGGACAATAATAATATTGGTGTTAATGCATGCTAGAGACAAGGTATCAAGACCAAACTCCTAAGGCATACCACACATAAGAATAACAGGAGATTGACCTATCTCAATCAAACTCATGTTGATTCATCTGACACAAGGTTATTGATGAATCAACTAGCATTTTTATATTTTGAGCAATCATTGGCCATGAAGTGAATGGTAAATAAATGAGATTAAGATGAGAAGATGAAGTAGAATATAACCCAAATTGATTAAGGGTTTAACCTCACTTGATCAATACCATCCATTCATCTTGAGGGATGAAGTTCAAACTTCATCAACCCCCTAAATTCAATAGTATTGATTAAATTAAAGTCCAATTCAACCAAGATCAAGGTCAGGTAGAAGTTGAGTCAACACAAAGTCAAAACAAAATCTCAACAAAATACTAATGCAATTAAATCAATTAAAATCAATTTATAAATGAAGACAAATACATTTTAAAATGGAAAGAACCTCAAATCCCTTCAAATCACCAAATAAATGGCCAAGGGATTTATCATAGGTCAGATAAGGTCAAAGGACCATTGACTAATGTTTTTGAATTTTTTTGAAAGTCAAAATTATTTAAAATCAATTAAAAACAAGTAAAAAAACACAAAATTCACTAAAAATATCAAACTCAATCCAAAAAATAATTTTAATTCGTAAAATGGAAGAGGAAATTATTTGTGAAATTTCGGTGGAAGTCCCACATTTTTTGGATTAAAATTGAAATTATAATGAATTTTGCAAGAAAATGGTATTTAAAATTTCAATTGGAAAATAGAAAAAACAAGGGCCATCAGATCTCCATCATTAATTGAGGTTGCATATCTGATGACTAACGCATGCTATCAACCATGCACATGAGTCAACACATGCGTATCATCGGTAATCAGAATGGAGGGATGAGATTAAAACGTGGACCATGTATCAGACGACTTGGATAAAGCAAACGCACCACCGGAGCCCTAGCTCCGGTCGTCTTCTCCGGCCAAGCCACCAGACTGGTCGAGATCAAAATCTCACCAAAATTTATGGATCATACATCAAATTAGAGAGAAAATCACGAGGATTCCAAATATCACCTCTAAATTTTCCAACTCTCACTCTATAATGAGAAACATGGAGTTGAAAATTGAGGTGTTCAAATTGAATTACTTTGGTTCAACCTCAAAGCAACCCAGTATCAATGCCTATATTGGTAGGACTTCTGCCAACCAAAAATCAAGCCAAAACGTTGAGAAATGAGAGAGAATCGAAGAGTTGAAGTTTGTAAAAATTCACCTTCGGGCAATGATTTTAAAGTTGGAACTTGATGCATTTTCACTTGGCCTTGCTGGCAGGAGATTATTAAAATAAAAAAGGCTTTGAATCCTTAGAGTACTAGTTCGCAAATAGAAGTTGAACTAGAAGCTCAATTTCAATGAAATCCTCAAGGTATTTTTTCAATGGTGGCTATGGGATTGCTTGGCAGAGCTTAGGTAAAGGTTTATTCAATTCTGAGGCAATGCACATGTGTTTATAAGCTCATGAATTCATTTCCACACCATTTGAAATTTGAATCCAAAAATAGTAATTAATGTGCATGGGTGCATGGGCATGTGTTTAGGCCTAAATGATCATGTAATACACTCTAAATTCATGCACAAAATATGTTGAGATCATAATATGAGGCCATGCAAAGATGTGTAATATTTGAGTTCAAAAGTTGCCAAATTGGAGCATGCAAAGAAACTATGCACAACCCCTTCAATTTTGATACAAATGGAATAATCTTAGACTCTTTGGAAAGCTACCATCATGGGCAACAAATTTTATGTTTGTAATTTTTCCATTTGAAGCTTGGAACATGATGAATTCTAGCCTCGAAGTTGGAGGAATCAAACATACTTGAAAACTTTCTAAGTTAAAAGTCAAATGTCCCCTTTTTCCACCTTGAATGACTTTTGCTATGAGCTTCAAATGAATTTGGGTCATTCTTAAAAGTTGTATCTCTTTTAATCATATTCAATTTGGTATCAAATTTTACACCATTTGGAGCTTGCATGATAGAGTTATGGATTTTAGAAGTTGAGGAAAATTGTTTGTTCAATGATAAGGATCCAAATGGACCTATAATGTTTCCTCATGGAACATTCCCTTACAAGTGAAATTTGATCTTTATCAAAGAATAAAAGTTCAATAATACATAATTAATTTTATCATGAAACTTGTATCATCTTCATATCATAAAAATTGAGGAAGTTATGGTTCTTGGAAGTCGACCTTCTATATAGGGCACAAACAAAATAACATATAATCTTTCACCAGAAAAAATGACTTTCCAAGCAAAATTAGTTATTTATGACAACATGAAAGTTGTTTGGGATGTAATAAAGAGTAAAGTTTCTCTTGTAATAATTTTCATATGATAAAAATTGTATGAGATAGAGTTTAGGGAAGCGTAGATTTGACCAGTTGACTTTTCTGGTCAACCTCATTGAACCAACTTGCAAACTTGAAGTTCCATTGTTATTTTGGGCTAATGGAGGATCATATATGCTTAATATGAAATATAATGGAGTATATCTTGATATCTTTGACCAAATATTGAAGAAACTTGCTAAGAAAGGCACATAAGATACCCATATGAATTAAGGCTTCCTTGACAAATAAGCTTCAAACTCTTGATGAATTCTTGATCAAAATGACAAATAAAGAATATGGGGATCCATATATGATGATTTTAACCAATTAGGACCTTTTATAACTTGATCCCTTGCATTTAGGGTCTCAAACCCTGGTTGTGAGCTTGATGAGGCACATGTGGACATACACACTACCTACAAAAGAAATAGAGATACACATAAACATATTTTTGGTATTTTGGTTAGTAAACAAAGAAAATAAAGTATGATACAATCTCAAATGCTTGATGATCTCTCCCAATGTAAACCCAATGAATGATAGTGAGAAGGATACCAAGGTATGATTCCAATGCAAATGCCAAGTTAATGAGGTGGCATGAGGGATCTTAAGGGTCAAAATTGGGGTATTACAACCATAAATTTGATGGGAAATAATTTCAAGAGTGTAACACCCGAGGCTGGAAAGGGTGAATGGTGGTTACATGTAACACTTGATGGTGAGGGAGTGGTTGTCGGTGCACGAGGCATGATAATGAGACACTTCTTGCAACTTCTAGGGAAAATCTGAATTCACATCGGAGTGAGAGGGATCCTGAGGCCGTGCAAGTATGAGACTGTATGGTTGAATGAAGGCTTATAAGGATTAATTAGTGAAATTTTGGTATAGTGGGAGTTCAGATGTTCTACACGAAGTCATGGCATCTGATCCAACATTGTTACTAATACAGCAAGACAATTATAATAATTAAAACCCAGTACTCATATGCACTCTGTCACAGATGTCAAGACATCTGCTAATATACCACCATGGAAAGAAGAACATCCAGTTTTGTCCATCTAGTGCAAAGACACAGTAGAGATCAATATAGCACTTATGTTTATTGATCCTGCCCAGTTATCAGCATGATGTCTCAACATTGATTTGAACATCACCTGTTCCAACATTAGAGAAGGTTGAACTGTAACAGACCAACCAGTCTATACAACAACAGTCAATAATGAATGTCATAACATTCTGTTTTGCAATCAGACTACAGCCTATGTGTCAAGTCTGTTATTCTCTTCATAAACAGACTAGAAACAGACTGAGTTATAACAGACAAAATAAAGTGTGCAGAAGGTAAAAACACCAGTAATTGTTAACCCAGTTCGGTACAACATTACCTACTCTGGGGGCATACCAAGCCAGGAAGAAGATCCACTATCAGCAGTATTAATTCAGAGTTAAACTCCCCCGTTTACAACTCTTCACTTAATCCCTACCCAATGCAATCTATACCTAGGAACTCCTAGATAGAAACCTTCAGTTTCCATTCCTATCACTACAATTACAATGTAATGGTAAACACCTTGAACTTGCTTCACAGCTTCGTTCAAGATCATAACAACTCTTGCCTACAGGCTTTGAGTTACAAATAATCTCATGCTTTTTAGCATTGAGAAACACCTGGTAACCTTCCCACAGGTTGGGAGGTTTACCTCACACACACCCCTAATTCTACATTATTTTCGCTCAGTATTGGTGGTGTGTACAATCAGGTTTTCTAAGTCCCTTTTTATAGAAGTATTGGACACCTTGAAAACCCTAGATATATTTTCCAATCAAATCTTTTCATATCAGCTGTAAAGATCTCCTTGGAAAATAAACAAATCTGGTTGATATCCCTAATAGAATGCGCCAGCTAGCCATATTTTCAATCAACCAACGATTGCCACAAATTGTGCAATCACAAAACACCAGACATTCACATTGAATATTCTGTGTACAGGATGTCATGACATCGGGTCTGACATCCTAGAAAAATCCTGCATAATCCAATTTCCTTTTATAGCAGGTACAGCCATATCAGATACCATGACATTGTGTATGTCATCTGAAACAATCCTGCAACATATGTCTTCCATTTAAGCTCCAGCAGGTACATCCAATATCAGAAGCCTTGTCAATGTATGTGGCATTCTAAAACAATCCTGCTTGCATATGTTCTTCAATTCCAGCAGGTACATAGGATATCTCATGTTAAGACATCACACAAGACATCTTGTGAACACTCTTTGTTTTACCAAAATTGCTGCCAACTTTTAGAATCAACAAACTCCCCCTTTGGCAAATTTTGGCTAAAACATATATCTGCCATTTTTGTTCACAAGGTAAACTATCAGCAGTTAAACCACATCACAGTAGTTTAATCAGCAGCAGAAGCAAAACAATTACTAGCCATGGCTACTAGTAATACACACATGCACAAGGGTACTTCTCCTCCCCCTAAATCTGTGCAACAATCAACAGAATTACTAGTTATGGATGCAACTAGTAAGACACACAAATGCATAATGCACAAGGGTACTTCTTCTCCCCCTTAATCTGTGCATTCATCAAAAACCAGCTACTGTAACTCCAGTGCCTTTACCAGCCAGAATGTCATTCTGACATCTGCTTCAACATGTTAACATTCAGAATCTCCTTCAACATGTTAACATTAAGAATTTCCTTCAACATGTTAACATTCAGAATTTCCTTCTGACAACTCCTTCAACATCTCAGAACAGAACACCATTCTGTCTTACATCAGACATTCTGTCTTACATCAAACATCTCCTCCAACATCACAAAACATCATTGAACATCATTCTATTCAACATCATCAACTGTCATCTGTTTAGCCTAGCTAGCTACATCAGCACTGCAGATCTCCACAACCACATATTTTACTGCAGCTCTCCACATAAACACTTCTCCCCCTTTTTAGTCAAAATTGACCAAAGGTGACCAATTAGACAAAATAAATGTCAATTAGCCTAGCAGAGAATGTCACAATAAATGTTATAACATTAAAAATGTTAAAACATAATTGTTAGGAGATACAAACCATCCTCATACACAGTTGTGACAGCTGAGATAATGAGAAATCCATGGAACTCATTAAGAGCCTAAATCTTACATCAAGGCATCAGTAAGGACTTCCACAAAATACAAACATTTCAACAGAAACAAAACATCCAAGCTTCCAAAATAGTCATAACAGCATCCAGAACAGCACACATGTCATCATAACATGGGAATCATCACCACAACTTAGTTTGAGGAGGTAGCATCTTCTTCACTTTTAGATTCAGAACTGCCACTAGATTGATCTTGAGAATTAGACCTCTTACTTGAGGTATGGGCATCTGACTCCTTGGCTTCACCATCTTCCAGATGGAAGGAAATGTTGTCCAAATGCACAACTGCAACCTTAGCTGGAGACTTTCTAACAGTTTGCCTTTTAGCAGGTGAGATGTTTGGGACATCGTCTTCGACATCATCTTCAAAATCAAAGCTTTCTCTGATTTTCCTCTTCTGAACCTCTACTTTACTCCATGATTTAGAAGGACTTACAACAACAACCTTTCTACTAGTTCTAGCTGTCAACATTTCAGCCACAATCTTGCCTTTCCTGGTTTTCATTTTCTTTGCAACACTTGGTTTCAAGTGATGAACCAAAGTGTCATCTTCCTCTTCTAACCAGAACAGAAAACCACTTCACAAAATGTTCTAACATAAGTAGGACATCCTTCACAACATAACTAAAAACACCATCTGATAATCTTCAGATATCACTGTGTCACCAGCTTGATCCAAAAGAAACCAGACACAAATTGGGACATATACATTCTCATCCCTGTCGCAACCTGAAAAATACAGTGCGTGAAAAAACAACCGGCGAAAGAGAATGACAGAAGAGTCGCCACCGTGCGTTATTCATCCCAAAGGAGGGAAAGGAAACGCTCGAAGTAAACCTGAAAAAGGAAAGGACAAGATGGGGTCTCGCAACCAAATCTTGGGTTCGGGAGTCGGTTATGCGAAGGGAAGGTATTAGCACCCCTACGCATCCATAGTACTCTACGGGATCCACTTTTGTAGTTTTTGTCTAAAGGGTGTGGGTTTACCTAACGTGTTTATTTACTAAAAAGGTTAAGAGAAATGACTCGCGCGGATGTCGCATCCACTGCATACGTATCTCATCTGAATATGAGAATCAGAGTCTTCGTAGCTCGGCTGACCTATGAGTTGGGGGGATGTGTGCTCGCTAAGATATCACGTCTTATGCCTACGTATCTCATCTGGAATGAGAATCAGAGTAAGCCGTAGTTCGGCTCTACGGGGTTATGGATTGGGTTTTGGACGAACGACGTCACTACGCAATTGTCGCATCACGCGAAAAACCGGCGGGAAAACAAGAACAACAGAGCCGCCACCGTGCGTTATTTATCCCAAAAGAGGGAAAGGAAACGCTCAGAGTAAACCTGGGAAAGAACATGGTCTCGCGACCAAAGAGAATGGGTTTGGGAGTCGGTTATGCGAAGGGAAGGTATTAGCACCCCTACGCATCCTTCGTACTCGACGGGATCCACGCACAATAGAAAGGAAAATGGTTGCTAAAAACACTGCTCACACACACACACACACTGGCTGAAAGAGACACAAGAAAACTGACTGAAACTGACTCGGCAGGATATCGCATCCTGGGCCTACTTAGTCTATCAGGCATAGACATCAGAGTCGAAGTAGTTCGGACTGGGGAAACGACACATGCTCGCTAGGATATCGCATCCTATGCATACGTATCTTCTCGGACGAGAGAAGAATCAGAGCATTCGTAGCTCGGCTGACACGCACACAAACAAACAAAGGCAAAGACAAACGTGGAGCCTGAATGCCAATCACTGGACTTATATCAGCATCCGAACCAAAACACACGCACACTGGAACCCAAATGCCACTCGATGGACTTACATCAGCTTCCAAGCACACAACAAGACAAAACAAAGACACGGGCGCCCGGAGAGATCAGCTCATCTCCTGCCTACGTACCTCATCTGGTATGAGGATCAGGGCGACGTAGTTCCCCTACGGAGGGATAAAGGACTAGCCTAACCAGATAACAGAGGGAGACACAACTAGGGAGACTACGACTCGAGCCTAGATGTTATCATGCAAAATCATCCCTAAGTTAAGGTTTCTAGCTAACTGGCACAGGGAGCCAGACTATCCTAATCATGACTTGCACAGGAAGCAAGCCACACACACACTTAACTTGCACAGGGAACAAGTCAAGCACAACCTAACTTGCACAGGGAGCAAGTCTAAACTAACCCTAACTTGCACAGGAAGCAAGTCAACCAAACATACAAGCACATATAGCACACACTATACACAAGCAAGTGGCTCAAACAAGGGTTAGGTTTTAGTCGAGGGGTCATATCAACCTCAACAAACAAACCTCTGGAACTGGGTGAATGTGCTCTTAACCTTGCCATTGAGGGGCTAAGGTGAAGCAGATGAAAGGTGAGTGAAGATAAGACTTCACAGCTCTTATCCCTGGCCTGGGAGAGCTTAAGACAAGAATGTGTGGATTCAGAAAGTGGGAACCCTTCTACACATTTGATACTGACTCAACTGTACGATTGTACAAGATCTTGGGTTTGTATCTGCAATGCATCAACACAGTGGTGTGAGCAAAGCAGATGACACACAGAATAGCAGGGGATAGGTTGCATATCCCTTGGGTTCTGCCAATTGCCTCTTCACTTAGGAGGACTTTGACTCTATACAAGGACAAAAGTAAACAGTCACAAACATTGCCTCTTAAGGAGGACTTCAGACAGTTGCCTGGCCAAGTAACAGGCCAGGTCTTCCAGACTACATGAAGATGAGAAATATACCTCAATGCAAATTGCTCTTAAGCAAAGCAAAGCAAAGCAAGTTCAAAGAACTAAGCAACTAATGGTACCTGAAATAGTCAAACAGATCAGTACACCATTCTAAAGTTAAAGCAACAGGAAGCAGAAGTTTAACAGTCAACACAAGCAGATAGATGTGCAATGCACAAGGCTTAAGGCATGTGAGCCAAGCCACCTACAAAACAAACAAGTTAGACAATGATATTTAAGCAAGCTCAATCAAAAAAGAATTGGCCTCATTGGTCATTTGTTGGTCAACCTGAAAACATGAGCTCAAAGGTGAGTATCAGGACCACTAGGACAAGCCTAGGGTCAAAAAGGAATGAAAAAGTCAAAACAGCAAAGGGCAAGTATCCAAAATCATGTTCAAACAATTAAGAAACACAACCAATTGGGTTCACATTCATATCAATCATCATCATCATTTCATGAACAAATTAGGTCAAAACATGGCATTTAGAAGCTCATAGAAGTCAACAGCAAGACTTAACTCAAAAGCAATCTCAAACATTTCCAAAAATCACCAAATAAATCATGATCAATCCTAACACATAGCATGGTAAGCATGTAAAATTTCATCTCATTTGGACAAGTGGAAGGCAGTCAATAAAAATCAGAAAGTCAAGGCAATTTTGAACATGCTCAAAGAAGTCAACCAAACATGCATCAACTTGAAAAATTCATAAATCAGATATGGCATATGATAAATGAATGGGACCAAAACCATGGCAAAGACTAAGATGTCTAGTTATCTCATGTAAAATTTCATGTCCATCTAATAAAGTATGAGAATTTCACAAATGAAATGGGGACATGTGTCACAAAAAGTCAACATATGACCAAGCAGGGGAGAAAATCTCAAACAATTAGGAAATGCCACAAATAATTCCAAGAAAATTCACATGTAAACTAGACATACAAGAGTAGGTTCATGCAAAAAATCAGATCAATTGGAGGTCAAGAAGCATGGGTACAAAAATCAGCAAGTTGGACATCAATGGTGTGACACAAATTGTCACACCCTAATTCAAAAAATCATAACTCACAAACCAGCAATGACAAATTCACAAACTCTATACCAAAATCACCATGAGTGTGTCTAGTTTAAGCACAAAAAATTTGGGAGCCATTGGATAAAGTATCACCATTTCACAAATGTTTTGGCAAAGTGTACAAAAAAGGAACACATGTCACAAACCCTAGCACCATTTATAATTCGACCATCCAAAAAATTCTGGAAAAAATGTGACAAAAAAGTAGAGATCATGAGGAAGCTAATGCAAAAAATCCCATTAAATTTGGATTAAAATTGGAGATGTTATGATTTTTGTAAGTTGGTGATCAAAAATGGAATAAAATGAAAAAACAACATGGATTTAATAGGTCATGTGGTCCGGCCATGGCATTTTTGTAAATAAGCCGTCCACTTATCAAAACGCGCCGTTTTGGACGCTGGAACGAAATGTTCCTATTGGCTGAGGCGCGGGTACAGTAACACGGCCTGCAAAAACAGAAAAACAAGGCAAAACGCGTTCTGGGCTGAAGCTTAGGGTTTGCTACAGTGGTGTTCATCACCATTGATGAACATTTTTTTCAGAAACAAGAAATGCGCATACCATCGTGACCATCAAGCCATGTACATACATAATCCAACATCAATAACCATTAAATCATGCTAAACAAAGAGTATCGAGCAAGAACAAGTTTCAATCACCAAACTTCAAACCAACATATCTTTGGAAATACTCAATCATTTTTAAAACCACAACCACTGTTAAGCTCAGCATGAAAAGACCTAACTAAAGCATGTAATAGTTTTAAGAATAGTGGAACTCGAAAAACTCACCAAGGTTGAAGTACAGTTGTGATTTGGAGGTTTTTTGATGTTGTTGGCCTAAAACAGATGAAGCTCCAAGCTTGCAATGATGAATGATGAAGATGGTTTGCCTTGAAACAGCTTGGTTTGGTTTCAATCTCACTTTGCCATTAATGGAGCTTGGAAAGAACAGTCCACCAAGAGCTCTTACAGTTGAAGAATGGTGGTGAAAATAGGTTCAAAAGGTTGTATAGATGTTGTTTTAGGCAAGGCAAGGCTTAGTCCTTTGGAAGTTTTTGATAGACTTTGAGAAATGCACAAAAAATGAGTTTTTTAGAATGAGTGAGGTTCTGTTGGTTTGTGCAGCTGCTAGGGGTTTGTAACATGACAGAAAATGATGTGTGTCTGCTGTTTTTGTGGTACTTGTGTAACACCCTTCTAAAATACCCCAAAATATTTCAATTAAAATAACAACATATTAATCAGAGTAAATTATGCCCCGAAGGGTGTCACACAACCATTTCACTGCATTCGTCAATTCTATCCTGTCATGCTCATTTATTTAATCAAAATAAGATTATTTGCATAATTCGCAGCGGATACAAAATATCGACATTCAAAACATGTACCACATTACATGTAAAGTGGATCAACAACTAAAATAAAACATAGTCAAACATCCCATCCCGATGTTACATCTACCAGAGCATGACCCACTAAGGAGACTACACTAGACTCCATAGCACTAGCTTCTATTCAACTCACTGCTCGTTACCTGAAAAATAGTTGTAAGGGTGAGTTCCTCAATCAATATAATAAGTATTATACAACAGCATGTAATGTTAAGTAATTAACACATTAATTCACCCTAACTAGACTACACGCTCCGCAACGGCAGTATCCATTCAAACATCATATTCAACAGTAACATATAACGTATGTATAACCTCAACCATCTCAACATCAACAACACAACACACAACACACATATAACACTGGAATACATCCATTCATATTATACGCTATATATAAATTATGCAATGAGACTCCATGCATGCGGTACCGACTATTTGTGAACATATAGTTCACCTCACCGTCCAAATCCAGGCACGGCTACCAAGTCCAACTAGTCCCACTCATTTGAGACCTAGTGACTCACTCACTAATTCCTCACCACGGGAATTAGCTACCACCCCTCAAGGGCCATGCTATGCACGCTAATCACCTAGCATGCAAACAATCAACAACAGTCCAATAATGACTAACTCACTAATTCCTCACCATGGGAATTAGCTACCTAGCAAATGCAACATCAACAACAATTTCAAGAATAGACACATGCTCACACTCTAAGCCACAAAGCAGTCTATTCATAATGCATACATAACTGATACATTCACAGCCTCATGCATAGCATCACACATCATTAACACATTTTATCACAACGGCATATCATATCATGCCACATAATCAAAAACAGTATTAGCACACTCTACTAATACCTATACTACTCAAGACCCAACAAAACAACAACAACATTACCACGATATCACATCTGGGAGTTTAAAACGCGAAATCTGTCCTTCAAACTGATATGGCGAACGCCATTAGGCTAATGGCGAACGCCGTTAGCGTTAAACGCTCTCATTCTGGAAAAACTGTCTGTCAAACTGATATGGCGAACGCCATTAGGCTAATGGCGAACGCCATTAGCGTTAAACGCTCTTATTCTGGAAAAAAAACCCAAATGGCGAACGCCGAAGGCATAATGGCGAACGTCATTTGGCTGTTATGTGCATAGATGTTAAATTTCTACGAATTCCTTTTCAATTATCGTCCAATTTCATTCATCCACTGGCTGTTATGTGCATAGATGTTAAATTTCTTCGAATTCCTTTCAATTATCATCCAATTTCATTCATCCACTATTTCACAAATTCATCATACATCAATCTAATTAGAGATAAAACGATGGTTATCACTACCCAGTACATATTATCATATAATACCCTTTAACCGATGATAAACCCCCCTTACCTGAATAATCCGGCGAATCTCAAGCTTCAAGCTTTTCTCTTCTCCAACCTTCTTCCTCTTGCTCTGCCTTTGCCCTTTTCCTCTTTCACGATCGTTTTCTCTGTTTTTCACGTAAAAACCTTTTTACTCCAAAATGGGACTTTTTCCTTAATTCCCACTTATATATATTTCCAATAAATAATTATCCCAATAATTATTATTCCAAAATAATAGTAATAATAATCCAAAATTCCAATTATTCAATTAAATTAATAAAAAAAAATATTAATTTAAATTAAATAATTATCTTATTTTAATTGGGGTGTTACAACTCTCCCCCACTAAAAGAGTTTTCGTCCTCGAAAACATACCTCAAGCGAACAACTCCGGATAAGACTCCTTCATCTGACTCTCAAGTTCCCAGGTCACATTGCCACCTGCTGGTCCTCCCCAAGCTACCTTCACCAATGCAATCTCTTTACCCCGCAACTGCTTCAACTCTCGATCCTCGATCCTCATAGGTGATGTTTCAACAGTCAGGTTATCTCTCACCTGTACATCATCTATTTGGACTACATGCGACGGATCATGAATGTATCTCCTCAACTGAGACACATGAAAAACATCATGCAAATTCGCAAGCGACGGCGGTAAAGCGATACGATAGGCTACCTCTCCTATCCTTTCTAAAATCTGATAGGGACCAATAAATCGAGGTGTCAACTTCTTTGACTTCAAAGCTCGACCAACACCAGTTATCGGAGTAACACGAAGAAACACATGATCTCCCTCTTGGAACTCAAGTGCCTTCCTCCTCTTATCATGATAACTCTTCTGTCGACTCTGAGCAATTCTCATCTTCTCCTGAATCATCTTGATCTTGTCCGTAGTTTGTTGAACAATCTCCGGTCCAACCACAGCACTCTCACCGGACTCATACCAACATAAAGGTGTCCGACATCTCCTACCATACAAAGCTTCAAACGGTGCCATACCAATACTCGAATGAAAACTATTGTTGTAGGTAAACTCAATCAACGGTAAATAACAATCCCACGCACCTCTCTTTTCTAAAACACAAGCTCTCAAAAGATCCTCTAGTGACTGAATCGTCCTCTCAGTCTGACCATCAGTCTGCGGATGATATGCAGAACTCAATCTCAGCTTAGTTCCCAAAGCCTTCTGCAAACCTTCCCAAAACTTCGATGTAAATCTAGGATCTCTGTCCGAAACAATACTCGACGGAATACCATGCAAACTTACAATCTTCTCAATATACAACTCGGCTAATCTCTCTAACGGATAATCCATTCTGATCGGAATGAAATGAGCCGATTTTGTCAATCTATCAACAATCACCCAAATAGCCTCAAAATTCTTATTTGTCCTCGGCAAACCAGAAACACAATCCATACTGATACTATCCCACTTCCACTCTGGAATAGCCAACGGTTGCATTAGCCCAGACGGCTTCTGATGTTCAATCTTCGACTTCTGACAAGTCAAACAAGAATACACAAAACTTGCAATTTCTCTTTTCATTCCCGGCCACCAAAATAACTTCTTCAAATCATGATACATCTTCGTAGCTCCAGGATGAATACTCAAACCACTACGATGTCCTTCCTCAAGAATACTCTTCTTAAGTTCTGTGACCTCCGGAACGCACACCCGATTACCAAATCTCAAAACACCATTCTCATCAACTCTGAATTCACCACCTTGACCTTGCTTCACTAGGGTCAACTGATCAACCAAAAGCATATCGGATTTCTGACCCTCTCTGATCTCATCCAGAATATTACTCGTCAACTTCAACATTCCCAATTTAACACTATTGTGAGTACTCTCACACACCAAACTCAAATCTCTAAACTGCTCAATTAAATCCAACTCTTTAACCATTAACATAGACATATGTAAGGATTTCCGACTCAATGCATCAGCCACTACATTTGCTTTACCCGGATGGTAATTCAAACCAAAATCATAATCCTTCAGAAACTCTAACCATCTCCTCTGTCTCATATTCAGCTCTTTCTGATCAAATAAATACTTTAAACTTTTATGGTCACTGAAAACCTCGAATCTTGACCCGTACAAGTAATGCCTCCACAACTTCAGAACAAAACCACAGCTGCCAACTCTAAATCGTGCGTCGGATAGTTCCTCTCATGAACCCTCAGTTGTCTCGAAGCATAAGCTATAACCTGCTTATTCTACATCAACACACCACCTAAACCCAACAATGACGCATCACAGAAACCTCAATGGTTCCGACGGACTCGGTAATATCAGAATAGGAGCAGTAGTCAACCTTCTCTTTAACTCTTGGAAACCTTCTTCACATTTGAGTCCCAAACAAACGCTTGCCCCTTTCTAGTCAACATTGTCAACGGTAACGCCAACTTAGAAAATCCCTCAATGAACTTCCTATAATAACCAGCCAAACCAAGGAAACTTCGAATCTCAGCAACAGACTTCGGAGCTTCCCACTGAGATACCGCTTCTATCTTAGAAGGATCAACAGCAACACCACCTCTTGAAATCACATGACCAGGAAACTAACTTCTTCTAACCAACCACACCGGTGCACCCCACGGTGACACCCTCGGACGAATAAATTTCTTATCCAACCGATCTTCCAACTGACTCTTCAATTCAGTTAACTCAACAGCAGACATACGGTATGGAGCCATCGACACCGGCCTAGTACCAGGTACCAAATCAAACGAGAACTCAACTTCACGCTCTGGCGGTAATTTGTTCACTTCTTCAGGAAACACATCAGGAAAATCACACACCACGGCTAGATCGCAAATCACCAATTTATCTTTAGCCTCCAAAGTCGCTAATAGAATAAACAGCTCTGCCCCATCAGCTACTTCCTCATTCACCTGCCTAGCTGATAGAAACAAACTCTTTCCTTCCTCAATCTCAGGAAAGATCACAGTCTTATCGAAACAGTTGATATAAACTCGGTTAGACACCAACCAGTTCATACCCAGGATAACATCAATTTGCACTAGTGGAAGACACACTAGGTCCATCCCAAAGTCTATACTAAAAATACTCAAAGGACAATTCAAACAAACCGAAGTAGTAGTCACTGAACCCTTCGCAGGAGTATCAATCACCATACTTCCATGCATTCAGATATCTCTAATTTAAGTTGCACAGCACAATCCAAAGATATAAAGGAATGGGTCTCACCAGTGTCAATAATAGCTACGAAAGAAAAGCCATTAATATAACACGTACCTCGGGTTAAACGATCATCTGCAGAAGTCTCAGAACCCGATAAAGCAAAGACCTTGCCTTCCGACTGATTCTCTTTCTTCGGCTTAGGACACCGTGGACTGATATGACCCACCTCTCCACAGTTGAAACAAGTCGCAGTCTTCAACCGGCACTCTGCCGCCAAGTGACCACCTTTTCCACACTTGAAACACTTCTTCTCAGCACTGGTACACTCATAGAAACGATGTCCAGCCTGACCACATCTATAACATTTGGCAGGGACACTGGAGTCTCCCCCACTAGGTCTCCTCATCCCACTCTGTCTCTGGAAACCTTTGCCAGCTGCATACGGTTTCCCACGATCATTCTGATTCTTGCCTTTCCTATCAACCCTCTGCTGATAGCTTTCCGCTCTGGCCTTGGTATCCCGTTCAAACATTCTGCAACAGTCGACCAAATTAGAAAACACTCTAATCCGCTGATACCCAATAGCCTGCTTGATCTCGGGACGTAACCCGTTCTCAAACCTCACGCATTTTGAAAATTCTCCAGTAGCCTCATCATAGGGAATGTAATACTTCGACAGCTCTGTGAACTTAGCAGCATACTCAGTAACAAACCGATTGCCCTGCTTCAATTCTAAGAACTCTATCTCTCTCCTTCCTCTGACCTCCTCTGGAAGGTACTTCCTCAGAAATCTCTCTCTGAACACCGCCCAAGTGACCTCAGCACTTCCGGCAGCTTCCAACTCAGTGCGGGTAGCAACCCACCAATCATCTGCTTCCTCTGACAGCATATGTGTACCGAGCCTGACCTTCTGGTTATCGGCACACTCAGTCACTCGGAAGATCCTCTCGATCTCCTTCAACCACTTCTGAGCACCATCTGGATCGTATGCTCCCTTGAACATTGGAGGATTGTTCTTCTGGAACTCACTCAGTTGACGAGCAGCTCCCATTCCCACAACATTCGGATTTCCCCCAAGTACTCCAGCTAGCATACCCAGAGCCTCAGCAATCACAGCATCGTCTCTACTTCTTCCAGCCATCTCTATTCTGAGAACCTAACAAGATGAAACAATAAGTACTGATAGGGTTATCCAACACCTATCACGTACAGGGAAACAGAATAATTACGACTCGACTCGACCGACTATGCTCTGATACCACTAATGTAACACCCTTCTAAAATACCCCAAAATATTTCAATTAAAATAACAACATATTAATCAGAGTAAATTATGCCCCGAAGGGTGTCACACAACCATTTCACTGCATTCGTCAATTCTATCCTGTCATGCTCATTTATTTAATCAAAATAAGATTATTTGCATAATTCGCAGCGGATACAAAATATCGACATTCAAAACATGTACCACATTACATGTAAAGTGGATCAACAACTAAAATAAAACATAGTCAAACATCCCATCCCGATGTTACATCTACCAGAGCATGACCCACTAAGGAGACTACACTAGACTCCATAGCACTAGCTTCTATTCAACTCACTGCTCGTTACCTGAAAAATAGTTGTAAGGGTGAGTTCCTCAATCAATATAATAAGTATTATACAACAGCATGTAATGTTAAGTAATTAACACATTAATTCACCCTAACTAGACTACACGCTCCGCAACGGCAGTATCCATTCAAACATCATATTCAACAGTAACATATAACGTATGTATAACCTCAACCATCTCAACATCAACAACACAACACACAACACACATATAACACTGGAATACATCCATTCATATTATACGCTATATATAAATTATGCAATGAGACTCCATGCATGCGGTACCGACTATTTGTGAACATATAGTTCACCTCACCGTCCAAATCCAGGCACGGCTACCAAGTCCAACTAGTCCCACTCATTTGAGACCTAGTGACTCACTCACTAATTCCTCACCACGGGAATTAGCTACCACCCCTCAAGGGCCATGCTATGCACGCTAATCACCTAGCATGCAAACAATCAACAACAGTCCAATAATGACTAACTCACTAATTCCTCACCATGGGAATTAGCTACCTAGCAAATGCAACATCAACAACAATTTCAAGAATAGACACATGCTCACACTCTAAGCCACAAAGCAGTCTATTCATAATGCATACATAACTGATACATTCACAGCCTCATGCATAGCATCACACATCATTAACACATTTTATCACAACGGCATATCATATCATGCCACATAATCAAAAACAGTATTAGCACACTCTACTAATACCTATACTACTCAAGACCCAACAAAACAACAACAACATTACCACGATATCACATCTGGGAGTTTAAAACGCGAAATCTGTCCTTCAAACTGATATGGCGAACGCCATTAGGCTAATGGCGAACGCCGTTAGCGTTAAACGCTCTCATTCTGGAAAAACTGTCTGTCAAACTGATATGGCGAACGCCATTAGGCTAATGGCGAACACCATTAGCGTTAAACGCTCTTATTCTGGAAAAAAAACCCAAATGGCGAACGCCGAAGGCATAATGGCGAACGTCATTTGGCTGTTATGTGCATAGATGTTAAATTTCTACGAATTCCTTTTCAATTATCGTTCAATTTCATTCATCCACTGGCTGTTATGTGCATAGATGTTAAATTTCTTCGAATTCCTTTCAATTATCATCCAATTTCATTCATCCACTATTTCACAAATTCATCATACATCAATCTAATTAGAGATAAAACGATGGTTATCACTACCCAGTACATATTATCATATAATACCCTTTAACCGATGATAAACCCCCCTTACCTGAATAATCTGGCGAATCTCAAGCTTCAAGCTTTTCTCTTCTCCAACCTTCTTCCTCTTGCTCTGCCTTTTCCCTTTTCCTCTTTCACGATCGTTTTCTCTGTTTTTCACGTAAAAACCTTTTTACTCCAAAATGGGACTTTTTCCTTAATTCCCACTTATATATATTTCCAATAAATAATTATCCCAATAATTATTATTCCAAAATAATAGTAATAATAATCCAAAATTCCAATTATTCAATTAAATTAATAAAAAAAAATATTAATTTAAATTAAATAATTATCTTATTTTAATTGGGGTGTTACAACTTGCATCAAGGTCCATGGATATGTGGGATGTAGTTGTTGAATAAGTGTACTTTCTTTCCAAATTTCAAGCAACTAGGTATGGATACATGTACTGCACAAGAATGGGCTTCCAACAAGTCTCAAATGCATTTTCAGATCATATTTGAATGGTAGAATTGATTGGAAATGATTATTTTAAAACTTCACTTTTTCACCTTACTTAAAATTAATTCAAGTAGGTTCAAAAATGCCATTTTGATTGGTGAAGTTTTGGTACATGAAAGTTACATTTTTGGAAAGAGGGGATCAAATGTGACTTGTAGGAAAAAACCCCACCCAAATTGGCCAAATGATTTGAGAGATATGGCCTTTTGAAGTTCAAGAATTTTTGAAAATGATTTGATCATAACTTGCCAACCATACATGGGAATTGAGTGTTCTTGGACTTTTTGGAAATGGGAGAACAAGATCTTCAACTTTCATGTTGGGCAAAAATTCATTTGAAGCTTGTATCATGATGTAAGTTTGAGGATCAAGACTTTCCATTTTTGGTAAGTTTCAGTTACAGGTCCAGTTTCCATTT
Organism: Lathyrus oleraceus; assembly: GCF_024323335.1. NCBI lineage: Eukaryota > Viridiplantae > Streptophyta > Magnoliopsida > Fabales > Fabaceae > Lathyrus > Lathyrus oleraceus. The sequence goes on along the minus strand of NC_066581.1, from coordinate 418,395,519 downwards.
TTGGAAATTTCTGATCTGGCTTCAAATTCTTCCATGATGGTGTTTGACATGATACATGAGGCTTATATGGACATGAATGAGACCTCTCAAACCAATTTCCATCATCAAATCACTGATTAAATGGACAGTTGACCAACAATTGACTTTTAGGGTTTCTGACTGACTGTGCATTGACTGATGACTTCTGAACATCCAATCCTTGACCAAAACACTTCAAATGGGTCCCCAAGTCATGTGAACATGTTGGACCAACCCTAAGGCCTTGGCTCAATGAGAATTGCACTTGCTTGCTTGATTGACTGATCTCCTGACCAGTTTGACCTAATTTCTTTATTGGCTTGCACTTGAGGCAAATGGGACAATGCAATGCTATGCAGTGGACCATGATATGCTATGACCTAATATGAGAATGTATGTACAATGATAGGTGCAAATTTGAGGTGCTACAGCTGCCCCTATTCAATCAGCTGGGAACCCGAATGGATGAGAGCAACGACTGTCAGACTTTCAGGGTAAACAGGGATTGAATACCAAGAACCGTAGAAATTTGCACTCTGCTGGATATGATACAAGGAGAACCACGTCATTTACTGATGACGCCTGCAATTGACAACTTCAGAAAGGCGAAACTATTTACCGATGGCTAGAAGATGGTAACTTGATATTTACCGATATCAACTTCAGCGAGACCATTTACCGATGGCTGTTGGGAAACAAATCTGATGTAACAGGAAGCAAGACCATTTACCGATGGTGGCTTCAAAGAAACTTGACATTTACCGATATCAACTTCAACTTGACCATTTACCGATGGCTACTGCAACTGGGGATCTGATATTTACCGATATCGAAGCATACGGGGCCATTTACCGATGGCGTCTCCACTTGAGGAGGAACAAAATCTTTGTGGTGTAATCAGACAAGACGTTTACCGACGACTTCTGGGGATCTTGATTTTATCAACAAGGAAACAAAGCATGACCAGACATTTACCGATGACTGGGATGAGACTCGACGTTTACCGACATCGAAAGATGATGTTTACCGACATCAAAAGAATGACCAGACATTTACCGATGACTGGGAATACTTTACTAAGGAAAAAACAAATATTTGCAACTGGAAACCAGATAGGACATTTACAGATGACTCTACTGGGGATTTCTAGCTGGGGATTGAAGGTGAGAAAAACAAGAAAGGGGGGGTTTGAATTGTTTGAAAAATAAGCGCTTTTGCAAAATAAAATCACACAATGATTTTATACTGGTTCGCTTATAACACAAAGCTACTCCAGTCCACCCGGCCAAGGTGATTTCGCCTTCAACAAGGACTTAATCCACTAATCTTGAAAGATTACAAACAACCCCTAAGAGAGAAGAAAATCCCTTAGTCCTCTCAAGTCTACAGACTACAAAGAGTCACTTGAGGAAATCAAATAAAAATTAGATACAAGATGTGTAATCTAGAGTGCTTCTAAGAAAGCAAATATTACAAACTTAAGAACAAATTTTTCACTTGATAAGCAAAAGCTTAGTGAAATTCTTTGAAGAACAAAGATGTTTTTCTTGAGCGTGATATAATTTCAGTATAGTTTTGGCTAGTGATTTCTTGTGTTTACTGAATGAGATTTCTTCTCTATTTATAGGAGTTGGAGTAGAGTTGAAGTAGCGTTGAATCTGTTGGATATTGAGATGTAGTTACGCCATTCCATTAATAGCTTCTGCAGTAGACTTTTTCTCTTAGAAGTGACTACTTACCACAATTAGTATCTTCTCTCTTGGAAGTGGAGATTAACGTCTCTTTCTAATTGAGGAAATCCATTTGCAGAACTTTAACTTGGCTTAAACGTTACTTCATCATGATTAACAATTCTGATTGGAGTCTTTGTGTATCTGGAGAAACTGGCTTCTGATGTTATCTCTTGAAAGTTCAGATGGCGCTGATAACTTCAGAGTTTACAGAGGACATTTGTTCAGAGTCAGAGCTTCTAGACTTTACTTCATGTTCAGATGCTTCTGATACTTGTAGTTTTGTCCAGAGTCAGAGCTTCTTGAAACGAGATTCCATTTTAGATGCTTCTGATACTTGAGATTTTGCATCTGATCTTGTTTTGCATCTGATGACATCATCAGATTTATTTCTTCTTTCTTTAGAACCCTGCACACTTAGAAACTTTTCGTTAGGGTGCCATTTTTGGTTTCATCCTTTGTTATCATCAAAATCATGGAGTCTGTTGTAGAACACTTTTTGTTCTTACAGGGATTATCAGACATTTACCGATGACTGCAGAAAAGACTCGATGTTTACTGACATCGAAAGATGATGTTTACCGACATCAAAAAATGACCAGACATTTACCGATGACTGGGGTGAGACTCGATGTTTACTGACATCGAAGCAATGCTGACCAGACATTTACCGATGACTGGAGAGAATACCCGATGTTTACAGACACCGAAACAATGGTGTTTACCGACACCAAAAATGACGACCAGACATTTACTGATGATTGGAGAGAATACCCGATGTTTACAGACACCGAAACAATGGTGTTTACCGACACCAAACAAAGAAACACACGCGGGTGCTAGTATGACACTTACCGGTATCACAAGAACGACTTCTTAGATATGTCAAGGCAAGATTGACCACTTGCTGGCGGTCTCACTGGGGAGAAACAAACTTTCTGTCACCAACGGGTGAGGTAATAAACCTCTGTGGGGATATCAATCCTGAATGCTGTCAAGAGCAACTGTAGCAGACTTCCTGTGCCGATGTTGAAGGAAATGATCCGCCTCTGCCGGGGATACGGTCTGGTGAGGTTAACACATGAATGCATATGTTTGAATTTTTCTATGGCGTAATGCTCCATATTGAATGGAAATCTACGCGATTTGAGGATGCAATGATCACTACATGCAAAATGCAAAATGATGAGAAACTCCGGCTGGGGAGCCAAAACTGATCGGGTACTCCAACTCTGCGGGGAGACTCTACAGGGAGAGCAACGACTTCTCACTCATGTTGGAGAATAGCACTGCTGCTGGGGAAAGGTAAACTCCGCTGTGGATATCCTTCAGTCCACATATAGGATAAATGTTGGAGATAAATTTCAATGAACCTGCCTCACTCGGGGAGGAAATCGGCAAATACAGGCCTGCTGGGGATAGGCAATCCTTAGATCTGTTGGGGAATAGAAGGCACTATCCACAGACGTCTCCGCAGGGGAACATAGCTCTGATAGTTTCCAAACTTGCTTGGGGAAAATATCTGCTGGGGAAACGTCCTCACAGATGCCAACCTGAAAAACAGCGCAACAAAATGCCCCCAGGGGATACATGGACAAGATACGCTCAAGTGTCCTCAACATTCAAAATGATTTTCAAATGTTTCATCTTTCTGCAAGCCATTGTTTAGCCTTCATGTTCTTATATGCAATGCTTATCAAAAATTCGGACATTTTTGCAAACAAAACAGTAAAAATAAAAAAACCAAAGAGCTATTTATCTGAATAACGACTTTTATTGATTGAAAATGTGCCTGAAGAGGCAAATACATTGGGAGGCAATTCCTAGAAAGAGGTAATCGCGCACAAAAGGAAAAGTCTATCCTAATGGCAACGTGAACACGGCATCCACTATTTCCCAATTCTGTTATAACTCACAAATCATCAGTTTTCCTCCCAACTCCTTGCTTTCTGAGAAGAATGACTGGACGGATCACATCTTTCGAGATGGCAGACGACAAAGCTTGATGAAGTACAGACAACTCAGACTGTAGTCTTCGCTTTAATCCCTAATTTTTGCCTGGATCGCCCTTTCGGGTTTTCAATCCACCGGGATACCCATTTTTGCCTAAGCCGCCCTTGCGGGTTTTCGACTTACCGGGTGTACAAATTCTTTTCATTTTATCCCTAATTTTTGCCCGAACCTTTTCTTTCTGTTTTTTGGTTCGCCGGGATGCCCATTTTTGCCTGGACTCTTTTTCTTTTTTTTTTGTCCAGCGGGTCAATTTATGCGAAGTATTTTTTGACTACATCTGAGTTAACAGGAGACGGAAAATCTTCACCATCCATAGTTGTAAGCATCAAGGCTCCACCGGAGAGTACCTTCTTCACAACATACGAACCTTCATAATTAGGAGTCCACTTGCCCCTGTTATCTGTACCGGGAGGGAGGATCCTCTTCAAAACTAGATCACCGATCTGATAGCTTCGAGGACGCACTTTCTGATCAAAGGCTCGCTTCATCCTTTGCTGATACAACTGTCCGTGACATACAGCTGCTAGCCGTCTCTCTTCGATAAGGCTCAACTCGTTAAACCTTGTTTGAATCCACTCGGCTTCGTCCAGCTTGACATCCAATAGAACTCTCAGAGAAGGAATCTCCACTTCAACAGGTAGGACAGCTTCCATACCATACACAAGGGAGTAAGGGGTTGCCCCGGTCGACGTACGTACTGAAGTACGGTACCCATGCAAAGCGAAAGGCAGCATCTCATGCCAATCCTTGTACGTAACGACCATCTTCTGCACAATCTTCTTGATATTCTTGTTTGCCGCTTCTACAGCACCATTCATCTTCGGTCTGTAAGGGGAAGAATTGTGATGTTCAATCTTGAAATCTTTACAAAGCTCTTTCATCATCTTGTTGTTGAGATTCGAACCATTGTCAGTGATGATTCTCTCAGGCACTCCATAACGACATATGATTTCTTTCTTGATGAACCGGGTAACCACTTGTTTGGTAACGTTAGCATAGGAAGCTGCTTCCACCCACTTGGTGAAATAGTCAATTGCAACCAAGATGAAGCGATGTCCATTCGAAGCAGTAGGCTCAATCTTCCCAATCATATCAATGCCCCACATGGCAAACGGCCAAGGCGAATTCATGACATTCAGAGGGCTTGGTGGTACATGCACCTTATCCGCATAGATTTGACACTTATGGCACTTCCGAGCATACTTGAAACAATCAGATTCCATAGTCATCCAGTAATAACCCGCTCTCAACAACTTCTTAGCCATTGCATGTCCGCCGGCATGAGTACCGAAGGAACCTTCATGAACTTCCTGCATTAACATGTCTGCCTCGGGTCTGTCCACGCATCTGAGCAAGACCATGTCAAAGTTTCTCTTATACAGCACATCATCCTGATTCAAATAGAAGCTTCCAGCTAGCCTCCTCAGGGTTTTCTTGTCATTCTTCGACGCACCTTCAGGATACTCCTTAGTCTTGAGGAAGTTCTTGATGTCATAATACCACGGCTTCTCATCAATCACAACAGACTCGGCTGCAAACACATACGCAGGCCTCTCGAGTCGATTCACCGCAACATGTGGCACATGATTCCACCAATGAACTTTGATCATAGACGACAAAGTAGCCAAGGCATCGGCCATTTGATTCTCATCCCGGGGGACATGATACAACTTCACCTTCTTGAAGAACGTCAGTATTCTTCTGGTGTAATCTCTATACGGAATCAAATGCGGCTGATTCGTATTCCAATCTCCATTGACTTGATTGACCACTAGAGCTGAATCTCCAAATATATCAAGAGTTTTGATCCTCAGATCAATGGCTTCTTCTATCCCCATGATACAAGCCTCATACTCAGCTTCGTTGTTGGTGACGTCAAAAGTCAATCTGGCAGAAAAAGGTATATGAGCACCTTTAGGATTGATCAGCACTGCCCCAACACCGTTACCGTTCATATTCACAGCCCCATCAAACATTAGTGTCCATTTGTCATCCGGATCCGGTCCCTCCTCGACAAGAGGCTCTTCGCAATCTTTCATCTTAAGATACATGATGTCTTCATCAGGGAATTCAAACATCATAGGCTGATAGTCGTCGATCGGTTGCTCGGCAAGGTAGTCTGACAAAATACTACCTTTGATGGCCTTTTGTGACGTGTACTGAATATCATATTCTGTTAGAATCATCTGCCAACGAGCAACGCGTCCGGTGAGAGCCGGTTTCTCAAAGATGTACTTCACTGGATCCATCTTAGAAATCAACAGAGTAGTATGGTTCAACATATACTGCCTTAGTCGGCGAGCAGCCCAGGCCAAAGCACAGCAAGTTTTCTCGAGCAGTGAATATCTTGTTTCACAGTCGGTAAACTTTTTGCTAAGGTAGTATATGGCATGCTCTTTTCGACCAGACTCGTCATGCTGTCCCAATACACACCCCATCGAGTTCTCAGTCACTGACAGGTACATTATCAGAGGTCTCCCTGGAACTGGAGGTATAAGGATCGGAGGTTTCTGTAAATACTCCTTTATCTTATCAAAAGCTTTCTGACAGTCATCATTCCACTTGATCGCCTGATTCTTTCTAAGTAGTTTGAAAATTGGTTCACATGTGGCAGTTAGGTGAGATATGAACCTTGCAATGTAGTTCAATCTCCCTAAAAACCCACAGACTTGCTTTTCCGTTTTCGGTTCAGGCATCTCTTGAATAGCTTTGACTTTTGCTGGATCAACCTCAATCCCTTTCTCACTGACAATGAAGCCTAAAAGCTTCCCTGATCTCACCCCAAACGTACACTTGTTCGGATTCAACCTCAGCTTGAACTTTCTCAACCTGTCAAACAACTTCTGTAGATTAACCAGGTGCTCCTCTTCTGTCTGCGACTTCGCAATCATATCATCTACGTACACTTCAATCTCTTTGTGCATCATGTCATGAAAGAGAGTCGTCATTGCCCTCTGATAGGTAGCACCAGCATTCTTTAGCCCAAATGGCATCACCTTATAGCAGAACGTGCCCCAAGGTGTAATGAATGTCGTCTTTTCCATATCCTCTGGCGCCATCTTGATCTGATTATATCCGGAGAAACCATCCATGAAAGAGAATACCGAGGATTGAGCCGTATTATCAACCAATACATCAATGTGAGGTAATGGGAAATCATCTTTCGGACTCGCTCTATTCAAATCCCGGTAATCGACACACATTCTGACTTTGCCATCCTTCTTCGGCACAGGAACGATGTTGGCCACCCATGGGGGATAACTTGTAACAGCCAAAAAACCCGCATCCCACTGCTTCTGAACCTCTTCCTTGATCTTAGTTGCCATATCAGGACTCGTTCTACGAAGCTTCTGCTTGACCGAAGGGCATCCTTCTCTAAGAGGTAATCGATGCACCACAATGTCTGTATCTAACCCAGGCATATCTTGATATGACCAGGCGAATATCTCCACATATTCTCTCAGCATCTCAATCAGCCTCCTCTTGACAGAGTCCTCTAAAGCAGCCCCAATCTTGATTTCTCTTTTGGCGTCCTCAGTACCCAAATTAACAACCTCCAACTCCTCCTGATGAGGTTGGATGACCCTTTCTTCTTGCTTCAGCAATCTGACCAATTCTGCAGGAAGTTCACAGTCTTCCTCACTCTCCTCTTCAGCTTGGTAGATGGGATTGTCGAAATCATACTGAGCCATAACAGAACTGTTCATAGTGAATGCCATAAGATCGCTTCTGCATGTTTAATGCTTTGTTTTAGAAAAAAGAGTTCAATAAAGTCACAAAAAACAAAAACATTGCCATTTTTATTGTTTTGAAAAAAGATGAAAACAAAAAATAGAAAGACAGGGATCACAAAGTTTGATTTCAAAAAATGTCCTTCATTAATGATAATCATTAAAACATGATGAGGCCCTACAATGAATCACTACGCCTTGGGCAGATCGTAGGATTTTCATGCAAAATGACAAAACAACAGAAAATTACTCTGTCAGAAGAGTAACTTGAACCACTTCTTCAGCCGTCCAGTTGTTGATAGACCCCCCTGGTGCACACGGGCGAACCCAGTTGTCCAAATCACAATCACTGTCACAGTCTTCACTACTGGTTGCAGAGACGTCGCCATGATTCATCAGCCCAGCGCTGGTAAAGGTACTCGGACCCGCTTGACCATTCTGCTCTGCTCGGAGAGGCTCATAACCAACGCCAAATTTGTCTTCTTTGACAGGCAAATCCACCATCTTGCCCCAGCCTTCAGCTTTGCCAGAATCAACAACCTCCTTAGCCTGCTTGTAAGAAGTAATCGAAGCACCTGGCTTCCTCTGCTCAGCGTACGCCACTTTCTCAAGAGCCACAGTCTCAAATGCCTGACATAAGGTTTCGTGGATCTCGCCATCCACCTCAACATATTTGAACGAGGATAGGTGACTCACCAGAATCTCTTCTTCACCGCACACGGTCACAATCTGACCATTCCAGACATACTTGAGTTTTTGATGGAGAGTCGACGAGACTGCCCCTACTGCATGAATCCATGGACGCCCCAATAAACAACTATAGGCGGGCTGGATGTCCATAACATAGAAGATGATATCGAATACCTCAGGACCTATCTTCACAGGCAAGGTAACTTCCCCACACACAGAACGTTTGGAGCCGTCGAAAGCACGAACGATCAGGTCACTGGGAGTAAGCACAAACCCTTCCACATCCATCTTCTTCAGAATCTGCTTAGGCAGCACATTCAGCGACGACCCGGTGTCTACCAATACGTGAGACAACACTGCCCCCTTGCACTCCATGGTGATGTGCAAGGCTTTGTTATGGTTTCGCCCTTCAGGCGGTAAGTCCAAGTTGGTGAAACCCACACCATGCCTGGTGCTCACATTGGCCATCACACCCTCCAGTTGATTGACAGAAATCTCCTGAGGCACGTAAGCCAGATTCAACATCTTCAGCAAGGCATTACGGTGTGCCTCAGAGCACATCAACAGTGAAAGTATAGAAATCTTGGACGGAGTTTGATTCAACTGATCCACAATCTTGTAGTCACTCTTCTTGATTATCTTCATAAACTCCTCCACGTCCTTCTCAAATGACCCCTCGGGCGCTTCCTTCTGGACAGGCTCTTCCTCAACCACAGCTTGCTTACCCTTTGCTTTGGCGAGAGCCTCAGCATTAGTGTCCCTCAAAGGCTGCGGTGCGAACAGACGACCGCTTCTGGTAAAACCTCCTGGACCCCCTACATTGTCCACAGCCGGACCAACAGTTGCAGGAACTCTATTCGGTAAACCAATTGTCACTGGAGCTTGATTCACTGGTCTCGTCTGACTTTCAGCCCTTCTGTTACTGCGATAAGCATTATCATACTTCCACGGCACGGCTCTACTATTCTCAACAGCCCTTCTTCCAGACGCAACGATAGTAGTCGGAGCACTGATGGTTACAGGCACGGAAATGGTAACTGGGGTACCATTTGTTGCAGGTGCACTGACGACCCTTTGTCCACGTTCTTCAGACGGTTTAAAGTAAATGGTGATAGTTGACACTGTTCCACGATCTTTTACAGCCCTACTGAATTGCAAACAACCCTCATCCATCATACCCTGGATACCGGCCCTTAACTGGTCGCAACCATTCTCTGACTCTGCACAGCCCAAACAATCCTCATCACAGCCCGAGTAGACACCCCCATTCAGCAGACGGCCCTTCACAACTAGCAGAGAAGTCTGAACATCATCAACACTAACAACCAGAACTTCAGCTTCTTTCCCCTCAATATTGTTCACTCTATGCCCACCATGCTGAGGCATAGGGTTGTTTACGACGTTAGGCACTGGAGCGAAGTTGATCGCCTTGGCATCGATCAAATCTTGGACCTTGTGCAGGAGAGCCCGACACTTCTCAGTATGATGCCCTGGTGCCCCAGAGTGAAAGTCACAACGGACGTTGGCGTCGTACCCAGGAGGCAATACTGTAGGCGGAGCCATTGTACGCAACTCAACCATCCCCAACCTGAGTAGTTCGGGCAGCAGTTCGGCGTACGACATGGGTAGCGAATCAAAACGTCGATCAGGCATCCTTTGTCTGGGCTGATACGGACGTTGCTGTTGTTGTTGTTGTTGCGGTTGTTGAACTCTTTGTTGTTGTTGTTGACGAGGTTGAGGTGCCGGAATGGTTACTGCAGCAGCTTGACGGTATTCAATTCTGTTCTGATCTCTGCGGTGTTGAACAGCATTAGTTTCACCCTCTCTTCGACGAGGTGCCCCAGCAAACGGCTTCTTAGAAGAAGAGGAACCAGCATCTTGGATCTTCCCAGTTTTAATCAAGCTCTCAGTCCTCTCTCCACAAATGACAACATCAGAAAAACTACCGAATGGGCAGCTCCCCATCCGGTCCATAAACACACCTTGAAGAGTACCGATAAACATATCTGTCAACTCCCTCTCCAGCATAGGGGGTTGAACTCTAGCAGCCAATTCACGCCACCTCTGGGCATACTCCTTGAAGCTTTCATTGGATTTCTGACAAAGACTCTGCAGCTGAGTCCGGCTAGGCGCCATGTCCATGTTGTGTTTGTATTGCCTCAAAAAGGCCTCACCCAGATCCCTCCAACAGCGGATAGAATCTCTCTTCAATTCCATGTACCAGTCCAAAGAAGCCCCAGATAGACTATCTTGGAAAAAATACATCCACATCTTTTCATCATCGGTATACGCAGAGATTTTTCGATAATAAGCCTGCACATGGGTGCGAGGGCAAGAAGTACCGTTGTATTTATCGAAGGACGGTGCTTTGAACTTGTGTGGGATTCTCAGACCTTCAACCAATCCCATATTAGTAACATCAAAACCGAGGGAGTTTTGACATTCCATAGCACGGATTTTCTCAGCAAGGGCATCAACTTTACGATCCCTCTCATCAACCCTTCCCAGAACGTCTTCGTCTTCACTGAGCAGAGAAAACATATCCTCTTGTCTGTCAACAATCGGAACAGGATTACGGGCCGGGGCACGGACTGCTCTGGCATTAGCGGCATCTGGAACAATAGGTTGACCGTTGATTCGAATTCCCCCCAACTCATCACCTACAACATAGTTGTTGATGGGTACAGCAGCAGCAACATTGTTATCATTGACCGGGCCTCCCTCTGGCGGAGCATGGTTGACCGGTGGAATTGCAGCCTCTTGTCTCTGAACCATGGCTCGAAGTTCTTCCTGACCTTGTGCAACCCCTTGCATCATATTCATAAACTGGGCCATGTTAGCCTTCATCTCAGCCAACTCTGCTTGAACTTGATCCATACCTCTCTGTTGATTCAGTCTTGTTGAGTAGCGGTGCGGACGTTGATCAGCTATCCTGCCTGAACAGGAACCAAGAGTGAGAAGTCACGACCAAGAACACCTGTTATGCAAAATGATATGAGTATGGTGCTAATGATGCGTATGATGCACATGATATGTTCATTCCTCAGGCATTCAAAGAGCCTGAGTCATCCTCAAAAGATGGCAACCTGCAGCAAGAACAACATAGAAGCACAGAAACAACATACACAAGGGTGATGAGTACAAGGTGAAACCAACAACCTCATCTATATGAGTAACAGGATCATACAACAAAGTCGACAAAGAAAATCCAAACAATCAGAGTACAACAAATGAATCCCATCCAACAAGCCTGGAGGTGATTCTCAACATACACATCAAAGATACAAGCTAAGACAAACGGCCTCCCGGAATGAGAGTCTTCAAGTACTGACACTGGTCTATCAACAGGTCACATTCTGAACATTCTGGCAAAAGAGTGATCTTCTCCTTCAGTTGTCGTCTAAGCTCTACCACTTCTCCTCCAAGGCGGTTCTCTGATGCCTGTCTCAAGTCTACTTCCTTCTTCAACTGGATGTCTTTATCTCTGAGCTGCTTCTCCAAGTCTCTGATCTTCTTCTGATAGCTGGCCTCAACTCTCTGCAACCTCAAGCACTCCCGGTGTTCTGCATCTAACATGCTCTCCACCTCCTCGTAGGATCTCTTCTTGCTTCTCAGTCTGCTAGCATCCTCTTCTCGCACTCCTCTGAGTTGATGAGCCAAATTCAACTTATCAGCTTTGGCTTTGTACAGCTCCATCTGGGTATCTTGCTCCTTCTCTCTCAAACGGCGATTCTCCATCAGGGCTTGCTTGTAGTGCTCCGCAGGCACACTCTCAGCAAGGATCAAAGGTGGTTGCTCCTGCAACGGCTCCATTCTATCGTAGGGTAACAACAAAGTTTCTACTCTCTCCTTGACCCAATCAGTGTAATCAGGCATAGCAACGGCAAACTTCTTCCCTAAGACAGATCCATCCTTCACACCAATAGACTTCCAAGCTCCCCTTATCTGCTCCAATCTGGCCGGGTCACTCTGCTTCTCAAAATACACACTTTCTGCTACCTCAGCCTCAAGTGGTCTTCCCTTCATCACAAACCCCAACTGGCGGAGAGAAAGAACCGGGTTGTAATTGATGCAACCCCTAGTCCCTATGAGTGGCACATTACGGAATCCTCCACAGCTCATAATGACGTTACGCACATCCATCCGGTAAGATTGCCACCTGATATCATAGGAAGTAAGAGACATAACCCTCTGAGTCCACTTATGCGTGTTCTGAGCATCCACAAAAGGTCCACTGACTGGTAGGAGAGACAAGAACCATCTGAGCAAAAGCGGGAGACAACACCTGATAGCCCCACCCTTACCATGCCTACTGTGAATAGCATAGTAAGTGTCAGCTAATAGAGTAGGAACTGGATTTCCTCCAATGAAAATACTGACTGCAGCATAGTCAACAAAATTGGGCATACTCGGAAACAAGACGATCCTATAGATCATGACGGCCAACTGAGCATGAAAGGCTTCCCAACTTCCCTTCTCTGCTTCTTCTCTAGCTACCCTCAACAGAAACTTCAAAGGCAATCCTACAACATCCCCACTGGACTTCCAACTATCGCTGACTTCCTTGACACCCAAATGGAGAGCTCTGGCAACAACTCTGAAATCAACCTCCTTGGGCACATCCAAGAAAGGAACCTGATACCGGACCGGGACACTCAGCAAAATGGAGTACTCCTCAAGAGTAGGCGCCAATTGATAATCTTGAAAGGTGAAACAATGAAGCTCTGGGTCGTAGAACTGTAGAAGAGTCTGCAACGGCACCGGATCGACTACCATCTTCAACAGTGTCAGAACATCTCCATACTGGTCAACAAACCCCTTCTGGTTACCACTGGTCATAAGGTTGCTCAACTCAATCAGAGACGTCAAAGGTTCACGGTGAAAGCTGTAGGAACAAGTCTTCCGCTTCAACTCTGGGACTGTTGCCATCTCTATCAGTGAACAAGCTCTGGAATGTACCTGAGAAATGATATGCATGCAGGGATTAGTTTTTTTTCTTTTTTCTTTTTTTTTCTCTTTTTTTTTGTATCTTTTTTTTTATTGCGTTTCTTTTGAAAAATAAATATGCTATGATGCAAATGATGCAGACACGACTGGTTGGCTGTGTCTCTCGGAACACAGGATCAAAGCTTCGGCTTGAACTCGGAACCACAAATTCATCTGAAACCCAAAGTCATCTGAGACCCCAAACTTCTGGACCAATAGTCACCAACAGTATCACAAGTCACCAACAAGTCACCAACAAGTCACCAACTGTACCTGTAATAATGATCATTCCCTCCCCACTCACGGGTGTCATCTAGGCCAGGGTAAGGTCGAGAGAAACGCAGCATAAATAACCTTTCGCAGAACATCATCATATACACACCCGAAGTATGTAACGATAATATCCCACCAGGGTCTGAACTGCTCGTGATATCAATGTTCCGCTAAGTGGCGCAATACCACCCGCTTCCCATGAATCACTCTATTCCTAAGTATCCTAGATTTCACTCATGGCCTGGGTATTGGGCCTTTTACCTCATGTAACTCCCACCCCAACAGAGAGAAACAGACAACCAGCCAGATGAATAATGAATGTGAATGAATGCAAACATAAGTGCAAACATGAATGCAAACAATAAATAAATGAATGCAATAAATAACAGCAAAAGCAACCAAACCCTATCCTAGAGAGCGCTAGGAGAGACTCGCTTAGGGAAGATGGACCAGCACAGGTCAACTTCTCTATATCCCCAGCAGAGTCGCCAGCTATCGCATCACGCGAAAAACCGGCGGGAAAACAAGAACAACTGAGCCGCCACCGTGCGTTATTTATCCCAAAAGAGGGAAAGGAAACGCTCAGAGTAAACCTGGGAAAGAACATGGTCTCGCGACCAAAGAGAATGGGTTCGGGAGTCGGTTATGCGAAGGGAAGGTATTAGCACCCCTACGCATCCGTCGTACTCGACGGGATCCACGCACAATAGAAAGGAAAATGGTTGCTAAAAACACTGCTCACACACACACACACACTGGCTGAAAGAGACACAAGAAAACTGACTGAAACTGACTCGGCAGGATATCGCATCCTGGGCCTACTTAGTCTATCAGGCATAGACATCAGAGTCGAAGTAGTTCGGACTGGGGAAACGACACATGCTCGCTAGGATATCGCATCCTATGCATACGTATCTTCTCGGACGAGAGAAGAATCAGAGCATTCGTAGCTCGGCTGACACGCACACAAACAAACAAAGGCAAAGACAAACGTGGAGCCTGAATGCCAATCACTGGACTTATATCAGCATCCGAACCAAAACACACGCACACTGGAACCCAAATGCCACTCGATGGACTTACATCAGCTTCCAAGCACACAACAAGACAAAACAAAGACACGGGCGCCCGGAGAGATCAGCTCATCTCCTGCCTACGTACCTCATCTGGTATGAGGATCAGGGCGACGTAGTTCCCCTACGGAGGGATAAAGGACTAGCCTAACCAGATAACAGAGGGAGACACAACTAGGGAGACTACGACTCGAGCCTAGATGTTATCATGCAAAATCATCCCTAAGTTAAGGTTTCTAGCTAACTGGCACAGGGAGCCAGACTATCCTAATCATGACTTGCACAGGAAGCAAGCCACACACACACTTAACTTGCACAGGGAGCAAGTCAAGCACAACCTAACTTGCACAGGGAGCAAGTCTAAACTAACCCTAACTTGCACAGGAAGCAAGTCAACCAAACATACAAGCACAGATAACACACACTATACACAAGCAAGTGGCTCAAACAAGGGTTAGGTTTTAGTCGAGGGGTCATATCAACCTCAACAAACAAACCTCTGGAACTGGGTGAATGTGCTCTTAACCTTGCCATTGAGGGGCTAAGGTGAAGCAGATGAAAGGTGAGTGAAGATAAGACTTCACAGCTCTTATCCCTGGCCTGGGAGAGCTTAAGACAAGAATGTGTGGGTTCAGAAAGTGGGAACCCTTCTACACATTTGATACTGACTCAACTGTACGATTGTACAAGATCTTGGGTTTGTATCTGCAATGCATCAACACAGTGGTGTGAGCAAAGCAGATGACACACAGAATAGCAGGGGATAGGTTGCATATCCCTTGGGTTCTGCCAATTGCCTCTTCACTTAGGAGGACTTTGACTCTATACAAGGACAAAAGTAAACAGTCACAAACATTGCCTCTTAAGGAGGACTTCAGACAGTTGCCTGGCCAAGTAACAGGCCAGGTCTTCCAGACTACATGAAGATGAGAAATATACCTCAATGCAAATTGCTCTTAAGCAAAGCAAAGCAAAGCAAGTTCAAAGAACTAAGCAACTAATGGTACCTGAAATAGTCAAACAGATCAGTACACCATTCTAAAGTTAAAGCAACAGGAAGCAGAAGTTTAACAGTCAACACAAGCAGATAGATGTGCAATGCACAAGGCTTAAGGCATGTGAGCCAAGCCACCTACAAAACAAACAAGTTAGACAATGATATTTAAGCAAGCTCAATCAAAAAAGAATTGGCCTCATTGGTCATTTGTTGGTCAACCTGAAAACATGAGCTCAAAGGTGAGTATCAGGACCACTAGGACAAGCCTAGGGTCAAAAAGGAATGAAAAAGTCAAAACAGCAAAGGGAAAGTATCCAAAATCATGTTCAAACAATTAAGAAACACAACCAATTGGGTTCACATTCATATCAATCATCATCATCATTTCATGAACAAATTAGGTCAAAACATGGCATTTAGAAGCTCATAGAAGTCAACAGCAAGACTTAACTCAAAAGCAATCTCAAACATTTCCAAAAATCACCAAATAAATCATGATCAATCCTAACACATAGCATGGTAAGCATGTAAAATTTCATCTCATTTAGACAAGTGGAAGGCAGTCAATAAAAATCAGAAAGTCAAGGCAAGTTTGAACATGCTCAAAGAAGTCAACCAAACATGCATCAACTTGAAAAATTCATAAATCAGATATGGCATATGATAAATGAATGGGACCAAAACCATGGAAAAGATTAAGATGTCTAGTTATCTCATGTAAAATTTCATGTCCATCTAATAAAGTATGAGAATTTCACAAATGAAATGGGGACATGTGTCACAAAAAGTCAACATATGACCAAGCAGGGGAGAAAATCTCAAACAATTAGGAAATGCCACAAATAATTCCAAGAAAATTCACATGTAAACTAGACATACAAGAGTAGGTTCATGCAAAAAATCAGATCAATTGGAGGTCAAGAAGCATGGGTACAAAAATCAGCAAGTTGGACATCAATGGTGTGACACAAATTGTCACACCCTAATTCAAAAAATCATAACTCACAAACCAGCAATGACAAATTCACAAACTCTATACCAAAATCACCATGAGTGTGTCTAGTTTAAGCACAAAAAATTTGGGAGCCATTGGATAAAGTATCACCATTTCACAAATGTTTTGGCAAAGTGTACAAAAAAGGAACACATGTCACAAACCCTAGCACCATTTATAATTCGACCATCCAAAAAATTCTGGAAAAAATGTGACAAAAAAGTAGAGATCATGAGGAAGCTAATGCAAAAAATCCCATTAAATTTGGATTAAAATTGGAGATGTTATGATTTTTGTAAGTTGGTGATCAAAAATGGAATAAAATGAAAAAACAACATGGATTTAATAGGTCATGTGGTCCGGCCATGGCATTTTTGTAAATAAGCCGTCCACTTATCAAAACGCGCCGTTTTGGACGCTGGAACGAAATGTTCCTATTGGCTGAGGCGCGGGTACAGTAACACGGCCTGCAAAAACAGAAAAACAAGGCAAAACGCGTTCTGGGCTGAAGCTTAGGGTTTGCTACAGTGGTGTTCATCACCATTGATGAACATTTTTTTTCAGAAACAAGAAATGCGCATACCATCGTGACCATCAAGCCATGTACATACATAATCCAACATCAATAACCATTAAATCATGCTAAACAAAGAGTATCGAGCAAGAACAAGTTTCAATCACCAAACTTCAAACCAACATATCTTTGGAAATACTCAATCATTTTTAAAACCACAACCACTGTTAAGCTCAGCATGAAAAGACCTAACTAAAGCATGTAATAGTTTTAAGAATAGTGGAACTCGAAAAACTCACCAAGGTTGAAGTACAGTTGTGATTTGGAGGTTTTTTGATGCTGTTGGCCTAAAACAGATGAAGCTCCAAGCTTGCAATGATGAATGATGAAGATGGTTTGCCTTGAAACAACTTGGTTTGGTTTCAATCTCACTTTGCCATTAATGGAGCTTGGAAAGAACAGTCCACCAAGAGCTCTTACAGTTGAAGAATGGTGGTGAAAATAGGTTCAAAAGGTTGTATAGATGTTGTTTTAGGCAAGGCAAGGCTTAGTCCTTTGGAAGTTTTTGACAGACTTTGAGAAATGCACAAAAAATGAGTTTTTTAGAATGAGTGAGGTTCTGTTGGTTTGTGCAGCTGCTAGGGGTTTGTAACATGACAGAAAATGATGTGTGTCTGCTGTTTTTGTGGTACTTGCATCAAGGTCCATGGATATGTGGGATGTAGTTGTTGAATAAGTGTACTTTCTTTCCAAATTTCAAGCAACTAGGTATGGATACATGTACTGCACAAGAATGGGCTTCCAACAAGTCTCAAATGCATTTTCAGATCATATTTGAATGTTAGAATTGATTGGAAATGATTATTTTAAAACTTCACTTTTTCACCTTACTTAAAATTAATTCAAGTAGGTTCAAAAATGCCATTTTGATTGGTGAAGTTTTGGTACATGAAAGTTACATTTTTGGAAAGAGGGGATCAAATGTGACTTGTAGGAAAAAACCCCACCCAAATTGGCCAAATGGTTTGAGAGATATGGCCTTTTGAAGTTCAAGAATTTTTGAAAATGATTTGATCATAACTTGCCAACCATACATGGGAATTGAGTGTTCTTGGACTTTTTGGAAATGGGAGAACAAGATCTTCAACTTTCATGTTGGGCAAAAATTCATTTGAAGCTTGTATCATGATGTAAGTTTGAGGATCAAGACTTTCCATTTTTGGTAAGTTTCAGTTACAGGTCCAGTTTCCATTTTTGGAAATTTCTGATCTGGCTTCAAATTCTTCCATGATGGTGTTTGACATGATACATGAGGCTTATATGGACATGAATGAGACCTCTCAAACCAATTTCCATCATCAAATCACTGATTAAATGGACAGTTGACCAACAGTTGACTTTTAGGGTTTCTGACTGACTGTGCATTGACTGATGACTTCTGAACATCCAATCCTTGACCAAAACACTTCAAATGGGTCCCCAAGTCATGTGAACATGTTGGACCAACCCTAAGGCCTTGGCTCAATGAGAATTGCACTTGCTTGCTTGATTGACTGATCTCCTAACCAGTTTGACCTAATTTCTTTATTGGCTTGCACTTGAGGCAAATGGGACAATGCAATGCTATGCAGTGGACCATGATATGCTATGACCTAATATGAGAATGTATGTACAATGATAGGTGCAAATTTGAGGTGCTACAGCAATCTACCGGATGCTCGACCTTTGGAGACTTACTCGCCTGTAGTAGAAGGAGTAAACGTGTTGCTTTGGGTTTTAGGGTTTGGGATGCTCGAGGGCAAACAGGCAGTCCTTGACGAAGGAACCGCACTACATATGGGGATATGAATACAAAACACAAAACATGTATCTCAAAGTAAAATGCCACCAAGGGGCTCAAACATTGCCTCCTATCGAGGTCTTCCAGCTAAGAAAGCGATAAAGTATGAGAAAGGGAAAAAATTACCACACGGATAAAGATCCGAAGTTACAGCAATTAAAGGAATGGGAAACCCAGGGATCCTTCCAAGCTAAACACCATCAAAGAAAGTGAGTCAGTACAGGTAATCGGAATGAAACCTCTAGGGGTATCCCACAAATAAAGTGGGAAACCACGCAAGTTATCCCTGCAAAAGTCATGTGCCTTCACAAAAACTCAACAAAAGGGTTAGTGAAACAAAATAGGGTAACCAAGAGTTGCCCTCAAATCAAAATGTAACCACATGAATCATGCCCTTTCAATTCACAAAAAGCAATAAAGGGTAGGAGGCCTAAACCTCTTGCCAAACACATGCATCAAAAGGGTATCAAATTCACCCATAATACCTCATATATTTAGAGCATTCAAATTAAAGGCATAAAGATGATGGATATAGGGCAAACCTGATTGGAGAAGAAAAATCAAATGGCAGGGTTTGCTTGAGCTGAAAGTCTGTGAGTCAGAATGAACCTTTCAGAGTTGCCTGGAGGTTGCTGCAGAGTAGTTCCTAGGTTTCCTTCTCTCACTATCTTTTTCTTCGTGGTTTTGTTCTAAGGAAACCTCAGAGTACTTTTGCTTCTCTCCCTTTTTCTCAAGTGAATCTCCCAGTGTAACTCCAAGTGTAACTCCAAGTGTGTTTTCCTCTACTGAAACTTCAGTATTTATAGACTGATTTTCGTGGGTAATGGGCTCAAATGAGGGAGACCCAAGTCCAAAATAATTTGTTATATTTTATTTATTTATTTATTTTATTTAGTTAATTAATTAATTAATTAAATATTTTTTTTTTTTTTTTTTTTTTTTTTTTTTCATTTTTTTTTTTTTTTTTCGTTTTTTTTTTTTTTTTTTTTTATAGAAAAAATAAAGGGTAAATTTTGGGGTATTACAGCTGCCCCTATTCAATCAACTGGAGACCCGGAAAGAAGATGGCAACTGCTTTCATGCTTTCGAGGTATCAAGGGATTGAATACAATAAAAGCCCAAAAATTTGCACTGAAGTGAAGTGAAGTCACAATGCCTGTCAGAATCGGCAAAGAGGTGGTCTTGAAAGAAGAATCCGTCTGGTACGGTGAGAGTCAGTCTGAATATCGAAAAAGAATTATAAACTGGATACCAAAATAAATGGTAACACAGAAATAACCATGGCCTGAATGCCGCTCAGCAGTCTGAATACTGGAAAGGATTTCGATCTGAACATCGGAAAATTGGCCTGAATGCCACAAGTCGCATCGACCTAAACGTCGGAAACTTCTTCGATCTGAACATCGGAAAGACTTGGCCTGAATGCCACAAGTCGCATCGACCTGAACGTCGGAAACTTCTTCGATCTGAACATCGGAAAGACTTGGCCTGAATGCCACAAGTCGCATCGACCTGAACGTCGGAAACTTCTTCGATCTAAATATCGGAAAACTGGCCTGAATGCCACTTCGGTCTGTGTCGCATTACGCGAAAAAACCGGCGGGAAAAGAAAGAAACAACAGAGCCGCCACCGTGCGTTATTTATCCCAAAAGAGGGAAAGGAAACGCTCGAAGTAAACCTAGGAAAGAACATGGTCTCGCGACCAAAGAGAATGGGTTTGGGAGTCGGTTATGCGAAGGGAAGGTATTAGCACCCCTACGCATCCGTAGTACTCTACGGGATCCACGCACAAAAGGAAGGATAAATGGTTGCTAAACACTGCTCAAACTCACACACACTGGCTGAAAGAGATAAAAGAAACTGACTGAAACTGACTCGGCAGGATGTCGCATCCTGGGCCTACTTAGTCTATCAGGCATAGACATCAGAGTCGAAGTAGTTCGGACTGGGGAAACGACACATGCTCGCTAGGATATCGTATCCTATGCATACGTATCTTCTCGGACGAGAGAAGAATCAGAGCATTCGTAGCTCGGCTGACACGCACACAAACAAACACAGGCAAAGGCAAACGTGGAGCCTGAATGCCAATCACTGGACTTACATCAGCATCCGAACCTAAACACACACACACTGGAACCCAAATGCCACTCGATGGACTTACATCGGCTTCCAAGCACACAACAACACAACAAGTTAATAGGGAGTCGGGGACTCGAGCCTATAACTGTCAAGCACACACTCAAACAAACAGACAACAAATTGCTAAGGAGTCAGGCACTCGAGCCTAGCAACTGTCAAACAACACACACAAAAAGAAAAAAAGGGCGCCCGGAGAGATCAACTCAATCTCCTGCCTACATACTTCATCTGGTATGAAGATCAGGGCGATGTAGTTCCCCTACGCAGGGACAAAGGATCTAGCCTAACCAGATAACAGAGGGAGACACAACTCTAGGGAGACTACGACTCGAGCCTAGATGTTGTCATGCAAAGTCAACCCTAAGTTAAGGTTTCTAGCTAAATGGCACAAGGACCAACCTATCCTAAGCACGGCTTGCACAAGAAGCAAGGGTCTCGATTGCAACTAGGGCAAGAGAAAGGGGAGGTCTCAATCGCAACGAGGGCGAGAGAAAGGAGAGATCTCAATCACACAGGGGTGAGAGAAAAGAGTTAGTGTTAGTCAAACTCGACAAGACATCGCATCTCGTGCCTACGTATCTCATCTGAACATGAGAATCAGAGTTGCCGTAGTTCGGCTACGGAGGGACAAAGGACTCGATTGCAACTAGGGCAAGAGAAAGGGAAAGTCTCAATCGCAACGAGGGCGAGAGAAAGGAAAAGGCTCAATCGCAACGAGGGCGAGAGAAAGGATCGCAACGAGGGCGAAAGCAAACAAGGATTACTCTAAACTAAACCTATCTTGCACAAGAGCAAGTCTAAGCTAAACCTAAGAGGCAAAGCAAGCAAATACAATCACATGAAGCACACACTATATGCACACAAGAGGCTCACGCAAGGGTTAGGCACTGAGGCCAACTGGAATAGGGTCAAAGAGTTGCTCTTAACCTTGCCATTGAGAGGCTGAGGTGAAGCAGATGAAAGGAGATGAGGGGTGTGCCTCATTGCTCTTATCCCTGATCAGGGAGAGCATTATCAGAAAGTGTGGGAGCTCAGAAAGATGGAGCTCTTTCCACATTATTGACTCGATAGATCTTGGGTTTTGATCTCAATGCTACAACCATGTAATGGGAGCAAGGAGAAGACTCACTGAATAGTAGGGGATAGGTTGCTTATCCCTTTGATCTACCAATTGCCTTACTTGAAGGACTTTTCCTGCTTGGGACAAAATTAAACATACACAAGCATTGCCTCTTAAGGAGGACTTCAGACAGTTTGCCCGGCCAAATAACAGGCCGGGTCTCCAGACTACATGAAGAAAAAGGAATTATACCTCAAGCAAGTTGCTAAATAGCAAAGCAAAGCAAATAAAGCAACTAAGAGTACCTGAAAAAGTCAAACTAATCAATAAACAGCTCAACAGTTTAAATCAAAAGGAAATGAATCAAACAGTTAAATCAGAGGGACCAATGTGCAAAGCACAGGACTCAAGTCATATGAGTCACACCTACAAAACAAAGGTTAGCACATGATATATAATCAAGCTCAATCAAATTGGCAATGGTTTCTGTGGCATTGTTGCTTAACCTGAAACATAAACTCAATCATAAGCCCAAAAGACCACTAGGACAAGCCTAGGGTCAAAAACAAATGAAAAAAGTCAAAACAGCAAATGAAAGTCAACCAAAGTCAAGTTCAAACATTTAAGAAGCAAGCACAATTGGATTCATATTCATATCATGCATCATCATCATTTCACAAACCAAAGAAGGCAAGGCATAGCAAATGAAAGCACAAGGAAGTCAACAGAATGATTTGCATCAAAAGTCAACTCAAACAATTTCAAAAATCATCAAATAAATCATACTCAATCCTAACATCTATCATGGTAAGCATGTCAAATTTCATTGCAATTGGACAAGTGGAAGGCAGTCAATGAAAATCATAAAGTCAAAGCAAATTTGAACATGCTCAAAGAAGTCAAACAATCATGGGTCAACTTCAAAAAATCATAACTAAATGAAAACATATGAGAAATGAATGGGATCAACATCAATGCAAAGCTCAAGATGTCTAGTATGCACATGCAAAATTTCATGATCATACAATAAGGCATGAGAATTTCCCAAATGAAATGGCCAGATGTGTCACACAAAGTCAACAATTGACTAGGCAGGGAAGAAAAATCTCAAACAAATGGAAAATAGCACAATTAATTCCAAGAAAAATCACAAGTCAACTAGACATATGAGAAGAGATTCATGCAAAATTTGGGGTCAATTGGAGGCCAGGAAGCATGTAAACAAAAAATCAGCAAATTGCACATCCATGGTGTGACACAAGTTGTCACACCCTGCTTCAAAAATTCAAAGCTCTCAATCCACATATGATAAAATCATGATATTTACACCAAAACAAACAGGGATGAGTGTAGAATAACCACAAAAAATTTCAGATCAAATGGATGCAACATGATTATTTCACAAAAGAAATGGCAAGAGGTACAATTTTTGGTCACATTACACAAACCCTAAGGCCATTTAAAAACCAATGATCAGAAAAATCATTAAAAATGATGATAAAAAACTAGACAATCTCATGATCATGATGCAAAAAACCCCACTGGATTTGGAATTGAGATGAGCAAGATATGATTTTTGTAAAATTGATGACCAAATGAAATAATCATGTGAAATTGAATGAAATAAATATTGAATAAATAAGTGGAGAATGGCACGGATGTAATTATGCCCTCACTAATCTAAACGACTGTGTTTTGCTTATGGCCAAGGAAATGTTCCCATTGGCTCGTTCCAATGGAACAGTGAAATATATGCACACATATGAGATTGCAACAGAACTGGGCATGGCATTCAAAAGAACTAGGGTTTTCTGGGCAGGGGTACAACCTTCATCGTCCCCAAATCATGTTCCAACAAGAAATTTCCAGAATCCAAAATCAAACACACATACATGTTCAGCATGGCATGGTAAGCAATAATCCACCATCAATTTCCATTTAAACAACACACGTACTCTGAATCGAGCAGAAGAAAACTCAATGTCAAACTTGGCTCATGAACAAACATTTCCAGAAATGAATAAATAGCATACATATAGGTTCATTCAAGCATGGTAAAGACATATCCATCATCATTTTTCATGGAAACACACTATTGAAAGAGAATCGAGCAGAAGTGCATATGAACATCAATTTTAATTTTCAGATTTCTTGCAAACCACTTGACCATTTCACACGAGACAAAGTGCATGATGATCAGCATGTTAGGATCTATACTAAACATGGCATGGCTTGGCAAAATAAGTAAATCGAAAACCTACCAAATTGGAGAGCAGATGGAGATTCAGCAGCTTTCTGCTTGCAAATGCTTGAGACAGTGGTTCTTTATGCTTCCAATGGTTGAAAGGTGAAGAAAGCTTAGCTTGAAACACAACAATTCAACTCTGAATCAAATCTGCCATGGGAAATGCTTGAAGAGGACAGTCGGATCAGGGCTGCTTACAGCTGAGTTTTGATGCCCCAAATCTCTTCCAAGTGATGGCCTAGTGATGATTCAATGAAGGGAGACTCGAGTCTTTTTGGAGTTTGAGCAGAATTTTCAAAATGTCAAAAAATGGACAATGAGAGAAATGAGAGGATTCTGTATGTTTGCAGCTGCTAGGTCTTTACCAAATGCTCAGAAAAATGATTATATACCTCTGTTTAGGTTTTGTTAATCATGTGCTAATCAAATTTACGCTAAATGAACCAAAATGCAAAATTGCTAATTTTGCACCAAAAGCAAATGGAGTGTGCAAGTCTGCCCGAGTTTGGGCTTGGAACATGTTTCAAATATCAATTTAAATGAATCCCAATTGGCCAAAGTGAGTGAAAACCTTTAATTCAAAAAGTCAACTTTTGGTCCACTTGAATTTTAAATGGAACAAGTCAAAAAATGCCATTTTGCATGGTAAGGTTTTGGTGCATGAAATTTATATTTTTGGAAAGAGGAGATGAAATGTGGTTTGTAGGAAAAAACCCCACCAAAATTGGCCAAATGGTTCATGAGATATGGCCTTTTGAAGTTCACAAATTTTTGAAATTGAATTGATCATATCTTGCTAACCATACATGGGATTTGAGTGTTCTTGGACTTTTTGAAAATGGGAGAACAAGATATTCAACTTTCATGTTGGGCAAAAATTCATTTGAAGCTTGTATCATGATGTAAGTTTAAGATCAAGAAGTTTCCATTTTTGGCAATTAAAAATTACAGGTCCACTTTCTATTTTGGGAAATTTTCTGTTTGACCTCAAATTCTTCCATGATGAGGTTTGACATGATATATGAGGCTTGTATAAGCATGAATGAGCTCCTTCAAATCAATTCCATCCATCAAATCACTGATTAAATCCACTGTTGACCAAGTTTGACTTTTCTTGACTTTTCTAGGGTTTTGACTGACTGTGCATGAACTGATGGCTTCTGAACATCCAACCCTTGACTTAAACATTTCAAATGGACCCCCAAGTCATGTGAACATGTTGGACCAACCCTAGGGCCTTGGCTCCTTGATAATTGTGTTTGCTTGCTTGGTGGACTGACCTCTTGATCAGTTTGACCTAATTTCTTGATTGGCTTGCACTTGAGGCAACTGGGACAATGCAATGCTATGCAATGGACCATGATATGCTATGACCTAATATGAAAATGTATGTACAATGATAGGTGCAAATTTGAGGTGCTACAGCTGCCCCTATTCAATCAGCTGGGAACCCGAACGGATGATAGCAGCGGCTGTCAGACTTTCAGGGTAAACAGGGATTGAATACAAAAGAACCGTAGAATTTGCACAATGCAGGGATCCAATAATGGAAACGTCCACTGGGACCTGATACTTATTACTGGGTATTTTGTTTTTTTTGTTTTCAAAAGGTACGGCCACATCCAGACATCGCAATGACGATGAATGGGAAAAGAAAACACAACTAGATGCCCACGGACAACTAGGAAAAACTCAACGTTTACCAAGGCCAACGGAGAGGTAAATCCACAAGGGGACAGGTACAACTAGACGTCATAGGACGAATAGGAAGACTCACGTTTATCGACACCAACGGAGAGGAGGAAAACTCAGCCAGACGTCATAGGACGAAAGGGAGACTCACGTTTATCGACACCAACGGAGAGGAGGAAAACTCAGCCAGACGTCATAGGACGAAAGGGAGACTCACGTTTATCGACACCAACGGAGAGGAGGAAAACTTCAACCAGACGTCATAGGACGAGAGGTAGACTCACGTTTATCGACACCAACGGAGAGGAGGAAAACTTCAACCAGACGTCATAGGACGAGAGGTAGACTCACGTTTATCGACACCAACGGAGAGGAGGAAAACTCAACCAGACGTCATAGGACGAGAGGTAGACTCACGTTTATCGACACCAACGGAGAGGAGGAAAACTCAACCAGACGTCATAGGACGAAAGGTAGACTCACGTTTATCGACACCAACGGAGAGGAGGAAAACTTCAACCAGACGTCATAGGACGAGAGGTAGACTCACGTTTATCGACACCAACGGAGAGGAGGAATACTTCTTCGATTTGAAAATCGGAAATTGGCCTGAACGCCATGAGTACATCGACCTGATCGTTGGAAACTCCTTCGGTCTGAATACCGGAAAATTGGCCTGAGCGCCATGAGTACATCGACCTGATCGTCGGAAACTCCTTCGGTCTGAATACCGGAAAATTGGCCTGAATGCCATGAGTACATCGACCTGATCGTCGGAAACTCCTTCGGTCTGAATACCGGAAAATTATAAGACATATTATCTATAGCCGTCAAAACGTAGATAATACACTCGCATGGAAGATTATCCATAACCGGGTTGTAGGTTGTTAAATGAATAATCGACCGACAACATCCTGAAGAGAGCGAAGGCAAACTTGTTAAAGGATGGACATTCGATTCCGCAAGGAATACGAATCTTACTCTGCTGGAGATAACAATCGAAAGATTGACCAAAGAGTGCATGAGATATATTATCTATAGCCGTCAAAACGTAGATAATACACTCGCATGGAAGATTATCCATAACCGGGTTGTAGGTTGTTAGATGGATAAACGACCGAAAAGAAAGGCATCTGGGTACCAGACTAGGTATACAAAGATGACCAATCAAAAGAGGATAAAATTGCTAACTCGGAGCAAATACCCAAAAGAAAGGGGAAGACCCACTGGGGACAATACTGCTTGATCAAGGCAAGTATCCAGAGGGGAAAAGAATATCAATACCGCAAACTGGATACTGATAACTGCAAAGAGGGGATTACATCTACCGGTTAGTAGGCAGAAAACCACGGAAAAGTAACCAGTCATCGATAAGATGAGCACACAGGGTTAACTCCACCAAGGGGAGAACGTGGGATTTTACAACTACCAGCTAGTGGGTAGAAAACCACAAAGATAGGACTTACAACTACCGATTTGTAGGTAGAGGTCAACAAATTCCGCTGAGGGATGAAAGTGGGATTTTACAACTACCAGCTTGTGGGTAGAAAACCACAAAGATAGGACTTACAACTACCGGTTTGTAGGTAGAGACCAACAAATTCCGCTGAGGGATGAAAGTGGGATTTTACAACTACCAGCTTGTGGGTAGAAAACCACAAAGATAGGACTTACAACTACCGGTTTGTAGGTAGAAGCCAATGGAAAAGTAACCAGTCATCATCGGGATGAGCTCAAAGGGTTAACTCCACCAAGGGGAGAACGTGGGATTTTACAACTACCAGCTAGTGGGTAGAAAACCACAAAGATAGGACTTACAACTACCGGTTTGTAGGTAGAGGCCAACAAATTCCGCTGAGGGATGAAAGTGGGATTTTACAACTACCAGCTTGTGGGTAGAAAACCACAAAGATAGGACTTACAACTACCGGTTTGTAGGTAGAGGCCAACAAATTCCGCTGAGGATAAGATGAATGAGTGCCGGCTAGTGAGCAACTATTCATTTATGCCCCAGGGAAGCACAAGAAACAGTCAACGGGGAGCCAATTTAGGATCGATCCAAAAAGGCAGACTGAAACAAGACTCATCCTAATGAGGAAAGAGCTCAATAGGGAAAACCCATCCCGTGTAGGGAGGGAACGGAAGCAACCGTCATCCACGAGGATGTATCTCAGTGGGGAAATGGCAGGAAAGGATAAACACTTTCTGCTTAAGGGATTGGCTCTACATGGAGAGATCAGACACACCCAACTCTGCTAGGAAAATCTAATAGAGAGATTCTGTATCAACAAATAGCAGGAGGCAACAATCAACAGATATACGGCAACAGCTGCAACATGAGTGTCCGAATGCTATGATTATGCATGTATGCATTATACCTAAAATGTATGATGAATGCTGACAAACAGACATGCTCAACACGCAGGTCCAGGGATCAACCACCCGGTACTACTCTTCTTCCATATGGAAGGCCAAAAACACCAAAGAGCAAACGCGATCTGCTGGAAATCGGGATATCAGGGAACAACACCATCCTGCGGGGAGAGGAGAAGACTGCTCCGCTGGAGAGAGGAAAGTTAAAGTCTTCAATAAACACTCTGCTAGGGGAGCTGCCCCACAATAATGTCCAAAACAACAACCTTGCTGGGGATGCCCCACGATAGGGCTCAAACACCACTCTACTGGGGATGCCCCACAATAGAGCTAACAGGGATTTGGAGGAAGAATCTGTACTGCCGGGAACATGAAGATGAACAACTTCGAACAACACTGCATCGGGCAACTTCACTGAGGAGAAACCATACGAGGTTCTGCAGGACAAAGATACAGTCATGCTCGAGATACGAACAATTGTCTTACCTGTTGGTAATCATACCACCCTCGGGAGAGCACTGCGGATCTCCTAAGTATCCTTCCATCATCGTGAACGTTCACTTTGTTTAAGAACAATTTTTGTGAAAAATTTGTTTATTTTGAAAACAATGATACTTTATCAATTAAACATGCAAAACATTTGTTGAGTTGAAACAAATAAGAGTGCAAATAATTGGATAAAAGCTCAAATTAATGTGATGGAATGGTAGTCTGCAAAGGGCGAGACTCCATATATCTGTACAAGTTTGAAATCGGTGATGTATATTGGAGAGGGCTACATTGAACATAATGACCTTTCCTCTACCATTCCGAATTTTCGATGTATTCAAAGCTTCAGTCGACGACGGATCGAGAATCCCTGACGGATGACAGATGTACAGCACAGTCTTGTCAAGATGCAGTTACTTGCCAAATCCCTAATTTTTGCCTAGATTGCCCCAGTGTGAGGTGTTCAATCTAGCGGGATGCAAATTCTTTTTTTTCAATGTCTCTAACTTTTGCCTGGATCGCCCTTTCGGGTTTTCAATCCACCGAGACGCTCCTTTTTGCCTAAGTCGCCCTTTGGGGTGTTCGACTTAGCGAGCTTTTGCTTTTTTCTTTTGTTTCTAGGAGAAGTATTTCTTGACTGCATCGGAGTTCCCAGGACGAGTGAACTTCCATCCATTGTTGTAAGTGTCAGAACACTACCTGGAGAGGCTCTCTTGAAAACGTATGGACGTTCTTAGCTTGGAGTCCACTTGCCCCTGGAATCGGGCACGAAAGACAAGACTTTCTTGAGCACAAGGTCCCTCGGAACACACGAGCCTTGACCTTCTTGTCGAATGCTTTCATCACTCTCTGCTGACATAACTGATCATGGCAGTTGATCTCTTTTTCGATCGAATTCAGCATCAGTCAACTTGGGACTTTGAGGGTGCTATTTTCTTTTGTTTTCTTTTGATTTTGCTTTTGATTTCTTTTGATTTTGATTTTTTTTATTTTTGCACCCTCTTCTTTTTTGTGCTTGTTTTTTTTTATGCCCCAGTTGGCTGTTCTGCTGATTCTCGAGACGCAGCTGAGTGATCTTCTTTTCTTGCTCAAGAAGTCGGGAAATACCATCAGGAATCCCTTCAACATCGTCTTCGTCTGCTTCGAATACAGGGAGTTCAAAACTGGGAGATGACGTCCGATCACTATGTTCAATGGGTTTGAGAAACAACCTGCATAATGATTTTGATATGAAAAGCTTTTTGAAAATCAAACAAGACAATCGTTATGCAGATGAAAAGATTGCTTTTATTCTTGCTTTTTAAAGGTTTTTTGTGATCACCAATTTCATGCAAAAAGCGAAAAGGGAAAACAATTGGAAAAACAAATGTTTTAACATGAATTTATTTGAATGAAAATATCATTGCACAAAATGTTGCCAACAATGCCATCACTTCTCCTTTTGGCATGGGAGAAGGGTTTTTAAACAAAGTGATTATTACAAAGACTTATGAACAAACTGTAGGAAAGCCCACAGTGACCCAATTGTGATAGATCCCACCGGGGATGACAACTGTCAGTATTTCTTGCATTAGCAACTTCTGCTTTTTTGAACAACCCTTCTGAAGAAAAAGTCGGCGCCAGCCCAGGACTTGTTATCTTCAAGCTTGATTAACACGGGGACCTAAATCCTCCAAAATCAGAATACCTGACCTCACAAGGTCTTGAACCTTCATCTTCAGCTGAAAGCAGCTATCTACATCATGACCAGGAGCACCCGAGTGATACACACAATGCTGTTCAGGCCTATACCACCACCGAGGGTTGACGGGTATGGGCGGCGGGTCTCTGGGAGTGATCAAGTTCCGCTCTATCAGAGTGGGATACAGTTCGGCGTAGGACATGGGGATTGGATCAAAAGTGATCTTCTTCCTCTCATTACTTGTACCAGCTTGATTATCAATGGGAGGCTGGTAAACCTGCTGCTGAGGATGACGTTGTGGACGCTGATGCTGCTGAGTTGGTCTTCTCTGTTGTTGTTGAGTTTGAGTTGCTGGAATAGTCACAGCAGCAACTTGCCGATACTGTCCTCTGTTTGCACTCCTCCGACGGTGCACAACATTTGTTTCACTTTCTCCCCTTTTGGATGCCCCAGAGGATATCTTCTTAGAACTGGAAGAACTTGAAGAGCCAGGATGGCGAACCGGAGCGCGGGTTGCTCTGACATTAACAGTCTCTGCAGCAAGAGGCTGTTCACTGATTCTGATCCCCTTCAATTCATCATCCACGGCATAATCATTGACGAGAATAGTGGCAGCAGCATTCTCATGAACGGGTACGTCCACTGGTGGAGCACGGTGGACCGGTGGAATCACGGCTTCCAGTCTCTGGGCTAAGGCACGCAGCTCCTCTTGCCCCTGAACAACTCCTTGCATCATTGTCATGAACTGGGCCATGTTTGCCCTCATCTCGGCCAGCTCAGCTTGTACTTGATCCATGTTGCGTTGATGGTTGAGTCGTGTTGAGTAGCGGTGTGGTCTTTGATCAACTATCCTGCCTCAACACAGGAACCCACAGTAAGAAGACGGCACAAGAACACCTGTTATGCAAATGATATGAGTATGATGTTAATGATGTGTATGATGCACATGATATGCTCATTTCTCAGGCATTCAAAGAGCCTGACTCAATCGGAAAAGATGGCAACCTGCAGCAACAAGAGAATAAACAGATACAGAGAAATATGAGAACAACAGGGAAATACTGACAACCTTATCTATACATAAGGGTAAAAAGGTCATACAGCCAAATCAACAGAATATTCAGAATAATCAGAGTACAAAGAAAAGAATCCCATCCAACAAGCCTGGAGGTGATTCTCAATAAAAAGATCCAAAGGCGGAGTACAAGCAAATGAATCCCATCCAACAAGCCTGGAGGTGATTCTTAACAAATACAAACAAAGATACAGTCTAAGACAGACGGTCTTCCGGAATGAGGGTCTTCAGGTAATGGCACTGGTCTATCAACAGTGTGCATTCTGAACATTCCGGTAGAGGGGTGATCTTCTCTTTCAATTGTCTTCTAAGCTCTAAGACTTCTCCTCCAAGATAGTCCTCTGATTTCTGTCTCAACTCCATCTCTTTCTTCAACTGAGCGTCTTTGTCTTTGAGTTGCTTTTCCAAGTCTCTGATCTTCTTCTGATAATTGACTTCTGCTCTCTGTAGCCTCAAGCACTCCCTATGCTCTGCATCTAACATGGATTCCACCTCATCATACGATCTCTTCTTACTCCTTGCTCTGCTAGCATCTTCTCCTTGCACTTCCCTGAGTTGATGGGCCAAGTGCAGCTTATCAGCCTTAGCTTTATACAATTCCATCTGAGTGTCTTGCTCCTTTTCCTTCAAGCGACGACTCTCCATCAAAGCTTGCTTATAGTGCTCAGCGGGCACACTATCAGCAAGAACCAAAGGTGGTTGTTCTTGCAAAGGCTCCATCCTATCGTAGGGTAACAGCAAAGTTTCCACTCTCTTCTTGACCCAATCAGTGTAATCGGGCATTGCAATGGCAAACTTCTTCCCTAAGACGGATCCATCCTTCGCTTCAACAAATTTCCAGGCTCTCCCAATCTGTTCCAATCTAACAGGGTCAGTACGCTTTTCAAAATACACACTCTCAGCTATCTCAGCTTCAAGTGGCCTTCTACTCATAACAAACCCTAGCTGGCGAAGAGAAAGAACTGGGTTGTAATTGATACAGCCTTTGGTCCCCACGAGTGGCACATTCCGGAATTCACCACAACTCATGATAACATCCTTTACATCCATCCGGTATGACTGCCATCTGATGTCATAGGAGGTAAGTGACATGACCCTCTGAGTCCACTTAAGGGTGCTCTGGGTGTCCACAAAGGGTCCGCTGACAGGCAAGAGTGACATAAACCATCTGAACAGGAGAGGCAGACAGCCCCTGATGGCTCCACCCTTACCATGCCTACTGTGGATGGCATAGTAAGTGTCAGCTAAAAGGGTTGGGACTGGATTCCCTCTGATGAAGATACTGATGGCAGCAAAGTCAATGAAATTTGGCATACTGGGAAATAGGATGACTCCATAGATCATGGCAGCAAGCTGTGCGTGAAAAACTTCCCAATTCCCCTTCTCTGCTTCATCTCTGGCTATCCTCAGAAGGAACTTCAACGGCAGACCTACAACCTCCCCACAGGGCTTCCAATTCTCACCAACCTCCTTAATACTCAACCGGAGAGCTCTGGCAACTAATCTGAAATCAACCTCCTTTGGGACGTCCAAGAAAGGTGTCTGATGCCGAATAGGGACATTCAACAGGATAGCATACTCCTCGAGAGTAGGTGCTAGCTGATAATCTTGGAATGTGAAGCATCTGAGCTCTGGGTCATAGAACTGTAGTAGTGTCTGCAGAGGAACTGGATCTACTACGGTCTTCAGCACTGTCAGAATATCTCCATACCGCCCAACAAAACTCTTCAGATGATCATCTGTCACAAGGCTACCCAACTCAACTAGTGGAGTCAACGGCTCACGATGGAAACTGTAGGAACAGGTCTTCCGCTTCGGCTCTGAAACTGTCGCCATCTCTATCAGTAGTCAAGCTCGGGAATGTACCTGAGAAATGATATGCATGCAGAGATTAGTTTTTTTTTCTTTTCTTCTTTTTCATTTTTTTTTTTGCGTTTCTTTTGAAAAATAAATATGCTATGATGCACATGATGCAGACTGGACTGGCTGGTTGTGCAGGCTCTGATCACTAGGTCGAAGCTTCAGTCAAAACTCGGAACCCAAATCCAACTTAAAAGATCCAATGTCAATTGAACACACTGTTGTCTGAACTAGAGTCACCAACAGAACCAAGTCACCAACGGTACCTGTAATGATCAACCCTTCCCCACTCACGGGTGTAGTCTAGGCCAGGGTAAAGCTGAGAGAAACGCAGCATAAATAACCTTTCGCAGAATACTATCATATACACACCGGAAGTATGTAACGACAGTACCCCACCAAGGTCTGAACTGCTCGTGATATCAATGTTCCGCTAAGTGGCGCAATACCACCCGCTTCCCATGAATCACTCTATTCCTAATCATCCTAGATTTTCACTCATGGTCTGGGTGTTGGACCTTTTACCTCAACTGACTCCCCCCCCACACAGAGAAAACAAATAACCAGCCAGACAGCAACAAATGATGAATATGAATGCAAACATTAATGCACATAATCAATGCAATCAATAAATGTACATATATACAATGAATGCAATAAAATACAACAAGCAGAAAGCAACCAAAACCCTAACCTAGAGAGCGCTAGGAGAGACTCGCTCAGGGAAGATGGACCAGCATAGGTCAACTTCTCTATGTCCCCAGCAGAGTCGCCAGCTGTCGCATTACGCGAAAAAACCGGCGGGAAAAGAAAGAAACAACAGAGCCGCCACCGTGCGTTATTTATCCCAAAAGAGGGAAAGGAAATGCTCGAAGTAAACCTAGGAAAGAACATGGTCTCGCGACCAAAGAGAATGGGTTTGGGAGTCGGTTATGCGAAGGGAAGGTATTAGCACCCCTACGCATCCGTAGTACTCTACGGGATCCACGCACAAAAGGAAGGATAAATGGTTGCTAAACACTGCTCAAACTCACACACACTGGCTGAAAGAGATAAAAGAAACTGACTGAAACTGACTCGGCAGGATGTCGCATCCTGGGCCTACTTAGTCTATCAGGCATAGACATCAGAGTCGAAGTAGTTCGGACTGGGGAAACGACACATGCTCGCTAGGATATCGTATCCTATGCATACGTATCTTCTCGGACGAGAGAAGAATCAGAGCATTCGTAGCTCGGCTGACACGCACACAAACAAACACAGGCAAAGGCAAACGTGGAGCCTGAATGCCAATCACTGGACTTACATCAGCATCCGAACCTAAACACACACACACTGGAACCCAAATGCCACTCGATGGACTTACATCGGCTTCCAAGCACACAACAACACAACAAGTTAATAGGGAGTCGGGGACTCGAGCCTATAACTGTCAAGCACACACTCAAACAAACAGACAACAAATTGCTAAGGAGTCAGGCACTCGAGCCTAGCAACTGTCAAACAACACACACAAAAAGAAAAAAAGGGCGCCCAGAGAGATCAGCTCAATCTCCTGCCTACATACTTCATCTGGTATGAAGATCAGGGCGATGTAGTTCCCCTACGCAGGGACAAAGGATCTAGCCTAACCAGATAACAGAGGGAGACACAACTCTAGGGAGACTACGACTCGAGCCTAGATGTTGTCATGCAAAGTCAACCCTAAGTTAAGGTTTTTAGCTAAATGGCACAAGGACCAACCTATCCTAAGCACGGCTTGCACAAGAAGCAAGGGTCTCGATTGCAACTAGGGCAAGAGAAAGGGGAGGTCTCAATCGCAACGAGGGCGAGAGAAAGGAGAGATCTCAATCACACAGGGGTGAGAGAAAAGAGTTAGTGTTAGTCAAACTCGACAAGACATCGCATCTCGTGCCTACGTATCTCATCTGAACATGAGAATCAGAGTTGCCGTAGTTCGGCTACGGAGGGACAAAGGACTCGATTGCAACTAGGGCAAGAGAAAGGGAAAGTCTCAATCGCAACGAGGGCGAGAGAAAGGAAAAGGCTCGATCGCAACGAGGGCGAGAGAAAGGATCGCAACGAGGGCGAAAGCAAACAAGGATTACTCTAAACTAAACCTATCTTGCACAAGAGCAAGTCTAAGCTAAACCTAAGAGGCAAAGCAAGCAAATACAATCACATGAAGCACACACTATATGCACACAAGAGGCTCACGCAAGGGTTAGGCACTGAGGCCAACTGGAATAGGGTCAAAGAGTTGCTCTTAACCTTGCCATTGAGAGGCTGAGGTGAAGCAGATGAAAGGAGATGAGGGGTGTGCCTCATTGCTCTTATCCCTGATCAGGGAGAGCATTATCAGAAAGTGTGGGAGCTCAGAAAGATGGAGCTCTTTCCACATTATTGACTCGATAGATCTTGGGTTTTGATCTCAATGCTACAACCATGTAATGGGAGCAAGGAGAAGACTCACTGAATAGTAGGGGATAGGTTGCTTATCCCTTTGATCTACCAATTGCCTTACTTGAAGGACTTTTCCTGCTTGGGACAAAATTAAACATACACAAGCATTGCCTCTTAAGGAGGACTTCAGACAGTTTGCCCGGCCAAATAACAGGCCGGGTCTCCAGACTACATGAAGAAAAAGGAATTGTACCTCAAGCAAGTTGCTAAATAGCAAAGCAAAGCAAATAAAGCAACTAAGAGTACCTGAAAAAGTCAAACTAATCAGTAAACAGCTCAACAGTTTAAATCAAAAGGAAATGAATCAAACAGTTAAATCAGAGGGACCAATGTGCAAAGCACAAGACTCAAGTCATATGAGTCACACCTACAAAACAAAGGTTAGCACATGATATATAATCAAGCTCAATCAAATTGGCAATGGTTTCTGTGGCATTGTTGCTTAACCTGAAACATAAACTCAATCATAAGCCCAAAAGACCACTAGGACAAGCCTAGGGTCAAAAACAAATGAAAAAAGTCAAAACAGCAAATGAAAGTCAACCAAAGTCAAGTTCAAACATTTAAGAAGCAAGCACAATTGGATTCATATTCATATCATGCATCATCATCATTTCACAAACCAAAGAAGGCAAGGCATAGCAAATGAAAGCACAAGGAAGTCAACAGAATGATTTGCATCAAAAGTCAACTCAAACAATTTCAAAAATCATCAAATAAATCATACTCAATCCTAACATCTATCATGGTAAGCATGTCAAATTTCATTGCAATTGGACAAGTGGAAGGCAGTCAATGAAAATC
The DNA here is from genome assembly GCF_024323335.1 of Lathyrus oleraceus. Classification (NCBI taxonomy): domain Eukaryota; kingdom Viridiplantae; phylum Streptophyta; class Magnoliopsida; order Fabales; family Fabaceae; genus Lathyrus; species Lathyrus oleraceus. The sequence continues at coordinate 418,358,775 of NC_066581.1, read as the reverse complement.
ATAAAGTCAAAGCAAATTTGAACATGCTCAAAGAAGTCAAACAATCATGGGTCAACTTCAAAAAATCATAACTAAATGAAAACAGATGAGAAATGAATGGGATCAACATCAATGCAAAGCTCAAGATGTCTAGTATGCACATGCAAAATTTCATGATCATACAATAAGGCATGAGAATTTCCCAAATGAAATGGCCAGATGTGTCACACAAAGTCAACAATTGACTAGGCAGGGAAGAAAAATCTCAAACAAATGGAAAATAGCACAATTAATTCCAAGAAAAATCACAAGTCAACTAGACATATGAGAAGATATTCATGCAAAATTTGGGGTCAATTGGAGGCCAGGAAGCATGTAAACAAAAAATCAGCAAATTGCACATCCATGGTGTGACACAAGTTGTCACACCCTGCTTCAAAAATTCAAAGCTCTCAATCCACATATGATAAAATCATGATATTTACACCAAAACAAACAGGGATGAGTGTAGAATAACCACAAAAAATTTCAGATCAAATGGATGCAACATGATTATTTCACAAAAGAAATGGCAAGAGGTACAATTTTTGGTCACATTACACAAACCCTAAGGCCATTTAAAAACCAATGATCAGAAAAATCATTAAAAATGATGATAAAAAACTAGACAATCTCATGATCATGATGCAAAAAACCCCACTGGATTTGGAATTGAGATGAGCAAGATATGATTTTTGTAAAATTGATGACCAAATGAAATAATCATGTGAAATTGAATGAAATAAATATTGAATAAATAAGTGGAGAATGGCACGGATGTAATTATGCCCTCACTAATCTAAATGACTGTGTTTTGCTTATGGCCAAGGAAATGTTCCCATTGGCTCGTTCCAATGGAACAGTGAAATATATGCACACATATGAGATTGCAACAGAACTGGGCATGGCATTCAAAAGAACTAGGGTTTTCTGGGCAGGGGTACAACCTTCATCGTCCCCAAATCATGTTCCAACAAGAAATTTCCAGAATCCAAAATCAAACACACATACATGTTCAGCATGGCATGGTAAGCAATAATCCACCATCAATTTCCATTTAAACAACACACGTACTCTGAATCGAGCAGAAGAAAACTCAATGTCAAACTTGGCTCATGGACAAACATTTCCAGAAATGAATAAATAGCATACATATAGGTTCATTCAAGCATGGTAAAGACATATCCATCATCATTTTTCATGGAAACACACTATTGAAAGAGAATCGAGCAGAAGTGCATATGAACATCAATTTTAATTTTCAGATTTCTTGCAAACCACTTGACCATTTCACACGAGACAAAGTGCATGATGATCAGCATGTTAGGATCTATACTAAACATGGCATGGCTTGGCAAAATAAGTAAATCGAAAACCTACCAAATTGGAGAGCAGATGGAGATTCAGCAGCTTTCTGCTTGCAAATGCTTGAGACAGTGGTTCTTTATGCTTCCAATGGTTGAAAGGTGAAGAAAGCTTAGCTTGAAACACAACAATTCAACTCTGAATCAAATCTGCCATGGGAAATGCTTGAAGAGGACAGTCGGATCATGGCTGCTTACAGCTGAGTTTTGATGCCCCAAATCTCTTCCAAGTGATGGCCTAGTGATGATTCAATGAAGGGAGACTCGAGTCTTTTTGGAGTTTGAGCAGAATTTTCAAAATGTCAAAAAATGGACAATGAGAGAAATGAGAGGATTCTGTATGTTTGCAGCTGCTAGGTCTTTACCAAATGCTCAGAAAAATGATTATATACCTCTGTTTAGGTTTTGTTAATCATGTGCTAATCAAATTTACGCTAAATGAACCAAAATGCAAAATTGCTAATTTTGCACCAAAAGCAAATGGAGTGTGCAAGTCTGCCCGAGTTTGGGCTTGGAACATGTTTCAAATATCAATTTAAATGAATCCCAATTGGCCAAAGTGAGTGAAAACCTTTAATTCAAAAAGTCAACTTTTGGTCCACTTGAATTTTAAATGGAACAAGTCAAAAAATGCCATTTTGCATGGTAAGGTTTTGGTGCATGAAATTTATATTTTTGGAAAGAGGAGATGAAATGTGGTTTGTAGGAAAAAACCCCACCAAAATTGGCCAAATGGTTCATGAGATATGGCCTTTTGAAGTTCACAAAATTTTGAAATTGAATTGATCATATCTTGCTAACCATACATGGGATTTGAGTGTTCTTGGACTTTTTGAAAATGGGAGAACAAGATCTTCAACTTTCATGTTGGGCAAAAATTCATTTGAAGCTTGTATCATGATGTAAGTTTAAGATCAAGAAGTTTCCATTTTTGGCAGTTAAAAATTACAGGTCCACTTTCTATTTTGGGAAATTTTCTGTTTGACCTCAAATTCTTCCATGATGAGGTTTGACATGATATATGAGGCTTGTATAAGCATGAATGAGCTCCTTCAAATCAATTCCATCCATCAAATCACTGATTAAATCCACTGTTGACCAAGTTTGACTTTTCTTGACTTTTCTAGGGTTTTGACTGACTGTGCATGAACTGATGGCTTATGAACATCCAACCCTTGACTTAAACATTTCAAATGGACCCCCAAGTCATGTGAACATGTTGGACCAACCCTAGGGCCTTGGCTCCTTGATAATTGTGTTTGCTTGCTTGGTGGACTGACCTCCTGATCAGTTTGACCTAATTTCTTGATTGGCTTGCACTTGAGGCAACTGGGACAATGCAATGCTATGCAATGGACCATGATATGCTATGACCTAATATGAAAATGTATGTACAATGATAGGTGCAAATTTGAGGTGCTACAGTCTGGATACCGGAAAATTGGCCTGAATGCCACTTCGGTCTGGATACCGGAAAACTGGCCTGAATGCCACTTCGGTCTGAATACCGGAAAACTGGCCTGAATGCCACTTCGGTCTGGATACCGGAAAACTGGCCTGAATGCCACTTCGGTCTGGATACCGGAAAACTGGCCTGAATGCCACAAGTCGCATCGACCTGAACGTCGGAAACTTCTTCGATCTGAACATCGGAACACTGGCCTGAATGCCACTTCGGTCTGGATACCGGAAAACTGGCCTGAATGCCACTTCGGTCTGGATACCGGAAAACTTCATGCCTGTCAGTATTGGCAGAAATAGGGAATGATAATAGAGGCGGCGCATGGGCCAATGACACTTGCTGGGGATAACAAAGGTAAGTCATGAACAATCTTCAGTCTGAGTACTGGAAACAACTTCTAGCTTATCACTTGGGATACCGAGAATGTTTTATGCTTACATGCGTATGTTTGAATTTTTCAATGGCGTAATGCTCCATGAAAATGGAAATGCTACGCGATTTGGAATGATGCAATGCAATATGATTCTACATGCAGGGATGCGAAATGCTGGGTAGAATGCCAAGTCGAGGCAAGGGGATCTGCTGGGGAAATGATTACCATCCTCTGGGCTCTGGCCAGGCTGCTGGAGATACACACCACAATGAACTCTGTGGGGAGATGACTAGCCATGCGGTGTTCTGGCCATACCGAGACTCCGATCGGGGAAAGAATGGCATTGGAAGCCTGCTGCTGAGGAAAGCTACAATGATTCTGGAAACCACGGTTTGCGAGAGATGACTCAGCAGGGGGAGCAAACATTGATACGGTACTGAGGTTCTGCTTCAACGAAAGAAACCATGGATCTGGCATTGGGATTATCGATCTGGCATCGAACTCTAAGGAGCAGCCACTTCTGCTGGGAAGATACAGTCTGACACTGTCAACTCCGCTGGGGAGTGTATGTCCTGAAACAACCGCTTGGGGAAGTACGGTGGTGAGAAACTGCTGGGGATTGAAGAATCCAACACTCTGATCAGCTCTGCAGGGACAAGACACCGAATTCGTCTGTTGGCGACTTCACTGGGGAAGATATTCACGATCGTCCGCAGGGGATTTTAATGGAATGCCCCGAGGGTATCTGTTCTGAATAGACGATCCAAAGCACTTAAAATTTACAGCAATTTTAAATGTTTATTAAGCATGTACCTGTAAAGCCCTTATGTGTCATGATGTAATGTTTATCAAAAATTCGGACGTCATTTTTGCAAACAAAACAGTAAAATGAAAATGAAAACAGAGATATACTGAATAACATGATTTTATTGATTGAACGGCCTCTGAATAGGCATTTACATCAGGAAGCAATCCCTAGAAAGAGGTAATCGCACAAAAGATAAAAACAGAAATTAATCTAATGGCAATGTGAAATGGATTTCTATTGGGTTCCAATTCTGCTATGACTTGCTCGTCTTCAAGATCCTCCAGATGATCAGCCTTCTGAAAAGGTGATTGGACTGTTTCCTACCTTTCGAAAATTTCCAGTCATTGGCACGAGATGAGATTCAGAACTACTCAGAACGCAATCATTCGCTTAATCCCTAACTTTTGCCTGGATCGCCCTTTTCGGGTTTTCAATCCATCGGGATACCCATTTTTGCCTAAGTTGCCTTTTCAGGTTTTCAACTTACCGGGTGTACGCTCTTTTCATTTTTAATCCCTAATTTTTGCCCGAACCTTTTCATTTTCTTGGTTCGTCGGGATGCCCATTTTTGCCTGGACTATTCTTTTTACTGTCCAGCGGGTCTATTTTATGCGAAGTATTTTTTAACTGCGTCTGAGTTCACAGGGGAAGTGAAGTTTTCACCATCCATAGTTGCAAGCATTAAAGCCCCACCATCAAAAACCTTGGTGACAATATACGGTCCATCATAGTTAGGAGTCCACTTGCCCCTGTGATCTGTCTGAGGAGGAGGGATCCTTTTCAACACTAAATCTCCGACTTGGAAACAACGAGGACGCACCTTCTGATCAAAAGCTCTCTTCATCCGACTCTGATACAACTGCCCATGACAAATGGCTGCCATTCGCTTCTCTTCGATAAGACTCAACTCATTGAACCTTGTCCGAATCCATTCAGCTTCGTCTAACTTGACATCCAACAGGACTCTTAGAGAAGGAATCTCCGCTTCAACAGGTAGGACTGCTTCCATACCATACACAAGGGAGTAAGGGGTTGCCCCGGTCGATGTACGTACCGAAGTGCGGTACCCATGCAAGGCGAAGGGTAGCATCTCATGCCAATCTCTGTACGTGACGACCATCTTCTGCACAATCTTCTTTATGTTCTTATTTGCCGCCTCAACAACGCCGTTCATCTTAGGGCGGTAAGGGGAAGAATTGTGATGCTGAATGTTGAAGTTCTGACACAACTCCTTCATCATTTTGTTGTTGAGATTAGAACCATTATCAGTAATGATTCTTTCGGGAATCCCGTAGCGACAAATGATTTCTTTCTTGATGAAACGGGCAACCACATGTCTGGTGACATTTGCGAACGACGCTGCCTCGACCCACTTGGTGAAATAGTCGATGGCAACAAGGATGAAGTGATGCCCATTGGAAGCAGTCGGCTCAATCTTTCCAATCATGTCAATACCCCACATAGCAAACGGCCACGGCGAAGACATCACATTCAGAGGATTCGGCGGTACATGCACCTTATCAGCATAAATCTGGCATTTATGACACTTCTGAGCATACTTGAAACAATCTGATTCCATGGTCATCCAATAATAACCCGCCCTCAACAATTTCTTAGCCATTGCATGTCCGCCGGCATGAGTACCGACGGAACCTTCATGAACTTCCTGCATTAACATGTCCGCCTCGTGTCTGTCCACGCATCTGAGCAAAACCATGTCGAAGTTCCTCTTATACAACACATCGTCTTTGTTCAAGAAGAAACTGCCTGCCAATCTTCTCAAAGTCTTTCTGTCATTGTTGGATGCCCCTGCAGGGTACTCTTGATTCTTCAGAAAGCACTTGATATCGTGATACCAGGGCTTGTCATCGACTACCAGTTCAGCAGCAAACACATACGCGGCCCTATCAAGGCGCATCACATCGATCCTGGGAGCATGGTTCCAACGAATTACCTTGATCATGGAGGATAGAGTAGCAAGTGCGTCTGCCATCTGGTTCTCATCACGAGGTATATGATACAGTTTTACTGTTGTGAAGAAAGTCAACAGTCTTCTCGTGTAATCTCTGTAGGGGACCAGAGTGGGCTGGAGAGTATTCCAATCACCATTCACTTGATTGATCACCAGAGTTGAATCTCCGAAGATGTCCAGAGTCTTGATTCTCAGATCAATGGCTTGCTCAATACCCAAGATACAGGCCTCGTACTCAACTTCATTATTTGTGCACTCAAAAGTCAAACGAGCGGTGAAAGGCATGTGGGCACCCTTCGGAGTAGTAATGACAACACCAATTCCACTTCCTCTAGCATTGACAGCCCCATCAAACAACAAAGTCCACTTTTCGTTTGGATCAGGTCCCTCCTCAACAACTGGCTCTTCACAGTCTTTCATCTTGAGGAACATGATGTCTTCATCAGGGAATTCAAACTTCATCGGCTCATAATCATCAATCGGCTGCTCGGCAAGGTAGTATGACAGAATACTACCTTTGATGGCCTTCTGTGACGTATACTGAATATCATACTCTGTTAAAATCATTTGCCAACGAGCGACCCTTCCGGTGAGAGCTGGCTTCTCGAATATGTATTTGACTGGATCCATCTTAGAAATCAACAAGGTAGTATGGTTCAGCATATACTGCCTTAGTCGGCGAGCAGCCCAGGCCAAAGCACAACAAGTTTTCTCAAGCTGCGAATATTTGACTTCACAGTCGGTAAACTTTTTGCTAAGGTAGTATATGGCATGCTCTTTTCGACCAGACTCGTCATGTTGTCCCAATACACACCCCATCGAGTTCTCAGTCACTGATAGGTACATTATCAGAGGTCTCCCAGGAATTGGAGGTATAAGGATTGGAGGTTTCTGTAGATACTCTTTTATCTTCTCGAAAGCCCTTTGACAATCTTCATTCCACCTGATAGCCTGATCTTTCCTCAGCAATTTGAAAATTGGCTCACACGTGGTTGTTAGGTGAGAGATGAACCTTGCAATGTAGTTCAACCTCCCTAAGAAACTACGGACTTGCTTCTCCGTTCTTGGCTCAGGCATTTCCTGTATTGCTTTCACTTTGTCAGGATCCACCTCAATCCCTTTTTCACTAACAATAAAACCCAACAATTTTCCAGATCTCACCCGAAAGTACACTTGTTCGGATTAAGTCTCAGTTTGAATTTCCTCAGACGCTCAAACAGTTTCTTCAAATTCACCAAATGTTCTTCTTCTGTCTGAGATTTGGCAATCATATCATCCACATAAACCTCGATTTCATGATGAATCATATCATGGAACAGAGTTACCATAGCTCGTTGATATGTTGCTCCGGCATTTTTCAGACCAAACGGCATCACCTTGTAGCAGAAGGTACCCCATGGGGTTATGAAAGTTGTCTTTTCCATGTCCTCTGGTGCCATCTTGATTTGGTTATAGCCAGAAAAACCATCCATGAAGGAGAATACCGAGAACTGAGCTGTATTATCTACCAAAACGTCGATGTGAGGTAATGGGAAATCATCTTTAGGGCTAGCTCTATTCAGATCCCGATAGTCGACACACATCCGTACCTTTCCGTCCTTCTTAGGTACTGGGACGATGTTCGCAACCCATGGCGGATAATTGGTGACTGCTAGAAACCCTGCATCCAACTGCTTTTGCACTTCTTCCTTTATCTTGACAGCCATCTCTGGTCTTGTTCTTCTGAGCTTCTGCTTGACCGGGGGACAACCTTCTTTGAGAGGCAAGCGGTGTACCACGATGTCTGTGTCCAGCCCAGGCATGTCCTGATAAGACCAGGCGAAGATATCAACGTATTCTTGCAGCAATTCAATCAGCCCTTTCTTCACATTGTCTTCTAAAGCAGCCCCTATCTTGATTTCTCTCTTGGCGTCCTCGGTGCCGAGATTAATCACTTCAACAGACTCTTGATGCGGTTGAATAACCCTTTCCTCTTGTTTTAATAACCTGGTAAGCTCTTCAGGGAGTTCACAGTCTTCATCACCCTCTTCTTCAGCTTGAAAGATTGGATTTTCAAAGTCGAAACGAGCCGTAGCAGAAACGTTATCAATAGGATCCGGTGATGTGCATCTGCATGAGTGATGGTATGTGCTTATGAGTGTGAACAAGAAGTGAAAACTAAACAAAACATTGCCATTTTTTATTTTGAAAAACTGCAAAAATAGAAAGACAAGGAACGAAATATTTGAATGCAAAAATACGTCCTTTATTTATGATAAAAATGCAAGTGTCACATAGACGGGCCCTACAATGAGTCATTACGCCCTAGGCGGAACGTAAGACTTGGATATGCATGAATAAACAAAGAAAATTACTCTTCAAGAAGAGTGACTTGGATAATCTCTTCAGAAGACCAATTGTTGATGACTTCACCCGGGATCCTCGGACGCACCCAGTTGTCTATGTCACAATCACTGTCCCCATCTTCTTCGTTGACTGCAGAGACTTGACCATACTGAATGATGCCAGCACTGGAGAAAGTGATCGGCCCCTGAAGTGTTGTAGAAGTCAAAACTGGCTGATACCCAATCCCGAACTTATCTTCTTTCACTGGTAATTCCAACAGACGCCCCCAACCGGGAGCAGCACCTGAATCCACCACGGCCTGTGCCTGCTTAAAGGATGAGATAGAGGCACCCGCTTAACCTCTTTCACAGACTCTTGGACAGACAAATCTTCAACCTGGAGGATACCTTTGTCGAGCAAGGCCTGGATACCCTGTTGTAGCTTCAAACAACCTCCACTCTGAATGGCACAATCCAAACAACCCTTCCCACAACCGGGGAAAACATCGGCCTTCAGCAAGCATCCTTTGATATCCAACAATGGAGTCTTCAACTTCAACACATCCTTAATGGACTTGGCTTTTCCCTCTATCATGTTAACGTTCGCACCAACATGCTAGGGCATGAGATTGTTAACGACATTCGGAGCCGGTGCAAGGTCGATGGCCTTTGAATCTATGAGGTCCTGAACTACGTGCTTAAAAGCTTTGCAGTTCTCAATATTATGGCCAGGTGCCCCAGAGTGGAAGCTACACCTAGCGTTGGCGTCGTAACTCACCGGAAGTCTACCAACAGGAGGAGCCAGAGTGTGCAGTTGCACAAGTTGTAGTTGTTGAAGACTAGAAAGCATCTGAGCGTACGACATTGGAAGGGTGTCGAAATGCCGGTCCATCATCCTTTGCCTCTGTTGATAAGCGGGTCTGTTACCCGGTTGTTGCTGCTGTTGATACTGAGCTGGTTGACGTTGTGATTGTTGTTGTTGTAGTGGTGCTGCAGCTGGAATGGTCACCCCTGCGGCAGTACCTGTTATGCAAGACATGCTAATGAATATGCAAATGCAATGACATGTTTATTAATTCCAAAAGGCATTCTACCCCCTTGATTCCAGTCTCACATTTGATAAACAGTGTAAGAAGAAAACCCCGACTAGAATCAAGAAGAAGATGTGAACTCCTGGGAATAAATAAACATGTGTTAAATGATATGAATGCAAATGATGTGATGATGTGAATGCAATGCAGTGGCATGTCAATCAGGGTTGCTGTATCTGCTTGAACATCTGTCGGGTTACACTGTCTGAAGAGAAAACCACTGAGGAATATAATACAAGATCAAAGCTCTGCTCCAGAAAACCGGGTTGGTTGGAGGTTAAGGTTTCCTGAATTTAGCCCGCCCCTCACTGGTAGGTTCTAAGAACAGAAGTTCGTCAACTTCAGCCCTTCAGTCGCGAATAATACGTTTACCACTGAAGGTTTGGCATTATTACGGGATAAAAGACCTCCACTGACTCCCCTCAACAGGACATCCTAAAGCAAGTTCCCAGTCTCGGGGTCCTCGGGTTGATCGGCGAGAATGCGCCCACCAGAGCTAACATAATCACGTCTCGGAGGAGAGGCCTCGACTGAGTTCTCGGGAAATGGTCACCAGAGTCGACAATTTCTAAAGGAACATCATGTCGTTACGGAACATCCGTAGGACATAATATATCCAAGAGAAACCTCGTCTGGGTATGGTTCTTCACGAACGACTTAACGTAGCAACATGCCACGCAAGCCTCATGATCATCCACTCTAAAACCTGTGTGTACACTCAAGCCTGGGTAATGGGCTTATCTCTCGTAGAACATCCCATCCCAACAAACAAACAACAGCTCCAACAGATACAGCAGATGAATGCAAGCAAGTAAGTAAATAAAATATACAAAAGCATGAACACCCACTAAACAAGAAAATCACAAAAGCTAGGAGGGACTCGCTTAGGGAAGATGGACCAGCAAGAGGTCAACTTCTTAAGTCCCCAGCAGAGTCGCCAGCTGTCGCAACCTGAAAAATACAGTGCGCGAAAAAACAACCGGCGAAAGAGAATGACAGAAGAGTCGCCACCGTGCGTTATTCATCCCAAAGGAGGGAAAGGAAACGCTCGAAGTAAACCTGAAAAAGGAAAGGACAAGACGGGGTCTCGCAACCAAATCTTGGGTTCGGGAGTCGGTTATGCGAAGGGAAGGTATTAGCACCCCTACGCATCCATAGTACTCTACGGGATCCACTTTTGTAGTTTTTGTCTAAAGGGTGTGGGTTTACCTAACGTGTTTATTTACTAAAAAGGTTAAGAGAAATGACTCGCGCGGATGTCGCATCCACTGCATACGTATCTCATCTGAATATGAGAATCAGAGTCTTCGTAGCTCGGCTGACCTATGAGTTGGGGGGATGTGTGCTCGCTAAGATATCGCGTCTTATGCCTACGTATCTCATCTGGAATGAGAATCAGAGCAAGCCGTAGTTCGGCTAACTACGGGGTTATGGATTGGGTTTTGGACGAACGACGTCACTACGCAATCTACCGGATGCTCGACCTTTGGAGACTTACTCGCCTGTAGTAGAAGGAGTAAACGTGTTGCTTTGGGTTTTAGGGTTTGGGATGCTCGAGGGCAAACAGGCAGTCCTTGACGAAGGAACCGCACTACATGTGGGGATATGGATACAAAACACAAAACATGTATCTCAAAGTAAAATGCCACCAAGGGGCTCAAACATTGCCTCCTATCGAGGTCTTCCAGCTAAGAAAGTGATAAAGTATGAGAAAGGGAAAAAATTACCACACGGATAAAGATCCGAAGTTACAGCAATTAAAGGAATGGGAAACCCAGGGATCCTTCCAAGCTAAACACCATCAAAGAAAGTGAGTCAGTACAGGTAATCGGAATGAAACCTCTAGGGGTATCCCACAAATAAAGTGGGAAACCACGCAAGTTATCCCTGCAAAAGTCATGTGCCTTCACAAAAACTCAACAAAAGGGTTAGTGAAACAAAATAGGGTAACCAAGAGTTGCCCTCAAATCAAAATGTAACCACATGAATCATGCCCTTTCAATTCACAAAAAGCAATAAAGGGTAGGAGGCCTAAACCTCTTGTCAAACACATGCATCAAAAGGGTATCAAATTCACCCATAATACCTCATATATTTAGAGAATTCAAATTAAAGGCATAAAGATGATGGATATAGGGCAAACCTGATTGGAGAAGAAAAATCAAATGGCAGGGTTTGCTTGAGCTGAAAGTCTGTGAGTCAGAATGAACCTTTCAGAGTTGCCTGGAGGTTGCTGCAGAGTAGTTCCTAGGTTTCCTTCTCTCACTATCTTTTTCCTCGTGGTTTTGTTCTAAGGAAACCTCAGAGTACTTTTGCTTCTCTCCCTTTTTCTCAAGTGAATCTCCCAGTGTAACTCCAAGTGTAACTCCAAGTGTGTTTTCCTCTACTGAAACTTCAGTATTTATAGACTGATTTTCGTGGGTAATGGGCTCAAATGAGGGAGACCCAAGTCCAAATTAATTTGTTATATTTTATTTATTTATTTATTTTATTTAGTTAATTAATTAATTAAATATTTTTTTTTCGTTTTTTTTTTTTCGTTTTTTTTTCGGTTTTTTTTTTTTTTTTTTTTAGAAAAAATAAAGGGTAAATTTTGGGGTATTACAATCCCATTACAAGAGATAATATTTCATAGATAGCTCAGAACTCCTTCCACAAGCTCCAAGAGATTAATAGAAAACACCTCCTTTTGTCTTCAGCTTACTCCTTTTCTGCTCAAGGGAAATTGTCTCAGACCTTTCTCAAGAATAATCAGCTGCCATAAGTTGATTGTCTTGATTCTTCAAACTCACTTCTGAGATAGATCAAATGCCACTGGTTGATTACCTCCTTCATGAATCCTCATATGAAAGAGTCAAATGCCCTACTTTGACCTCTCCACGTTTATCAGACCTTTCCCAAAGATATTCTGACCCTCCAAGTGAGACTTGAACTTCAAGCTACATGTTGAACAAAACATGTAACATCCTTTCTATCCAGCAACTCCAAAGAACTGCAATGAGAATGACCTTTTTGAAGTATCCAATCTACAACCCTGTAGACCCTTCTATCTCAAGTTGATGTGCCACTTCACCAACTAAGACTCTGATGTTGAACAAAATGTCATACCATTGTGTTTTGACATCTAGCTGTTGAATTCAACTCCTTCTTCTGCCATTTGAAAGAACTTCCTCCCTTCACAGAACAAGAGTTCAATGTTCTCATAGACTTGATTGTGGAACCAAGTTTGAGTAAACATCCTCCATCCTGCAGGTTTGCAGTTAAGTCATCCAAGCTCACACCTTGATGAATCCCTGCTTCTTCTCCAAAGACCTCAGACACTCTGATGCATGAGTCTTCAGAAGGACTAGTTAGAAACTATCCCTTCAGCTATACCAAGGAATCCACTTCCTAAGGCAAAGCTGTTTCCATGATGTCAAGACTGTTGCCACTTGTTCTTGACTCCATAGTGTGCATTAGCTAATGCACTTCCTTACATAGATCAGAAGTAAACTGATCCAAGTAACCACCATCAGGACTATGATGTTTTCTTCTTCTTGTACATACCAGGGCTGAGCATGTTTCTTGCCAGGAAACCTTTTCAGTGATCAAATGCTTTTGCTGCCACCAAAGTGATAGATCATAAACCAATGTACTATCCTTCCTATGATTCTGCACAGGAACTTGAAGATGAGATGTTCCAACATCTTTAAAAAACATCATTTTTCTTGAGTTCCAAGGATAATCAATTAGGTACTTGTACTTTGCACAAGTAGACATTGATCTTAAATCCTTTCCCAATATTCCTTTCAGATACTTCCACCATAAGAATACTTTGAAAATACTCTTCTAGTGTCCACATCTTCTGCTTGCAAGCACCTCAACAGTTTTGAGAATCTTCCCAGATTAGATTCACCCTTAGGAATGAGAGGGATGAATCCTACCTTGCAAATGTGTCACACAACAACCTGAACCCATGTGACACAGGTCAACAGCCAACCAGACCCTAGGCTGACCAAACGTGAGGAGGTTAACCAAAACTCCTCCTCAAATTAACAATCATGGAAACTTCACACCAATATCCATGCATTGTACAGACATGTCTCAACATGACATACATCACCCCTATCGGTGGCAATTAAGTCTATGAGTTATACCTATACATACTCCAATCACACCAATCAGACTTCAACTGACCATCAGTACTAGTGAAACAAAACAACACCAGTCAATAGTAGATATGCATTGCCAGAGCATACTACCTCAACCAACCTCTGAATCTTCATATTCTCACTCCTTGAAAGAACTGCCACTTCTGAGTGTGGTGTTTGAATAACAAGATTCATGGTCCTAATCCTCTTAAATGAAATAGCAATCAGGTTACCCCATTATTGACTTCTAACATCCAGGGGACTTGTCTTCCCACACAACATAGTACTTCAGGGAACAACTATCCAACCCTGATCAATCTACAGGAATAAGACAACCAGTAGGAAATTTCACAGTGTCACATCTCAACCAGCTCCCCTTCTAGAGATCAGACTTCTAAAAGTGACCTTCTTGAGCACACACACAGTTGACCCTACCCTTGTCAACTTAGCACACACATATGTCTCCTCTTCCAGGTCAGGAGTAGGTTCCAAACACAAGTATCCCTTTGTTTGACACCTAAAACCATCTGCTCTTCAACCAGTAGCTGCATACTTGTTGAACAACATGTTCTAACATCGCATAGAACATTAGTTCCACCTCCTTGGAACAAACCCTCATTGAAAGTTTTCAAGGTCTTCATATACACTACCCAAGAGAGTAAAAGAATCAGTGATCAGGTGATTCTTACAATCCTGAAGTTAGAACGTCATGATGAGTGGACTTGAGGAGACTCAAGTATCTTTGACATCTTGAGTAGACTATGATGAAATTTTGAATACAACAACCTTTCATCCACATGAGGGGAACCTTCATCAGAGTTTGAGTTTAGCCAGGTATTGTGCAGCGGAAATCATAATACAACTCAACCTATGATCACGCACTTCACCAGATCAGCCTCCAAGAACATACCAAGTTTGACTATGTTTCAATACTAGCACAGCTGTTCCACACAAAGGCCAATTGCCAACCACCAGAGACAGGTATACACAGTTCCTGTCATGAATAGTCCAACCACCTACTTCAAGGGACCATTCAGGGGAATCACAGAACCTTCCAAAGGTTCCACCATCAGTACTAACATAACTCCTTGCAAGATACCAAAAAGTACCACCCATGGATCTCATCCAGAAATATAACAGGATGCCTGCTCTGATACCAATTGAAATTCTGGTATAGTGAGAGTTCAGATGTTCTACACGAAGTCATGACATCTGATCCAACATTGTTACTAATACAGCAAGACAGTTATAACAATTAAAACCCAGTACTCATATGCACTCTGTCACAAATGTCAAGACATCTGCTAATATACCACCATGGAAAGAAGAACATCCAGTTATGTCCATCTAGTGCAAAGACACAGTAGAGATCAAATATAGCACTTATGTTTATTGATCCTGCCCAGTTATCAGCATGATGTCTCAACATTGATTTGAACATCACCTGTTCCAACATTACAGAAGGTTGAACTGTAACAGACCAACCAGTCTATACAACAGCAGTCAATAATGAATGTCATAACATTCTGTTTTGCAATCAGACTGCAGCCTATGTGTCAAGTCTGTTATTCTCTTCATAAACAGACTAGAAACAGACTGAGTTATAACAGACAAAATAAAGTGTGCAGAAGGTAAAAACACCAGTAATTGTTAACCCAGTTCGGTACAACATTACCTACTCTGGGGGCATACCAAGCCAGGAAGAAGATCCACTATCAGCAGTATTAATTCAGAGTTAAACTCCCCCGTTTACAACTCTTCACTTAATCCCTACCCAATGCAATCTATACCTAGGAACTCCTAGATAGAAACCTTCAGTTTCCATTCATATCACTACAATTACAATGTAATGCTAAACACCTTGAACTTGCTTCACAGCTTCGTTCAAGATCATAACAACTCTTGCCTACAGGCTTTGAGTTACAAATAATCTCATGCTTTTTAGCACTGAGAAACACCTGGTAACCTTCCCACAGGTTGGGAGGTTTACCTCACACACACCCCTAATTCTACATTATTTTCGCTCAGTATTGGTGGTGTGTACAATCAGGTTTTCTAAGTCCCTTTTTATAGAAGTATTGGACACCTTGAAAACCCTAGATATATTTTCCAATCAAATCTTTTCATATTAGCTGTAAAGATCTCCTTGGAAAATAAACAAATCTGGTTGATATCCCTGATAGAATGCGCCAGCTAGCCATATCTTCAATCAACCAATGATTGCCATCAATTGTGCAATCACAAAACACCAGACATTCACACTGAATGTTCTGTGTACAGGATGTCATGACGAGTCTGACATCCTAGAAAAATCCTGCATAATCCAATTTCCTTTTATAGCAGGTACAGCCATATCAGATACCATGACATTGTGTATGTCATCTGAAACAATCCTGCAGCATATGTCTTCCATTTAAGCTCCAGTAGGTACATCCAATATCAGAAGCCTTGTCAATGTATGTGGCATTCTGAAACAATCCTGCTTGCACATGTTCTTCAATTACAGCAGGTACATAGGATATTTCATGTTAAGACATCACACAAGACATCTTGTGAACACTCTTTGTTTTACCAAAATTGCTGCCAACTCTTAGAATCAACAATTAGTATTACATATACCAACAAGATGCATCTTCTTCTCAGTAGCCTAACAGATAAGAACTTCATAGTTAGACGTGCTTGACTTGGAGTAGTAATTGTATGGGTGATCTTTTGGGAAGTTTCCCAAAAAGCGTGTGAGTGGGGACAAAACATGCTGAAAAGACCCGTGTTGGTTTGTGGGGTTAGTCGGGAATCTTGAAAGCAGTATGATGCGTTACAAATGGTGAAATTCTAGTTATCAGACTTTAGATGTCACACGGGTTGTTATGACATCCAATTCTGCACAGACAGGAATTATACAGAACTTAAACGTAAATGCAGTAAATAACACAAGTGATTGTTTACCCAGTTCAGTCCAACATGACCTACATCTGGGGGCTACCAAGCCAGGGAGGAAATCTACTATCAGTAGTATCAATTCAAAGCTAAACTCACCCGTTTACAACTTATCACTTAATCCCTACCCAATGCAATTTCAATCTTACACTAAGATCAGAGTTCCTACTCACTCCCCCTCAATCACCTCAGTGATTACTACCTTTAATCAATATTAAAGATAATTTGAAGTCACACTTCAAACAACTCTTGATTGTGCTTCACAACTTTAATCAAGATACACAGTACTCACGCTTAAAAGCTTTGAGTGACACAACACTTACAATTTAATGAACACCCTATACCAAAACAATCATCAACGTGACAATGCCTTGGCTTACAAGATATGTCTAATACACGACTCACAAAAATACAGCAGTGAAGTATGATGGACACACTTAATCTTCACGCCTCAAAATCCCCGAAACTGAATGAAGGAACGCCTTCCTTTTTATATTGCAGTACCTGGGCTTTTGCACCTGTATTCTCCTGAATTTAAGGTCACACGAGTTCCCATAAATTCAACATTTAGGTTACTAACAAATAGGCTATTTGTTAGGTTCATTAAATGTAACTTGGTTGTTGGTTTCCTGGTTTTTCTCTAAGCTGTTGACTTCCTGAAGAATAGCCCAAGAAAAGCTGAAACAGAAAACTGAACAACCTACAATATAGCATATGCTGTCAGGAATGAATGTCACGACATTCAGCTTGACATCAAGGTCCATATGCTGAGTCTGTTTTTCCAGAAAATAGACTGTACAATTTTGCTGACCTGTACATGATCAAAATGACCATACTACAGTAACAGCTTACATTAATAAATGTTAAAGTGTCCAACTTAACATTTACACATTTGGCCTTAAGTTAGTTCTGTTATTCTCTTGAAGAACAAACTAAGTTACATGCTGAAGTATAGCAGATCACCACTCTGTCTAATGTTCAGTAGTTGCTGTCAATGATGAATGTCATAACATCCAATTTGACATTCAGTCAGTAGGCCTTATGCCAGGTCTGGTCTTTCCTTGATAACCAGACTGGAAATAAATACTAAGTTCTAACAGAACACCAGCTGTTCTATTCCTTAGTATCTGTTGACAGGCATGAATGTCACAGCATCCAGTTTGACATTCAATAAATCCTGTGTTAGCTAATCCTGCAGTAACTACTCAAGTGTGTCATGACATCAGTCAAGACATCAGAGTACAGTTAGATACTCTAACCTACAATGTAGTCACACATACATACCATGTCATGACATCAGTCAATACATTTGTAACCAGCTAGTGTTTTACCATATAATGCAGCCAATTAAACACCTACAAACTCCCCCTTTGGCAAATTTTTGGCTAAAACACTTTGATCCCCATAACAGAGTTCATAGCAGCGGAATCACACACCTAGCAGGAAATAATACTAGCTAATACACTCAGAGTGGCAGCACACTCACACACATGGAACACATGGAAGTTAAATAAAAACTTCACACAGCAGCACACACATACAGAAGTTAAATCTAAACTTCAACACACAGCAGCTGCAGGGGAGGGAGTTAAATAAAAAATTCACACACAACAACATACAAGCAGAAGCTAAATACACACTTCATCACACAGCTGCAGTAGAGGAAAACTTCACTCTGTCATGAATGGGAACCTGTTTTAACAAAGTTTAACAAAGTAAACTTCAATCTGTTCTGGGGTATCACTTGTCACTCCCCCTTTTTGTCAAAAATGTTGCCAAAGCAACACCTTAAATTACAGATCCACAAATAGTAATTAGAATTACACAAATGACAGAAAACACACAAAGACAAGTATTTAATCCTCAGCCTCATCATCAGCCTCCTCTTCAGAGCTGGCCTCCTCCTCATCCTCAGAACTTTGCCTATCAGCTCCATCCGTGTCCTCAGCAGAAGTCTCCAATTGCAAGATGAGCTTTTCCAAAGCATGCTTTCTAGCCTCCAGCTCTTTGCACGTCTCTCTGAGAACTGCAATAACAGCAACTTTGTCTGGTTGGTTGCCAGTTTTGGATGTTTCTTCCGATGTCAAGACAATATCAGGGACATGCTTGCCCAGAAACAGTTTGTAGCTGAAAGCCAATGGACTCTCTCTTCTTCTCACAAAGTCATTATCTGTCAGGATGTGTGGAAATTGATTCAGCACTATTCCACATATGAGAGACGGAAAGGCAATAGGTCCCTTCACACTAAAACTCCCAGCATGCTTCATGGTCTGCTCAAAGATGTAAGTCCCATAGTCCACCTTTGCCTTGGTTCCCACTGCATAGATGAACTTTCCTAACATCACAGACACAGTTGACTTGTGATTTGTGGGTACCCAGTTGGCTGCTCCAACTTTGTGTAACATTGCATACTTTACACTTAGTTGACTGGCCACCAGCTTCCCTTTGAGAGGCCATTTCCGGACTTGCTTTGCTGTGATGACTTGACAGATAGTATTGTCAGTCACTTCAAGCTCTGGTTGCACTTCATCTGCTCTTCCCAAATACAGATTTATCACTGAGGGGGAAAAGGTCACACACTTGCCACGCACATAGACCTTTCTAAATTCTCTGGATTTCCCATCAGCACACTCCTCAGACAGATTAACAATGAACTCCTTCACTAAGGTCTCATAGCATTTAGGGAGTTGAGTCACAGTTCTCATCAGTCCTGCCTCTTTGATGAGATCCACAATTTCCTTACACTCCAATGCATTCTGAGCCAGTTCTCTCTCCAATGCCAGCCTCTTGTGGTATACATACTTCCACCTGTTAACACTGGAGGCAAAGTGGAAGGACACATTGTCAATAGGGACTTCTGGGACACTAGCAACCAACCTGTTGGAAGAAGGCTTCTTCCTGGACATGGATGTTGTGACATCACATGGGACATCAGATTCAGACTCCACCACCACAGCCTTGGTCTTCAACTTCTTGGGCACCTCTTTGCTCCAAGATTTTGTAGGTACATAACCTTTCCTCTTGTGTGCACTCTCTGTCCCTGTTTGCTTGTGAGGAGTTGTCTCATCAACTTCCTTGGATGGAGGCCTTTGCATCACTGTCTTTTTCCCTTTCCTAGTTCTAACTCTCTTGGCTATGCTAGGGATAACCGAGGCCAACAGTTCGTTATCAGAGAACTCATCCAGGTTGACTGTGTCAGCTCTAGGGTTGGCCTCAACCTCTTGAGGGACACTTACCTTCTCACCTCTCACCTTGCTTACATGTTTATCATTCTTAGGACCCTCTTCAGGTAATCCAGACACATTCTCCCTTAACACTACTGCGGTTTCACGACATGCAACGTCATCGGGAAGGATAGTGTTCAAGGGAACAGAAACCCCAGGAACATTCCGATCACCGGACAGAATCTTAGTGACCATAGAGGAAATGACATTGTGCACATACCTCAATCCTTCCATAGAAGGGTTGTCCAGAGCGATAGCTGTGGAGATTCTGGAGACCGTTTCTTTTGGTCTTCTTGCATGGGGCGACGTTGCAGCGTTGACACTAACTTCCTCCCGGTTGGGGTTGCCAGACTCCTTGCTGTGAGAATCGGACACGGTAGTGAAGAAGGTGGTATCGGAATGGTGTGCCATGTTGAAAATCTCAGAGGGAAGTTGAACAGTTTCTTTGGAAGAGGGTTTGCACGAATGGTGTTTGAAGCGACGGAATGTGAAACGCTTTATGCAAGAGTAAGGTCTATTAGAATTTGACCACTCAGAGCTCACTATTTGTTGTTTAATACTTTGCTTTACTAAACAGTAGCTAACTAACTTCATTAGTTGCTATAAATTTTCAGACGTACGCATTCCCTCTTTGCCCTTACTATTTTCACACTTAGCATCGTACAATGTCATGACATTCCGGGTGACATTGTACTCAGTCTGCATCAGGTTCCTCCATACCAGGGATGACCACCTGCTACCACAAGCTAGGTATTGAGTTTCAGCAGACGACAATAATACAAACCTCTGTCTATCATGTGTATGATGACCAGTAGGTGCCAATGGCTCATTACTTTCCGTCAGACCTTTTCCACAGTCTGTCCTTTTATCTAAAGACAGATATGAGACTCTTCTCATAGCTCCCTTTGAAATGCTCTTCTTCATTCCTTTTACCTGAAGGAGATCAAGTCTTTCATGTCTCAGCTTCCCTTCCTGATCTTCCTTGGCTAAAGGACACTTGGGAAGATTGGGAGAGTCTTTAGATTTCCATAGATAGCAATTATCTTTGGATCTGTCTCCTCTCATCACTTCTTGATTGCACCCATTCAGCACCACACATCCTCCCTTGGTAAATTCCACCTTGCATCCTTGGTCACATAGCTGGCTTATGCTTATGAGGTTCACAGTTAGTCCTTTTACTAACAGTACACCACTCAATTTTGGAGCTTCAGGACAGTCCAGCTTGCCAACACCCATGACTTCTCTTTTCGTTCCATCACCAAATGTTACAAACTTGGTGGTAGGAGGATGTAGATTCACCACTAGGTTGCTCATCCCAGTCATATGCCTTGAGCAGCCACTATCAAGGTACCAGTCTTGTCTGATATGAGCCCTTGAAGATGTGTGAGCAAGGTTAGCAACACACTGTTGTTTCTCAGGAGAGAAGCGAAGCTTAGATGCCTGCTGCTTAGGATTGGCCTGAGGTGTCTGCTTAACCGCCCATGTTTGTTTCTTAATGGCGACATTATGCATAGACACCTTCTTCTTAGGCCTATCTTGTGGGGTCTGGTTTGGGTAACCATGCAGCCTATAGCAGAAGGGTTTTATGTGACCGAATCTACCACAGTAATGACATCTCCATCTCTTGAACTTCTTCTTCTGATGATTGCTCATTCTGGTTCCTCGATGTTGAGACATTGGATGTGACTTCCCTTTGGATTTTTGAACTTTACCCTTTGGGCGTTTGCGTTCAGCTGAGGATCTTTTCCCAAAGCCTAACCCAGAAGTGGTTCCAGACTTCTGTCCTATCTTCAGGATCTCTTCCAAGGTGTCAGATCCCTTATTCACCATTTTGATGGATTTGGTCATTTGGTCTAGCTTAGAGGTCAACAAAGAAATCTCACCCTTCAGACTCTCTATGACTTTCAGCTGCTCTAGTTTCTCAGCTTCTAGCTCTTTGATGAGTTTCTTATGCTTTTCTCCTTGGATACACACTTCTGCATTTTTAACACATAGTTCTTTATATGAGGCAGCAAGTTCATCCAAGGTGAGCTCATCTCCACTTGAGTTATCTTCTGAGGTACAGACACTGGTCAGAGCAGTGACATGTTTGGCAGATTCTCCTTCAGATTCACTCTCAGTGTCTTCTTCTGACCAGGTGACAGATAGCCCTTTCCTTTGCCTCATGAGGAAGGTAGGGCAGTCAGTCTTAATATGACCATATCCTTCACATCCATGGCACTGGATTCCCTTGCCTTGGTTGAACTTTTCTTCAGAAGTTGATCTTTTCCTTATGTCAGATGGGATGTTCTTGACATTAGGTCTACCTTGTTGATCAACTTTCTTTATGAGCTTGTTGAACTGTCTCCCAAGCATGGCTAAAGCTTCTGATATACTTTCATCACTTTCAGTATATCCTGCTTCTGACTCCTCTACTGCATTAGATGCAACAGCTATGCTTTTGTCCTTCTTTTCAGCATTCTCACACAAGCCCATTTCAAAGGTTTGAAGAGAACCAATGAGCTCATCCACCTTCATATTGCAGATGTCCTGCGCCTCCTCTATGGCTGTGACCTTCATAGCAAATCTCTTAGGCAAGGACCTGAGAATCTTTCTTACAAGTTTCTCTTCAGCCATTTTCTCACCTAGTCCACCAGAGGTGTTTGCAATTTCAAGAATATTCATGTGAAAGTCATGAATAGTCTCATCCTCTTTCATCCTCAGATTTTCAAACTTGGTGGTCAGCATCTGAAGTTTGGACATCTTCACCTTGGAAGTACCTTCATGAGTTACCTTGAGGGTATCCCAAACTTCCTTAGCTAGTTCACAGTGGTGTACCAGCCTGAAGATGTTCTTACTGATTCCATTGAACAATGCATTCAAGGCCTTGGAATTTCCAAGAGCTAATGCCTCTTGCTCCTTGTCCCACTCTTTTTCAGGAATCTACACACTGACTCCATCTTCACCTGTCCTCATTGGATATTCCCATCCTTTGTTGACAGCTCTCCAGACTTTGCTATCTAGAGACCTTAAGAAGGCTATCATACGAGGCTTCCAGTCATCATAATTAGAGCCATCCAACATGGGTGGTCTGTTTGAGTGTCCTATATCCTTGTCCATGGTACTAGAAAGTAACTTCCCTAGATCTCACCCAGAAATTCACAGGCAGGGTGCCTGCTCTGATGCCAATTGAAATTCTAGTTATCAGACTTTAGATGTCACACGGGTTGTTATGACATCCAATTCTGCACAGACAGGAATTATACAGAACTTAAACGTAAGTGCAGTAAATAACACAAGTGATTGTTTACCCAGTTCAGTCCAACATGACCTACATCTGGGGGCTACCAAGCCAGGGAGGAAATCCACTATCAGTAGTATCAATTCAAAGCTAAACTCACCCGTTTACAACTTATCACTTAATCCCTACCCAATGCAACTTCAATCTTACACTAAGATCAGAGTTCCTACTCACTCCCCCTCAATCACCTCAGTGATTACTACCTTTAATCAATATTAAAGATAATTTGAAGTCACACTTCAAACAACTCTTGATTGTGCTTCACAGCTTTAATCAAGATACATAGTATTCACGCTTAAAAGCTTTGAGTGACACAACACTTACAATTCAATGAACACCCTATACCAAAACAATCATCAACGTGACAATGCCTTGGCTTACATGATATGTCTAATACACGACTCACAAAAATACAACAGTGAAGTATGATGGACACACTTAATCTTCACGCCTCAAAATCCCCGAAACTGAATGAAGGAACGCCTTCCTTTTTATATTGCAGTACCTGGGATTTTGCACCTGTATTCTCCTGAATTTAAGGTCACACGAGTTCCCATAAATTCAACATTTAGGTTACTAACAAATAGGCTATTTGTTAGGTTCATTAAATGTAACTTGGTTGTTGGTTTCCTGGTTTTTCTCTAAGCTGTTGACTTCCTGAAGAATAGCCCAAGAAAAGCTGAAACAGAAAACTGAACAACCTACAATATAGCATATGCTGTCAGGAATGAATGTCACGACATTCAGCTTGACATCAAGGTCCATATGCTGAGTCTGTTTTTCCAGAAAACAGACTGTACAATTTTGCTGACCTGTACATGATCAAAATGACCATACTACAGTAACAGCTTACATTAATAAATGTTAAAGTGTCCAACTTAACATTTACACATTTGGCCTTAAGTTAGTTCTGTTATTCTCTTGAAGAACAAACTAAGTTACATGCTGAAGTATAGCAGAACACCACTTTGTCTAATGTTCAGTAGCTGCTGTCAATGATGAATGTCATAACATCCAATTTGACATTCAGTCAGTAGGCCTTATGCCAGGTCTGGTCTTTCCTTGATAACCAGACTGGAAATAAATACTAAGTTCTAACAGAACACCAGCTGTTCTATTCCTTAGTATCTGTTGACAGGCATGAATGTCACAGCATCCAGTTTGACATTCAATAAATCCTGTGTTAGCTAATCCTGCAGTAACTACTCAAGTGTGTCATGACATCAGTCAAGACATCAGAGTACAGTTAGATATTCTAACCTACAATGTAGTCACACATACATACCATGTCATGACATCAGTCAAGACATTTGTAACCAGCTAGTGTTTTACCATATAATGCAGCCAATTAAACACCTACAAATGGTATTAGAGCCAGACCTTTCCTAGTACGATGTTGTTCGGGGATGAACCAAGCGGAATTTGGTGGGAATGTAACACCCGAGGTTGGAGAGGGTGAATGGTGGTTACATGTAACACCTGAGGGTGAGGGAATGGTTATCGGTGCACAAGGCATGAAAATGAGACACTTCTAGCAGCTTATAGGGAAAAACCAAATTCACATTAGAATAAGAGGGATCATAATGGCATGCAGGTATGGGACTGCATGGTTGAAGAAAGGCTTATAAGGATTAATTAGTACTACGTATACAACAAGATGCATCTTCTTTTTGGTAGCCTAACAGATAAGAACTTCATAGTTAAGCGTGATTGACCTGAAGTAGTATTTGGATGGATGATCTTCTGGTAAGTTTCCCAAAAAACGTGTGAGCAATGATTAAACATGCTGAAAAGTCTCATGTTGGTTTGTGGGGTCAATTGGTAATCCTTAAACACTTTGGGGCTTTACAACGAGCACATGCAGGGTAATAACTTTATCAACTTAAATAAGGAATGTCTGGGATGCATATGATTGACTTTGGATCCTGAATTATGTTACGTTTGATGTTTTGTATGACATGGGTGGAAGTATCATGTATGGAATAATGCATGAGATGTATGCAAGTTTGCAATTGCTGGGGATTTTAGATGAGCATGTAGGAATGCAAATAATTTTTTTTGTTCATTTTTTATGAAACTCTCCATTTTGATAGAAGTGTTATGCATATGTATGATGATGATTAATATGATTGTGTTTGATGAAGTTTCCTGTTTGGCAGGAAAACTATTTATGAAGGATGCATGCGATGCACGTGAGAATGCAATCAGGTACTTGGATTCTTTTTGTAGGGCTTTATTTTGTTTCCAATGAGATTGTTGGGGAATATCATCATCAAAGGGTTGATGGAAGATATTGAATATCAAAGGGTTGATGGAAAATGATCAGTTATAGAAAATCATCATCAAAGAGTTGATGGAAAGGTAACTGTCATCGTCAAAGGGTTGACGAAAAGGACTCCACTATGGAGTGACGTCGTCAAAGGGTTGACATAAAAATACGTGTCATCGTCAAAGGGCTGACAAAAAATAATTTGTTTAAGTAATATCATCATCAAAGGGTTGACAAAAAAGAATTTTCCATCGTCAGATGGTTGACGGAAAAGGTCAGTTGTCATCGCCAAATGGTTGACGATCGCAAAAGGGTTGACAAAAAGAATTTATATATGTAATATTATCGCCAAAGGGTTGATGAAAAAGGTTTATATAGGCAATATCATCGTCAAAGGGTTGATGAGAAAGGTTTATATAGGTAATATCATTGTCAAAGGGTTTACGAGAAGGATTTGTTGTACAGTGTTGTTACCAGAGGGATGATGGAAAAGATTGTCATCATCAGAGGGCTGATGAAAAAAATTGTCATCATGAGAGGATTGATGGGGAAAAATTGTTATTATCAGAGGGCTGATGTAAAAGACTGTCATCATCAGGGGGCTGATGGAAAAGAAGAATTAGGTTATGTCATCATCAAAGGGTTGATGGCGTCATCAAAGAGTTAATGGGAAGGACTTGTCCTCGTCAAGGGGTTAACGAACCGAAATGCATTATGTATGAATGTGGTACATGTTAATGAAAACTTCTCGTTTTGGTGATAGAGATTTTTGATATGAAATTTCGTATTTCAACAGGAAAATTATGCATGTATGTTGTGTGCAGTGCATGTGGGAATGCAAGCAGGTGTTGATTGGATTTTATTTTATGAAGATGCAAGAAACATGGACTTTTAGTGGTTGCCAATATAGACTGGACTTTAGTTTTGGAGATGCCAATAGTGATTAGACTTTGGTCTTTTTGGTAATTGCCAATATGGATTGGACTTTTGGTTGGTTAAAGGTTTTGACTTCCCGACACTCGATATTTTATGATGCGACGATGTGAGGATAAATATGGACGCTCTTGGTGCCCCAAGTTTGATTCATTGCTGATAGGTTGCTGTTTACTGTGAAAATTGGTAAACAACCGCTGGTCTTCCAAATTACAGAAACTTTGGTTACTCACAAGATCAACCAGATTGATCATAGGACATGTGTTATTGTTCTAAAATCGTATAAAAAGATGGACACTACGATAATATCCTTGAATAAGGAATGTTTGATTAAAGCATTCTTAAGAAGATAAATGGCATAAATGCAAGTAAAGTGTAAAAAAATGCTTGATAAATGATTGCTAATAAAGGATAATTGCTAAACAGAAAGATGTAAATAAACTTTGATTGATATAAATATAATGGTGTTATCAAACGTACATTCTCAATTGTACTCTTTTCTCTACACACTGGATACTTTGAGTAAATATGATTGATTGTACAACAATTTGAACACATTAATCATAACATTAGGACTCCTATTTATACTAAATTGAAATGACCGTCTCCAACGAATCTTTTCCTAGGCACTAACATGTTACACTCGACATGTATGTGTTTCAGGAAAACATTCCCCGCGTCCTTTCTATCAAAAGTGGATAAGAATGAAATAAGGTTACGCTTCTGTCATTCAAATTCAAATATATGCCGAATAATACTTTTGTCGAAGTGATATCCTGAACTTGAGATTATTCCTAAGTTTCACATTCGTCTTCCCTTACAGAAGGCAGACTTCGACACCTCCTCATGTCAATAATTCTTTGTGTCGAAATCTCAGATAACTCCAAAGAGCAATCTCTTTCCTTAGTTTATCACCTCCAACCTGACGTCAAAATCCCCACCTAACAAATTGCCCCCCAAACAATGCCTTTTTCGATACACCGAAGAAAAAAGTATTTTTTGACAATCTGATTCGACATCACAAAAACTATTCATCTGCTATGACGTCACAGTCATGATGACCACTTTAGTAAAACGTCTCTTCAGAACCCACGTGAGGATCTTTAGGTAATCATCATGTTTCCTAGACCTTAGGAAATCGTGCCTAGCCTTTAACTGCTACCACTTATCACTGCCATTTACACTGACACGTACCCACTTTCTTTTCCCCCATTAATGCCTAACCAAACACCGCTTCCACTTCTGCAGCTTATAAATATACATTCTCAATATTTCTTATTTTTCTCTCTTAAATCTTCACATTCTGATCCTTTTCAAAGAACTATTTCTTCTACTCTTCATCTTCTCAAGCAAAAAAAAAAACAGTTCAGTTTTTTTTAACAATGGCATCATCTACGAAAATCACTAAGGAATCCAACAAAAGCACCAAAGGTTTCAGAAAATCTCAGGGCCTTTATCTTGCTCAATAGATTTTGGGCCCAAACACTGTGGGTAGCCAATAGTATGTTCCAGAACCATTGATTGAAGAACAAAGGATGATATTTCAATCTCAGGTACTAATTCATATTTCTATTTCTAGGAAAAGGCATGGAATGTTAGGACCTTTGTCCAACCCAAATGTTGACCCTGATAGGCTTAAGTATTTTTTTCCAACTTACCATGGGTATAAACCTATAGCTTACGTCAAAAAACCCAAGGTCAACTAGGAAACCCACACTGAGGAAAACCTTAATTCAGATAACCAGGGTAACCTTTCGAACGAGCAACCCATCAACTTAACTTATATGAACAGTGGTTTCAGGGTATTTCAATCATGTCCCTTATTTCGAGATCCCTCCGGTTATTTAGATTGGTTGGAAAAAATTGAGAAAAAGAAATCCAAGTCTGGAAAGAAATGGACATTTTCGACTTAATACAATTGTCGAAAGTAGTACATGGTTATTGCCAGATTATGCTAGTTTCTTCTTCGTACTTTTGGGATAGTACCCATCACACTTTTCACCTTCCATATGGTATGATGACGCCTACACTATTCGACATCAGTTCCATCATATGGCTTAAGCATATGGGTGAAACCTATGATCCAAATTTCTTATCCAAAGACACCATTGGCTTCGACACTTCTAGGGATGCCTTCACCATGCATATTGCTTATTACCATGACAAAGGTATTGACGAAGTCTCCGACACTGAGCATATTACCTTTCTTGCTTTCTGGTTGTCTCACTGCATTTTCTGTTTAAATTCTCTCCAAGTAGCCAAGAAATTTCTCATATTGGCAAATCAACTTCACGTTGGGCACAATGTATGCCTCAGCGAAATGATCTTAGCCAACCTCTATGAATCTCTGGGCGAAAAAGTCACTTCCCTTAAGAACATTCGAACAAAGGGAAATTTTCTACTCTCTGGTCCCTTCTAGTTACCAGAGTTATGGTTGAATTCTAGTTTTGAAGTATGTCTCCCAACCCACAACCCATTGATGCGGGTGCTGCAGAAGTGAAAAATATGAGGGTCGAAGGAACGCACTTAACAATGTTAACTCCAAGCGATGAAGGTTGAAACCTTTAACAAAGCTTCACTAATTATGTGATGATGTTTGCTAAGTGCTACAACTTTACCCCAGCCATGGCCCCCTTTTACTTTAGAACCTGTGGTCCGAAATGGTTTACAGGGAAATTTCCCTCTCCATCGAAAGATAAAGAAGCTAAATCGGTTGCTATCTGGGAAGCATTCCTCACTCCCATAGTATTCTCCCTGAGACTCAATCAGTCGAAAAGTCAGGTTACCACGATAGCATATTAACCAAATGTTATCGCTCGACAATTTGGCCTCATTCAGATCTTCCCACAACCTCTCTATGTAAGAAAGAATTCTCTCCTTCTTTATAACATAATCCACATTGAGGCTACTAGCAGCAGGCAAATAGCCAGGTATGCTGGTCAAACGAAACTTAGTTCATCCGCCTTCAAACCTTATTTTCTCTGCACTCACGAATTTAACCTATGGTGGCGTGATTAATATGAAACATAATTTTTTAATGTTCCTGCATTTCATCGTTATCTTACCAAAGCTTTTACTTCTATGCAAGATAAGGTTAAAAAAGGTATTTCGACTCACATCAAAGAAATCCAGGCATTCCAAAAGTACTTTGAAACTGCTTATAGACTTGATGATTTTAGTCGAACCGTCCGTGAAGCAGCAGTTACTCTAAAGGAGAAATTTAAGAAAAGAATGAAATTTCCAAAATTACCTTTGTACGTTAAACTTGAGCAACGATATCGAACCGCTTTTAATATGTATCCTCTTAAATTTCCTCGACTGCCAAATGCTGAATTTGGTGTGGCTTTTAGCCCTCTATTTCCAGTCTGGTTCGTATATGGGGACTTTATAAAAATTATTTAACAAGAATCTCATAAAAAAGCTAAACGGGGGGTTTCGACTGAGCATAACTTGGACAGTTTCAAAGGGCACCTTCATATTGGCATAAAAGAAGTTCATATAGAATCTGAAATCTATGAAGGTGTGGAATGAGAGGTTTTTCAACTCACTCCTTCTTTTGTTTCTTCTTCTTTATTTTGCAATAATTTGATTCTTTTTTCAGCTGTAAGAGTTCCACCCAAGAAAGTTGCCCCCACAACAAAAGGATCCACTGAAGTAAGAGAGGAAGATACCAACAAAGCAACAATAAAAAAGGTATGTGCATTCCATATATTGACACCTTCGACTTAGGCATCACTTCCTTTCTTCTAACACTCCTTTTTCCTTTAGGCCAGCTGAAAGCCACCATTAACCCCCCAATAAATGAAAGCAAAAAGAAATTAAGGTCGAAGCCATTGAACCTGATGACAAAGACTTATCTTCGGATGCCTCTAAACCCACCAAACAAATGAGGAAAAACAACTGAAGCTTCAAGTTGCTCCTGTTCATCCTAAAACAAAACCCAGTGCATCGAAGAGATCTCCTGCCCAAAAAACACTTGCGGTTGAATCTGAACCTAAGTCGAAGAAGACGCCAGAACAAATGGAGAGTGATAACTCTAACCCTGAGGCTGAAGATCCTAAGGTGAAACATTTCACCCTTACTTTTGACTAATTAACTACATTCTCCATTCGCCTTCGACCTACCCAATCTTTGCCTTATTTTCAGGCTGATGCGGGAAATCTCCAACATCCATTTGTCACACCGATTATCGTTAAAATTCAACTTGAAAGTAGTGGTGCTCCCATTTATCATCCCATAACTCCTCCTGATTCCGACAAAGGGTTTATGGGCGAAGTGAACAATCCCGCTGCAGAAAGACAGGAAAACTCTCCACAAAAAATCATCACCCGACATTCCCACACTAGTGGCTCTGAACCTAAGGATGAGTAAAATGAAGATGCCCCAGCGGAAAAAGATGCAGAAATGCAAGACCCTGGGAAAATTCCTAAAGACGAATTTGAAGACGGTTCACCTGAAACTAACTAGGATGTCGATGACCCTGATAACAAAGAAGAATATTATCATTCTATGTTTAACTTCGACGAAGAACCCCGTGAGGACGAGGATGAACCAATATCGGAATAGCCCAAGACCAACTCAAAAGCTGATACTGCCAACAACCCACAAAGCCTTCGGTAAACACTGCCATTGCCCTCTCTCCTACGAAGTTAGAAGCGCTTAAACGAAGCAATCCATTGAAATATATGAAGGCCATCATTAGTGCTAGTGGTAGTTCGTTAGAGAAAAGTCCTAGCACTTCGACAGTGTCATGAGGTCCAACCACAAGCCAATCTGGTAGCGAAGTGCTCTAGAAACTTAAAGAGAACGCCTTCAACATTGACTTAACTCAACTTTTAGAAAATGATACATGTGCCTCATACGGGATCAAAGATCTCCTAAAAGAAATCGATGTTATCAATTGGGGATTCAATCTCGTACTGTTATCAATTGTTTATTTTTATTTTTATTTTCATTTAAATTTTTGATAGAATGGTTGAATTTGTAGAAAGTTGTTTACTATTATTTAGAATTGTTTGTATTTCTTGCTGAGTTTAATGATTGTACGTGCTTTGTTAAAATATCGGTTTGAGGTGTTGATTAAACAGAGCTCTTAAATGGAGTGGTTGTTCGCGTGCAGAATTTACTTTCATTGGTAGTGCTAATGTTCAATTCAAATTATGATGGTATTTAAGTTTTAATAAACTGTTTTTAAGTTTTAATGTATTGTATTGTATTTTTAAAATTTTAATGTGTCCCTTGAGTCAATACTGTTTGGTTTGAATCTTGCTTTGAGTTTTGAGTTTTAATTTCATTTTTGAGTTTGAGACAAATATTTACTATAATATTGTGATTGAATTGGCAACGTTATTTGTAGTATGAACAGGGACCCATCTCTATGTAAAGTTTTAGTGGATCTGGATTATATTGAAACTTACCAAGTTGTTGGAACGTAATTGCGATAATATATATGATACTAATGCTACTGTTATTTTATTTATTTCATTACATTTTGAAACAGTTTTTTATCCCCGGATTCGTCAATTTTGTTGATTCTAAGTGTTGGCAGCAATTTTGGTAAAACAAAGAGTGTTCACAAGATGTCATGTGTGATGTATTAACATGAGATATCCTATGTACCTGCTGGAGTTAAAGAACATGTGCAAGTAGGATTGTTTCAGAATGCCATATACAATGACAAGGCTTCTGATATTGGTTGTACCTGCTGGAGCTTAACCGGAAGACATGTTCATGCAGGATTGTTTCAGATGACATACACAATGTCATGGTATCTGATATGGTTGTACCTGCTATAAAAGGAAATTGGATTATGCAGGATTTTTCCAGATGTCAGACCCGATGTCATGACATCCTGTACACAGAATATTCAGTATGAATGTCTGGTGTTTTGTGATTGCACAATTAATGGCAATCATTGGTTGATTGAAGATATGGCTAGCTGGCGCATTCTATCAGGGATTTCAACCAAATTTACTTATTTTCCAGGAAGATCTATACAATTGTTTTATAAAGATTTGATTGGAAAATATATTTAGGGTTTTCAAGATGTCCAATGTTTCTATAAAAGGGACTCAGAAAACCTGTTTGTACACACAACCAAGACTGAGCGAAATTTAGAGAGAGAGCTAGGGTTTGTGTCTGTAGGTCATTCAAGTCATCCATTGATGATTGAATTTGACTGATTTGTCTTCTTGATCAAAGCTTTGAAGCAAGATCAAGAGTGTGTCTTCTTGATTGAAAATGTGAAGTAAAATCAAGAGTTTGTAATTGAAAAGTATTTTCTTTTCACAAGGGATTGTTGTTTAAAATCACGGGTGTGTGATTGTAAGGGAAGTGAGTGGGTTCTCATATCTAAGAGTGCTTAGGTAGAAATTGCACGGGTAGAGATTAGGTGAGAAAGACTGTAACTTGGTGAAGTGTACGGATAGTCTTTGAACTAATTCTATTATAGTGAATTTCCTTCCTAGCTTGGTAGCCCCCAGACGTAGGTGAGTTGCACCGAACTGGGTTAACAATTTCTTGTGTTATTTGATTTACCATTCTGTTTCTGTTTATCCATTGTTTATAACCAGATATCAGTATCGTGACATTAACTTCGACATCTTATATCTGATACCAGAATTTCAATTGGTATCAGAGCAGGCACCCTGCTCTAGTTCTGGGTGAGATCTAGGGGCAATACTTTCTGGTACAATGGAGAGAGATGGAGGATCTGTTCATAGGCCACCAATTTTGGATGGTTCTAACTATGACTATTGGAAACCTAGAATGGTAGCGTTTCTGAAATCCCTTGATAACAAGGCTTGGAAAGCTGTGCTAACAGGTTGGGTGCATCCTGTCATTACTAAAGAAGGAGAAGCCACCACTGAGAAGAAGCCTGAAGAACAATGGTCCAAGGAGGAGGATGATCTTGCTCTTGGAAACTCTAAAGCCTTGAATGCAATATTCAATGGGGTAGACAAGAATATTTTCAGGCTAGTAAATAACTGTGAAGTGGCCAGAGATGCTTGGGACATTCTCAAGGTCACTCATGAAGGCACCTCTAGGGTAAAGATGTTTAGACTTCAGTTGCTCACCTCCAAGTTTGAAAACTTAAGGATGAAAGAAGATGAAAACATTCATGAATTTCACACGAGTATCCTTGAGATAGCTAATGCTTCAGGAGCCCTGGGAGAGAAGATGACAGATGAAAAGTTGGTGAGAAAAATACTTAGGTCACTCCCTAAGAGATTTGCAATGAAGGTGACTGCCATAGAAGAGTCTCAAGACATCTCTAACATGAGGGTAGATGAGTTAATTGGCTCCCTCCAAACTTTTGAGATGGGATTGATTGAGGGAACTGAAAAGAAAACCAAGAGCATTGCCTTTGTATCCAACATAGAAGAGGAAAACAGTCAAGATTTGGATAAAGAGTGGGCCAATGAAGTTGCAATGCTGGGGAGACAGTTTAACTGACTGTTAAAGAAAATGGATGTCAGATCCAAGGCAAATGTCAAGAACATCTCGTCTGACATCAGTAAATCCAACAATGCTGGAAGAAGAGCAAGAGCAGATGAGAAGCCCAAAGAAGGAAAAGAGGTTCAGTGCTATGAATGTGATGGGTATGGACACATCAGGACTGAATGTGGAACCTACCTTAAGAAACAAAAGATGAGTCTTGCTGCCACATGGTCTGATGAGAGTGATACTGAAGAGGCTGCAAATCTTGTGACTGCTTTGATAGGAAGATGGGAATCTGATCAAAGAGTCAAGTGATGGTGAGATAACCTTTGAGGAATTGGCCTCTACCTACAGAGAGTTGTGTCAGAAAAGTGTTGAGCTGAACAAGCAGTCTTTAAATCAGGAGAAAGACATAACTCAACTTGAGAATGAGAAGGTAGAATTCTTGGAAACCATCTCCAAATTGAAAACAGAAGTTGTGGCTCTAAAGGTCAAGCTAGATGAAGATCAACAAGCTGAGAGCCAGAAGATAGTCCAACTGGAGAAAGAAAAAGCAGAACATGTGGAAACCATCTTCAAGCTAAAGACTGAAGTTGTGCTCTTAAACTCAAAACTAGAAGAGACAACCAAGTATGTAAGGATGCTGAACAATGGATCTGATTCCTTAGACAAGATTCTTCAAACTGGACAAATCACAGGAGTCAAATCTGGATTAGGGTACCATAAAACTAAGGCTGAAAGTAGTTACACTGGCTGCAAACCTCAAGCTAAACCTAAATGCAGCAATAGTAAGAGCAGTTCCAAGATGTCACATCATATGTCACACCATCAGAAGAAAGAACAACAGAAAGACATACACCAAAGATGGAGATGTCATTACTGTGGGAAATTTGGACACTCAAGGCCCTTCTGCTATAAGCTGTATGGTTACCCTACCCCCTTTCATCAATATCATCAGAAGAGCAAACACCAAAGATGGAGATGTCAATACTGTGGGAAAGCTGGACACTCTAGGTCTTCCTGTTATAAGCTGTATGGTTATCCTAGCCATGTTCATCAACAGACTCACTATCAACCCAGACCCAAACATCACAGGCCTATCAACAAGAAGCAATGGGTTCCTAAGACTAATGTTACAAGTCTAATGGCTCACAAAGAAGAGTGGTATTTTGATAGTGGATGCTCTAGACACATGACTGGGAACTCAAACTTGATAACTGATATTCACCCTCATGACTTAAGCTATGTAACCTTTGGTGATGGAGCTAAAGGTGAAATAAAGGGGATAGGCAAGCTTGAGTGTCCCGGAGCTCCTAAACTTGACAATATTCTACTGGTCAAGGGCTTGACTTCAAATCTAATAAGCATCAATCAGCTAGAGGATCAAGGTCTGAGTATCATCTTCACTAAAACTGAATGTCTGATTGTGAACAAAGACAGTGAAGTAATTATGAAAGAAATCAGGACCCTCAACAACTGCTACATGTGGAGCTCTCAAATGGATAACCCCTCTAAGATAAGTACAGTTGCAAGAAGAATCTTCAAGGGAAAGGAAAAATGTCAGATAAGGATGCCAAACCTCAAGGAAGAAAAGGTCATGATGGCCCAAACACCTGAACACATGAATGGTGGTATGAAGTCTGAAGGTAGTAAGAGCTTTGCTGAGACACAAGGGACTATAAGTGCAAAGGAAATTAAGAAGATATCAGATGAAAGCAACAATGCTCAACCAAGTTGGATGAAAATTTTGATAATTACATACAGTGTCACACTCGATGTTATGATATTATATTATGACAACCTGGATGGTACACCCTTGTCCAAAGATCATATTCAGCACAGCTGGACCAAGTACATCACTTGCTTTCATCACTCATGTAGAAAATATGTAGAAAACAAACTCATAGTTCTACACCATGAGATGCAACTAACCAACAGAACTGCAAGGGAGTGGTATGTTGTTCAACTGAAATATGAAAAGGGAAAATTAGGTGATTGGTTTCTTAAGAAAATATGGCAATTAATGAGGAGTGGAAAAGGCAACAAAAATATTGTCTGCCCAATGAAAAGAAAAAGCCACATTAATAATGAACCATCTCCTAGTATTGGAAATAACACACTCTGCCTGAACACAATTCTCTCCATCTTCATCAAACTTCTCAAAGAACCTCTGCTAGGGCAAAGAAAGTTTTCTCAAAAGTTCAACAACATGTCTCAACATCCGTCAACATCTAGCTCAAAATCCTTTCATACTAGAACTTCCTCCATGGAATTCTCAGATGAAGAATTGATGGAAGTAACTCCTCTGCGTATGATACCAGGTAACGTTCCAAGCTCACCTTCCATGGCTAGAGCTAAGCAAGGCAACACTCCTGAAAAATCGCCTGATAAAGAGGACATGCACTCTACTGATCGCATAATAAGTAACCTAGTTACTAGGATACTGAATGAAGAGCATGGATTTAAGGACATTTTTACCCCTCTGTCCAGAAGGGACCCCTCACCTGAGGTGGAAACCCAAGCTGAGAAAGATGATGACTTATCTAAAACAGAAAAGGAAGTAGCTGCTGAGGGACTATGTTCTCTTGGAAAAAACTTACCTAGTATGTCCCCTGATACTGCTCAGAACATTGAGGAAGAAGAGTCTAAGGAAGAAGATGACATGTTGGTCAACTTGTGAAAACAAGTGTAGCTAATAGACTGAGAAAAAGGAAGAGTATGGCTGAGATAAGGACAGGTAGGAAGGAGAAAAGGGTTGCTGGTATAGGTCCCTCCAAGACTTGGAGTAAAGTAGAGGTCAGGAAGATGAAGGAGAGTGAGAGTTCTGAATCTGATAAGGATGTCGAATATGATGTCTCAGACATTTCCCCTGTTAAAAGGAAGCCTGTAAAGAGGTCTCCAAACAAAGTGGCTGCTGTTCATCTTGGCAATATCTCGTTTCACGTGGAAGGTGGTGCTGCCAAATGGAAGTTTGTGACTCAAAGAAGGGTAGCAGTTGAAAGATAATTGGGAAAAGAAGCAAGTGAAGTAAAGGAAGTAATGGAGTTAATCAAGGAAGTTGGTCTTATGAAAACTGTGACCGCTCTGCCTCAATGCTATGAAGGGCTAGTCAAAGAATTCATTGTAAACATTCCTGATGAGAGTTATGGAAAAAGCAGCAGGGAGGTCTGCAAAATGGTTGTTAGGGGTAAGTGTGTGAAACTTTCACCAACCATCATCAACAGGTTCCTGGGGAGAGGAACTGATGAAGGGGTAGATCTAGAGGCCACAGATAATGAGATCTGTAGGATGATTACAACTGGCCAAGTTAATGAATGGCCCAGTAGGAAACACCTTGCAGCTAGTAAACTAACTATCAAGTATGCCATCTTGCATAAGATTGGTTCTGCAAATTGGGTACCTACTAATCACATATCTACCATCTCCATTGCTCTTGGGAGGATCATTTATGCCACCAGAACTAAGATAAACTATAATTTTGGAAAGTTTGTGTTTGATCAAACCATCAGACATGCCTCCACCAATGCTGTGAAGTTTCCCATTGCATTCCCTTCTATCATCTGTGGGATTATCCTGAGTCAACAACCAGGAATCCTGAGTACAAGTGATATTCCAAGCAGGAGAAAGACCCCTCTATCAATTCACTATAAGCTTTTTGAGGGTAGTCATGTCAATGATGTTGTCATGACATCTGCCAAAAGGGAACCTGCATCTCAAGGGAGTCTAATTGATCAATTGAAAGATACTTGCAAGGAATTGGAGAAAGGTATGAAGGTGGCCAAGACAAGAAAAGAAGCTTTGGAAGCTCTTATTTGTAGCCTGGAAAAGGAGGAGTTAGAGAAAGCTGGAAAGGAGTCAGATGGAAAAACACAATCCAGTGGCAGCTCTAGGAGCTCTGAGGGTTCTGAAGATGAGGATGAAGGTGAAGGAGATACTTCTTCTTCTGATTAATGGTTCCTGCCTGTATTGAAGATTGGGAGGTGTGGTGGAAGCTGGGCTGCTGTTTGGAAGGCTGTTGTCTTGATTGGTTTTTGTTTTTGTATTTTGTGGCAGTCCTCTTGATGACTGTTATGTAATATTTAGGACTCTTAATGAGTTCCTTGGATTTGTTCATTGTCTCAGCTTTCAGCTGTGTATAATGATGGTTTGTACTGCATGAATATTATGTTTTAACATGTTTAATGTTATAACATCTGTCCTGACATTCTCTGACAGACTAATGGACATTTATTTTGTCTGATTGGTCACCTTTGGTCAATTTTGACTAAAAAGGGGGAGAAGTGTTGATATGGAAGCAGTTGTGGAGAGACATATGTGGCTGGACAGAAGAACAGCTATTATTGGAAGAAGTGCACAGGTGTTAAAATAAAATGTTTCTATTGGTCTGTTAGCAGATGTCAAAGAGGATGTCTGATATGGTGCACAGGTGCTGATGTTGTAGCAGATGTCAGTATGACATTCTGGCTGGTACATCTACTGAACTCATGCACAAATTTAGGGGGAGAAGAAGTACCCTGGTGCATTGTGCATTTGTGTGTCTTATTAGTTGCATCCATAACTAGTAATTCTGTTGATTGTTGCACAAATTTAGGGGGAGGAGAAGTACCCTTGTGCATATGTGTATTACTAGTAGCCATAGCTAGTAATTGTTTTGCTTCTGCTGCTGATTAAACTACAGTTATGTGGTTTAAACTGCTGATAGTTTGCCTTGTGAACAAAAAGGACAGATATATGTTTTAGCCAAAATTTGCCAAAGGGGGAGTTTGTTGATTCTAAGTGTTGGCAGCAATTTTGGTAAAACAAAGAGTGTTCACAAGATGTCATGTGTGATGTCTTAACATGAGATATCCTATATACCTGCTGGAGTTAAAAAACATGTGCAAGTAGGATTGTTTCAGAATTCCATATACAATGACAAGGCTTTTGATATTGGTTGTACCTGCTGGAGCTTAACTGGAAGACATGTTCATGCAGGATTGTTTCAGATGACATACAC
Source organism: Lathyrus oleraceus (assembly GCF_024323335.1). Lineage (NCBI taxonomy): Eukaryota > Viridiplantae > Streptophyta > Magnoliopsida > Fabales > Fabaceae > Lathyrus > Lathyrus oleraceus. The sequence continues at coordinate 418,320,154 of NC_066581.1, read as the reverse complement.
AATGTCATGGTATCTGATATGGCTGTACCTGCTATAAAAGGAAATTGGATTATGCAAGATTTTTCCAGATGTCAGACCCGATGTCATGACATCCTGTACACAGAACATCCAGTATGAATGTCTGGTGTTTTGTGATTGCACAATTAATGGCAATCATTGGTTGATTGAAGATATGGCTAGCTGGCGTATTCTATCAGGGATTTCAACCAGATTTACTTATTTTCCAGGAAGATCTATACAACTGTTTTATAAAGATTTGATTGGAAAATATATTTAGGGTTTTCAAGATGTCCAATGTTTCTATAAAAAGGGACTCAGAAAACCTGTTTGTACACACAACCAAGACTGAGCGAAATTTAGAGAGAGAGCTAGGGTTTGTGTCTGTAGGTCATTCAAGTCATCCATTGATGATTGAATTGGACTGATTTGTCTTCTTGATCAAAGCTTTGAAGAAAGATCAAGAGTGTGTCTTCTTGATTGAAACTGTGAAGTAAAATCAAGAGTTTGTAATTGAAAAGTATTATCTTTTCACAAGGGATTATTGTTTAAAATCACAGGTGTGTGATTGTAAGGGAAGTGAGTGGGTTCTCATATCTAAGAGTGCTTAGGTAGAAATTGCACGGGTAGAGATTAGGTGAGAAAGACTGTAACTTGGTGAAGTGTACGGGTAGTCTTTGAACTAATTCTATTATAGTGAATTTCCTTCCTGGCTTGGTAGCCCCCAGACGTAGGTGAGTTGCACCGAACTGGGTTAACAATTTCTTGTGTTATTTGATTTACCATTCTGTTTCTGTTTATCCATTGTTTATAACCAGATATCAGTGTCGTGACATTAACTTCGACATCTTATATCTGATACCAGAATTTCAAATTTGATGTCTTTATGCCACCAAAGATACAATACATCAATATGATATTTCACCGCATTTCGATCTTTACATACGACATTCTAACTCCGTTGTCTCTATGTACAAACCGGTTTATGAGCACATGATGGCCAATTCAATTCAATTATTTAATATTGTTTCTTATTTCTTTTTAAATTAATTAATTAAAGTTTTGATTAAATTTGATAATTTTATTAATTAATTTTAATTAACTTAATTATTTGATTATATTAATTTTTAATCCAATAATTTTGATAATTAATCTTAATTAACTTAATTAATCAATTTAACCCAATTTTAATAAATTAGTTTTGCTAATTAAATGTTGATCGATATCTTCCACTATCATTTCATAATACAACCTCAATTTCATTTGATTTTCATCATCAATCCATGTTCAAAATCAAACAATTCTCGATTGAATACCGAGCCCCATTTCCATACCCTTGTAAGTCGATTGCTTTTAAGCATCATCATCAACCTCACATAGCTTACTCTTGAGCTTTCTTACAATGAGACTGTCCTATTACACCTACACTCATGCATTGTTTATTCATTAATTGGGCCCGATTTAATTATTTTACTATCTTGAATCCCCATTCGACAAAATATACCCCCACTCCCATGGCATGTAATATTTTTATCGCTTTTTATTTCTTGATTGTCTATTTGCTTAGCTAAGTACTAACACAAGAATAAAATCAACTTCTTTTCAAAAGTATCAAAAAATAAAAACTCGGTCCAACGTCGATTATTTTCTCAATAAACAAATCCGTCCATTTCTATCCATCCACTTCTTTCAAACCATGTCACTCAAATCCTTCTCAGTTTCTCATCAAATGCTTGATCCAACGTCAAGCCATTTTCATAATAAAAACTCAAAAATGCGTAATTCCTATTTAACACTTTTCAATAAAGATGGAAATGGAACATGAAGGATACCACGAGCTCCTGAGACTAAGATTCGAGATGGATATCTCGCCTATCTTAGCTCTCGCCATCATTCAAAACTGTCAATGCGGTTTTATTAAACCCTTTTCTCAATCAAATCTCAAAAACACATAAAAATATCAAACCCTTTTGCAAATAAGATGGAAATGGAACGTGGTGGATACCACACACTCCTGAGGCTAGGATTCGAGACAGATATCTCGCCTATCCAAGTTCTCACCATTACTTAAAACACATTCAAACCAATCAAACTCTTTTCTTGCCGTCGTGCGATCGACCCTTTAAACCCTTTCTCAAACGAAAGTTATTTTGTTTCGAGACGATGCAAAGCAATGTTTCGTTCACTTGAACGTGTGAGCAAGCTTGCGACTTTGCCCGCGAATGTTGATTTGCAAATCCATTCGACTGTGATGCGAATATCCCCTTCTCCAATTGTTTTGGGTAGTCCAACAATGTTTTCGTCGATTGACACAAAGTAGCTTTCGCTAAAATCGACCAACAAAGAAACATTTTTCTACCCAGAACTACGCGAGCCTTGAGTTCTCTATTGCACCCGGAGATACGTAGGAGCAGGATTTGTAAATCTTGTTAGGCCCATTAATAAAAAACTTAGGTTTAGTCCGCTTCATTAAAAATCCCAAAACATTCTTCTCTTTTCTACTCTTTCTTTCCCACCTAATAACTTGAGAAAGCCTAACATTTCAAACTAACACTTAACGGGTACAACTAACCTAACGGTTCCCGTTGAGTACAACGGACGTGAGGGGTGTTAATACCTTCATCTTGCGTAATCGACTCCTGAACCCTGATTTGGTTGCGATGACCATAATCATTGTCGTTTGTTCTTGGGTTTTATCGATATTTCCCCTTTCCTTTAGAAATAAATAAAGTTTGGTGGAGACTATATTCAACCCATCATTGCAAGCATGCGATTACGCTTCGCTAGGTCGTGTTCTCATTTTTTTGAGGTACGACAGATGGCGACTCTGCTGGGGACAACTGGTTTCCCTTAGTGAGTCAAGCCTAGTTAGGACGTTTGTTTACTTGTGTGGCTTTTATGTAGTGCTTATGTTATCTTTATTGTTATATTGACATGTCTATTGTATATTAGTTCCATTGTGATGTTGGTATTTGGATATTCTGATTGCAAACCATGTGGGAAGACTCTATACCCGAGTCTAGAGTGGAAAAACATAAGATATGATGATGGTTGAGTAGTACAGATTCCCGAGGTGAATACTTCGTAAGAGTCAGTATGAGAACCTCACTTAGAGTAGATCCTTTTGCAAATATTGTCGCTCGGGGTGAATATTTTGTAAGCTTCAATATTTCAAATGGATCCATGACTCTAAGGATGTTTTAGAACATTGAACCTTTGGCCCACTAGGAATTATGGTTGCGTAGTATGGATTCCCGAGGTGAATACTTCGTAAGAATTGATACGAAAACCTCGCTCAGAATAGATTCTCTAAATGGAGTTGACGGTCGGAAATCATTTTCTGTAAGCGTCAAACATTCTTTTGAATCCATGACTCTGAGTACCCTGTCTAGAACCAAAGTCAATGGTTGCATAGTACGAACTCCCGAGGTGAATACCTCATAAGGGTCGGTACGAGAACCTCACCAAGAATAGATTCCCTTGATGGAGTTGATGACCGGAAAGTATTTTTCGTAAGCGTCAAACATTCTTGTGAATCAGTGACTCTGGGGGTCCTTTGTAACAAAACCCTAGATCATACCCGGTAAGAACCCCATTTTGGAAAGAAATCAGATTTATCTGTACCTCAAACCTTTGAACCTGTACCAAAAACATTGCATTCATCCATTCATTGCATACGCATAAAAAGTAAAACTCTTAGTTTGTTCCGCATTATTTCGGGAATTCAAGACTTGTTAGCAAAATGAATCCTGAGAGAAGAAGCATTTTTCAGTTCAAATACAAGAAAGTGGACCTTGTCAACCTGGAGAAGTTGAGTGCCAAAGTGACACCGATCAAACTCAACAACTTTGTGCAAGATTATGGAAGAATTCTGGACATCTTAGATGAGAAGTTGGACATGATGATTGCGGTGACTATTGCTCAGTTCTATGATCCACTTCTCCGTTGTTTTACGTTTTTTGATTTCCAGCTGGCCCCTACCTTGGAGGAGTTCAAGAGGATTGTAGGCCGGAATTTGAGGGATCACAATCAATTTCCTAAGTTTGATGAAGGTATTCCTCCTAAGAGGATATCTTTAGCTTTGGGCTTGAAGGTTTCTGACGTCGTAGAAAATTGGGATGTGAAGGAAGCTTTTAATGGTTTTTCTAGAAAGTTCTTGGAAGATCAAGCTAAGAAGATGGGAAAAAATGACAATTGGAAAGCTTTTTATGTCGTGTTAGCTGTGTTGGCATATGTGATAGTTCTCTTCCCAAATATTGACCATTTTGTGGACCATCTGGCTGTGAGGATCTTTCTCTCTGGTAACCCTGTATCGTTCCTCCTAGTGGACCTTCATTATGCTTTCCATGAGAGTCATGAGAAGAAGGGACGAACCATTTTATGTTATACGCAGCTGTTACATGCTTGGTTTAGATCTCATATGCCCGAAGAAGGCCCCCTTGTCTCAAAGGAACTCAAGCCCTTTTAGAAGTTAGCTTATCTCACCTCCAATCATGTTAAGTGGTATACCAGGGATTGGGAAACTAAGGATGTTATTATCAGCATTGGAGGCTTCCCCAATGTACCTTTGATAGGAACCATGGGTTGCATCAACTACAACCCCGTGTTATCCTTGAGGCAGCATGGTTACCCCATGAATGACCCTCTAAGAGATGAAGCTTTAGAGCCTTTCATCTTGCACAACGCTGAAGAAGATCACCCCATGGTGAAGAAGATCAAGAGGTCATGGCAAGTAATTATCAAAAAGGGTAAAGAATTGGGTAAAAGAAATGTCATCGCTCGAGAGCCTTATACCTGTTGGGTGAGAGAGAGGGTTCAAATGGTTAAACTCCCTTTTCAATTTGATCCTTCTATATATCCGCTGGTTCTTGAGCCATAGCCCATATTACCTGGAGACGTGGAGAAGCTTAATACCCATATTAAGGAGCTGGAATATTGACTTAAGGATTAAGCTCGGCCGAGCCTCGGTGGAGAATGGAAATCTGAAAGATAGTTAGCAGAAGAAGGAAAAAGAAATTGAAGCTTCCAACAAAAGGGCTAGGGAGTCTGATGCAAGGAGAAAAAAGTTTGGACAAGCACTCCAAGGTACTAAATCTGTGTTCAAGACGAAGAATGAAGAGTTGGATCAAGCTGTACTCCAGATCCAGAAGCTCAACAAAACTCTGGAGTTGACCCTTGAAATGAAGAGGGAAGCACATCTGATTTCTGAGATCTATACTCGTGAACGTGAGAACACCATTCAGAGATACAAGGATGCTTTGGATCATGAGAATTTGAGGACTGAAGATTCGGAAAGAGCTTGTACACATTTGAATTATCAGTTGGAGCAAACCGATATTAGGATCCAGACACTTGAGGGTATGGATCAGGATGTTGCTTTTTGCTATTGATGATCGAGTGTAGATATTGGAGAAACCTCTATAGAGACATATAGGTGACCAAGGCTGAAGACTTGCGCATCATTCAAGACCTCCAAGGACTTTATGCTGAGTGGAAGGGCAAATTTCGGAGGATGTCCAGATTTGCAATTTCCATCATGCAAGAGTTACTTGGGAAATTGCAAGAAACTGATTGGTGCATGTGTCTAGAGAATACTTTGCATCAAGTTTTTAATTTCATTAAATTTTGTAAGATGATGTTGGAGGGGATGACCACAGACCTTGCTACGGTTCGGAAGGCTCGTATGCCGTAGGCATTTTCTTGTATTTGAACCTTGTTCTAAATTAATGAAAAAAATCACTTTTGGGATTCATCTTATTGTGTTTTATTGCTTTATTGCTTTGAATACTTGCGAATAAATGTTATGGAATTTCTGAAATGAATAACTGAAATAACCAAGAGTTTAGCAAACAAAAATGTATCCATACATGCACTCATACATTTTCAAAATAAAGTCTCACTCCGTCCTTTCTTCCTCCAATTTCACGCTGAATCTTCAACACCCGTACAATACTCGCACCCGAGAAAGACAAAGGATGGATGAACAAGAGCAAGAAAGCGCTCGAGTTATAGCTGAATTAGACAAACTCAAGGGGGGCATGTCCCAGATAAGAGAAATGCTCCAAGCTTTGACTTTCAGATTTGAAGCTCCACAAGCGACTGTGATTTCGGAGATCATGGGTCCAACAGTTGAAGTCCAACTTCAGAGGTCTTTACCTCCAACCCTACCTCCATATGGGTTACCTTATGACTTCATCCCTCGAGCAGAGGTGGTGCATGACATCGAGCAATCTATCCAACATGCTTTGTCATAGCCTGTTTATACCGATGCATGCCTAGTCGTCCATATTATTGCTCCACCACCTGCCTATGCTAGGCCTGTTCCGCATTTTAAAGATCAACATCACCTATATCAGACTTTTGAATCAATTGTTAATGGTGATAAAGTGATATTTGAAGATTTCAGAGAAGTGAAGGGGAACATGCAACTCCTTGAGAAGAAGTTATGAGCATCGGAAGGAGACTACATCTTTGGGTCTGCTACCAAAGAAATGTACCTTGTATCTGGGATGGTGATTTTGACTAAGTTCAAAACCTCAGATTTTGACAAATACAAGGGGCATACTTGCCCAAAGAGCCATCTCATTATGTATTATCGTAAAATAGCTGCTCACGTGGAGGATGACAAACTGATGACCCACTGTTTCCAAGATAGCTTGAGTGGGGCTCCTTCCAAATGGTATTCGAGTCTGGATCAAAGTGGGATAAGATGCTTCCAAGACCTATCAGACGCGTTCATAAAACACTACAAATACAACATGGACATGGCACCTGATAGAAGATAGCTGCAAAACATGTTCCAGCGTGAGAAAGAGTCCTTTAAGGAATATGCTCAGAGATAGAGAGAACTGGCTTCTCAAGTTGAACCACCTCTTGCCGAAAAGGAGCTTGCTGAATTATTCATTGACACTATCCAACCCCAATTCTATAAGAAGATGGTTGGAAGTGCTTCCTTGGGTTTCTACGAGCTTGTTGCTATAGGAGCTCGGGTTGAATACGGTTTGAGAAATGGTAAACTTGTAGCTGTTGTCGGATCTTCAAGTGTTAATCCGAAGAAGTTCTCTGAAGGGTTTCCCAAAAAGAAGGAAGGTGAGACCAATGCGATGTCTATTGGCCAAGCAAGAGCTCCTCCAGTAAGAAGACATCAACAACAAAGTTAATAACAACAGTATGTTCAACAGCCTTTTCCATGTCAGTAGCCTATATATCCCGCTCAGTACGCCCCACAACCATACATAGATGATGTGACACCCGCTTTCAATCAACAACCTGCTCAGGCTTATCAACCAAATCTAGTTTATTGAACAACTCTAGCTCAACAACGTGCTCCTGCTTCCCCAGTTTATCAGCAAGCGCAAGCAACTCCTGCCTATCAACAACCGAAAGCTCAAGCTCCAAGACAAAATGCTCAAAATCAAAACAGGAGACAAGGGGATAAGGCAACCTTCAATCCAATTCCAATGTCATATACTGAGCTTTATACCTCTTTGTTGCAAAAAGGACTGGTGGTTCCTAGACCTATGGGACCTCAACCCGATCATCTACCTCCATGGTACAACCCTAATGCACATTATCCTTTTCACGAGGGTGCCCTCGGGTATGACCTAGAGGGTTGCTATGCTTTGAAGCATAGGGTTCGTGAGCTGATTGATATCAATATTCTATCTTTTAGAGATATGGGACCATTTGTGAAGGATAACATTCTTCCCCTTCATCGAAACCCTACAATGAATGCAATTGAGGATGCCTCTGAGGGTGTTGTGGTTGAGAAGGTTAATAATGTTAAAACTCCTTTGGCAGCATTCCATGCCCGATTGGTGGAAGCTGGCCTGATTGATGTTTGTCATGATAGTTGTGAAGAGTGTGTTACACACCCAAGGGGGTGTCAAATGGTACGTGATAATATTCAAGACTTGATGAATAAAGGAGTGCTTCAAATCTCAAGTGTTGCAAAAAATGAAGATGTGTCAGAAATTGAACCTTGTTTCAGTTTACCTGATTCGGTTGAAATCCCTTACTATAGTAGGAGAGTTGTGCCTGTAGATAATCATATGTCTCCTATTGTGATCTGTATGCCTACGTCGTTTTCATATGAAAACACCAAGGTTGTGCCTTGGAAATATGACATTACCGATGTGGATAAGATCTTTGAAGGAAGTGAAGACGATGAAGTGTCAGAAACTGTGAATGAAGACGTCACCAATATTACAAGAATGAGTAGAATAACCCGTAGTGGTCAAATTTATACGCCCGAATTCAATGTGACTCCTCAAGTACCAACCAAGAAATCTACAGTTATAGCTCCTGCTAAAGAACCCTAATTGGTCCAATCTGAAGATGTTGTTGAATTCTTGAAATTGATAAAGAGAAGTGATTACAAAGTTGTGGATCAGATGCATCAAACACCATCTAAGATTTCTACTTTGTCTTTGCTATTGAACTCCCAAGCCCATATGGAGGCTTTGTTGAAGGTGCTTGCCCAAGCTCATGTAACACAAAGCATAACAGTAGACCAGTTTGGTGGGGTGGTTCCAAACATCACAGCTTGCAATACTTTAAGCTTTAGCGGAGAGGAATTACTTGAAGATGGACAAAATCAAAATCGTGCTCTCTATATCTTAATGAAGTGCAAAGATGATGCTTTGGTAAGAGTTTTGGTTGATACAAGATCTTCTTTGAATGTGATGCCAAAGAGAACACTTGCCAAGTTGTCTTATCAAGGACCAACCATGAAGCCCAGTGCCTTGATAATGAAAGCTTTTGATGGTTCCCGAAGAACCGTGATTGGAGAGGTAGAACTGCCTATATTGATTGGCCCTCATATATTCCCGATTACTTTCCAAGTCATGGATATTAATATGGCGTATAGCTGCTTATTGGGGCGTCCATGGATTCATGCTGCAGGGGTAGTTACCTCCACTTTACATCAGAAAATGAAGTTTGTAGTGGACAATCAACTGATCATCATTTCTGGAGAGGAGGACTTTATGGTCAGTCACCTTTCATCCTTCAAGTATATCGAGGCTGATGAGGACGCTTTGGAAACTTCTTTCCAAGCTCTTGAAATAGCCAACGCCACTTTTGTGGAGATGAAGGACCCTGTTGGGAAAGCTTGTTCATCTTTCGTTTCTCTGAAAAGCGCAAAGTCTAGCATTGGAGAAGGAAACCCTGAAAGTTGGGGTCAGCTTATTAATGTTCGTGAGAAGCATGATTGTTTCGGTCTAGGATATGTGCCTTCCGCTGCGAAAGGAGCCTGGGTCCCTGCAAAGGAAAGCACCCGAAGCATCCAGGAAGTATTCCTCAGTATGATTCATCCATGGAGATCAGGTCAACGCAATTGAAGACAACACCAAAGTTGAAGATGAGACATGTTTGGTTTACCGGTGTGAGACAACTTTGAACAATTGGAAGGCGGTTGAGATCCCTAAAATTTTTCCTTTGTCAAAGTAATAATTGTTGTTTTTCCTTTCAAATCCTTAGCTCTGCTCAAGGCTAATGGATCATGTTGTAGAGCCCCTTTTCATTTTCAAATAATCATTATCAGTGAATGAAAGGCATTTTGTTAAATTCTTATTATTCATTTATTTGCTTTCTCTTAAGAAAATGGTAATCTTTCCGAAAACAATTTTTTTTTCCATTTGTGCATCTTTTACTTTTACTTTTATAAAAAATCAATCATTCAAACATGCAGAATAAATGATAACCCCGTTGAATCCAATGACTCTACTCCCTCTCATAACTTTGACTCCCCTATCTACCAAGCGAAAAAAGAGGGTGAAGAAGGTTGTTACATCCCCGATGAATTGACAAGGCTGCTCGAGCACAAGTCCAAAGCCCTTCAGTCACATAAAGAACTGGTGGAAACAGTCAACCTTGGCATAGAGGAATAGAAGAAATAAGTCAAAGTCGGGACCACACTTGAAGCAAGCGTCAAAGAGAGATTGGTCAAGCTGCTACAAGAATATGTGGATGTATTTGCATGGTCATACCATAAGCCAGGCCTGGACACCAGCACCGTTGAACACAAGCTGCCGCTTCAGCCAGACTACCCGCCAGTAAAACAGAAACTCCGAAGAACAAGACCAGATATGGCTCTAAAGATCCGTGACGAAGTCAAACGACAATTTGACGCTAGTTTCCTCGCAGTGGCGAAGTACCCATAATGGGTAGCTAATATTGTACATGTACCTAAAAAGGATGGTAACGTAAGTATGTGTGTTGACTATAGGGATCTAAACAAAGCTAGTCCAAAGGACGATTTCCCTCTGCCACACATTGATACTCTGGTAGACAACACTGCAAGTTTTGTTGTACTCTCCTTTATGGATAGATTTTCTGGATATAATCAAATCAAGATGGCTTCAGATGACATGGAAAAGACCACTTTTATTACCCATTGGGGCACGTTTTACTACAAGGTGATACCTTTCGGTCTCAAAAATGCCGGGGCAACTTACCAAAGAGCTATGGTCACTCTTTTCCATGATATGATGCACAAGGAGATATAGGTCTATGTCGATGACATGATTGCTAAATCTCATAGTGAAGAAGATCATATGAACCATTTAAAGAAGCTATTTAAACGCCTTAGAAAGTTTAGATTATGAATTAAACCCTGCAAAATGCACATTTGGTGTCCGTTCAGGGAAGTTGCTTAGTTTCATTGTTAGTCAACAAGAAATTGAGGTGGACCCTGACAAGGTACAAGCCATACAAGAAATGCCTACTCCATGCACCGAGCGAGAAGTTAGAGGTTTCCTTGGACGTTTGAATTACATCTCAAGGTTTATCTCACATATGACGGCCACGTGTGAGCCTATCTTCAAATTTCTTCGAAAATATCAAGCTATTGAATGGAATTCTGATTGTCAAAAAGATTTTGAGAAGATTTGTCAATACTTGCAAGAGCCTCATATTCTGATTCCACCTGTCCCAGGAAAGCCATTAATCATGTATCTAACTGTGCTTGAAGAGTCAATGGAATGTGTGCTGGGGAAAAATGACGAAATTGGTAGGAAAGAACATGTTATTTACTATCTGAGCAAAGAGTTTACCGATTGTGAAAATCGATATTCGCTTTTGGAGAAAACTTGTTGCGCGCTAGCATGGGTTGCTCGTCGTTTGAGGTAGTATATGATTTGTCATACTACTTTGCTGATCTCGAAAATGGATCCAATAAAGTATATCTTTGAGAAACCTGCCTTAATTGGAAGACTTGCCCGTTGGCAGATGCTCTTGTCAGAATACGACATCCAGTATGTAACCCATAAAGCAATCAAGGGAGGTGTTTTAGCAGAGTATCTTGCTCACTAACCAGTTGAAGACTATCAACTATTGAAGTTTGATTTCCCCGATGAGGATATAATGGTTATAAAGGATTGTGAGATCCTAGGCCCAGATGAAGGACCAGAACCAGGATCTCGATGGAAGTTTATGTTCAATGGTTCCTCCAATTACAGTGGTCATGGTGTGGGAGCTATTTTGATGAATCCAAATGGTGGCTTTACCCCTTTCACATCAAGGTTGTGCCTTGATTATACGAATAATGTCGCTGAGTATGAAGCTTGTATCCTTGGTATTGAAGCCGCAATTGATCTCTGAATCAAGATCCTTGAGGTGTATGGATACTCAACCTTAGTGATCTATCAGGTCGAAGGTTAATGGGATACTCGTGATGCAAAGTGGATCCCGTATCATGCTCATGTTGTAAAACTGATTGAATACTTTGACGATATCACTTTCCATCACATCCCAAGAGTAGAAAATCAAGTGGTTGACGTTTTGGAAACATTAGCATCAATGTACCAAGTCAGATTCCATAATGAAGCTCCAGCTATTCGAATAGAGCAAAGAGATGAGCATGACTACTATCAACTGATTGAAGAAGAAACTGATGGTAAACCATGTTTTCATGATATCAAGCGCTAATTACTAAGGCAATAGTATCTAGAAGATGTTACATTATTGGATAAGAAAATGTTGAGGAGGTTATCATCCAAATTCTTTTTGAGTCATGATGTGCTTTACAAGAGAAACCATGATATGGTTCTGCTCAGATGCGTGGATAGACACGAAGCAGACATGTTAATCAAGGAGATTCATGAAGGATCCTTTGGAATCCATGCTAATGGGCATGCCATGGCCAATAAGATTTTGAGAGTTGGTTATTACTTGTTGACCATGAAGTCTGATTGTTTCAGCTATGCTAGAAAACGTCATAAATGTCAGAGTTATGTTGATAAAGTGCATGTACCGCCAAGACTGCTGAATGTTTTAACATCGCCTTGACCTTTCTCAGTGTGGGGGTATCAATATGATTGGTGCTATAGAGCCTAAGGCTTCCAATGGTCATCAATTCATCCTGGTTGCCATCAATTACTTTACTAAATGGGTAGAGGTTGCTTCCTACACCAATGTGACAAGACATGTGGTCACTCGCTTTATCAAGAAGGAGATTATCTACCGCTATGGGATCCCAAGCAAGATCATTACCGACAACTGTTCAAACTTGAAAGACAAGACAATGACATAATTATGTGAGAGTTTCAAGATTGACCACCATAATTCTTCTCCATATCATCCAAAGATGAACGGTGATGTTGAAGCTACCAACAAAAATATCAAGAAGATTCTGCAAAGATGGTGAAAACCTACAAAGACTGACATGAGATGCTGCCCTTTGCTTTACATGGATACCGGACCTCGGTCCGTACTTCAATAAGGGAAACCCCATTCTCCCTGGTCTATAGGATGGAAGCAGTTCTCCCAGTCGAAGTAGAGATACTTTAAATGAAAATATTGATGGAGGCCAAGCTAGATGAAGCTGAATGGATCCAGAGCACTTATGATCAACTTAACCTTATTAATGAGAAACGTATGACCGCTCTGTGGCATGGACAATTGTACCAGCAACGAATTAAGAAAACGTTTGACAAGAAGGTCTGTCCTTGAGAGTTCAAGGAAAAGGATCTCGTGCTCAAAAAGATCTTGCCAGTGCACAAGGATTCGCGTGGGAAGTGGACTCCCAATTATGAAGGCCCATACATTGTAAAGAGAGCATACTCTGGAGGTACTCTGTTCCTCAAGCCTATGGATGGCGAAGAGATCACTCACCCTATGAACTTTGATGCAGTAAAAAGATATTATGCCTAATAATAACCCGCTAAGTTGAAAATCTGAAAAGGTGACTTAGGAAAAAAATGGGTATCCTGGTGGATTGAAAACCCAAAAGGGCGGTCCAGGCAAAAGTTAGGGATAAAAAATGGTAGCTCGCTAAGTTGAAAACCTGAAAGGGCGACTTAGGCAAAAAAAAGTCACGGTGGATTGAAAACCCGAAAGGGCGATCCAAGTAAAAATTAGGGACAAAAGGGAATAAACTGCATCAGTTATCACTAATCAACACAGAAGATCTAAAGATGGAATATCAATCCAACGACTCCCTTCAGAAGTGAGGTTTTGTGGAGTCACTATTACTAAGGATAGTAGTAGTCATTGTGATTCAATGTAAACCTTTTCCCCCATTGCTATTTTCAAATTTGTAACGTTCCATGGAGCTACAACATTTGTATGCTACCATTCTTGAATAAATACAAGTTTGTTATCAATTTCTATCATTTGTTGTTTTTCTCTGATTTTTATTTGTTATGCAAAATGCCATTTATTTGTTAATAATGAAATTTTGAACTTAAAAAGAAATTTTCAACATATTGAGAAACACGATTTTTGCTTTGACATGTGGAAATATTAAAAGGAAATCTTTCGTCTTTCCCCACAAGTCTCAAGTTGCAAGACTATTCTTGGAATAATCAACATATATCTCCGGAGAGCATAATTCACCATTCTCTGAAAGGATTACTGGGCCAGTCATAATTGTTCAGCTTGATAGATCCCCCCGTGATACATCTATCATCACTCCTTTGGTTGAGTTGTTGGTGTTGAGGATTCAGTACCTCCATAAAGCCTTCTTTAAACTCCCAGTTTGCATGTTGTCAGCATTTTCATATCATGATCATTCATATATCATGCATGTAAGAAAAATCAAAATCATGCATAACCCGAAGTACTTCGTGCTCATTTGCGTAATCTCAGGTTTCACTGTTGTTTTTATTCCTCGACCTCTAAGTCCAGTTTTTATTGGCTCCGTTTGTTAAGTCTGGTTGTCACCAGCGTCTTTGATCAAATCCAGTTGTAACTGGTATCTCTTTAAATCTGGTTGTCACCAACATCTTTTGTCAAGTCCAGTTGTAACTGGCGTCCCGTTTCCAAATCTAGTTGTAACTGGTACCTTTTAATGTCTGGTTGTAACCAACATTATTTGTAAGTCCAATTGTTATTGGAATTACCTCTCAAGTCCAATTGTAACTAGCATCTTGTTTTCAAAATCCAATGGTAATTGGTAATTGTAAGCCTGTTTGTAACCAACATTGTTCGCAAGTCCAATTGTTATTGGCATTACCTCTCAAGTCCAGTTGTAACTGGCATCTTGTTTTCAAAATACAATGGTAATTGGTACATGTAAGTCTGTTTGTAACCAACATTTGTTTGCAAGTCCAATTGTTATTGGCATTACCTGTTAAGTCCAATTGTAATTGGTGTTCAAATTATAAAGACCAGTTGTAACTGATATCTTTTTAAAGTCTGGTTGTCACCAGCATCTTATCCAATTGTAATTGGTATCTCAAGCACAATTGAAACTGACATTATGTTAAAATCCATTTGTAAACGGTATGTTAAGTCTGGTTATCACCACCTTTGTTTGCAAATCCAATTATTATTGGCATTTACCTGTTAAGTCAAGTTGTGACTAACATCCAGTTTACAAGTCCATTTGTTACCGGTATCTTTAAGTTTGGTCGTCACTAGCGCCCTTAAAGTCCCGTTGTAATTGGCACCAATCCGTTTGAAGGTGGTTGTAACCTGCGCTTACGGTATAAGTCCAATTATTGTTGGCACCTACAAAGAGTTTTTCCATCCTGTGGGCTCTGGTGTTTCCTAAAAAGTTGTCGTTTGGACTCTTTCATTGATAGGAATTTCCAAAAAAATTGATCGAATGACTTTCTTGTGAGAGGTATCCATATTTGTCAAATATATTCAAGTTGTCATCAGGGCATGTATGAACCTGTTGATATACTCTCTTTGAATTTTCTAATGCTGTCAGGTCATGTCTGAACCTACTGTCCGATTTTTTTGATATTCCCTAGCATTGTCAAGTCATGTCTGAACCTGTTAACGTAATCCCCAGTTCCTTTTTAAACTGTCGTTTGTCAACTTTCACTTTGAGTACTCCCCAGTGTGTGTTTGACTCTCCAGCAGGGCTGCTATCCCTAGTGACTTGTTCTCTTTGTTTGTTTCCAGTGGGCTACATGTACCTTGGTGTCCATCCTTCCCCACATATTTGTCTGTCTTGCATAACGTCTTTTGTTAGGATTCATCATTAAAAAAAAGAGTCTCGTGTCGTATCATATCATATCATTTTCATTTCAGGATCAAAATCCGGGTATTCTTAGTATTTAACTCTCTCCCACTATGATCACATGAAGAGTGTCCTGCTTCGTATTCTCTGGTTGAAGATAGTTAAATAGGGGCAACTGTCACACCCCAATTTTGACCCTGAATCGCTGATTCAATACATTCATCATAGCTATTGCATCTCTACATATCATACCATACATTCCATACCGTATAGTGCCTAGAATATCAGTCAAAATAATTTTTTCGAATCTACAGCCAAACCGATTGAATTAATTTACAGAGGTGCGTTAAATCAGTGGATGAAAAATTTCCAAATCAAGCTTGCAGACGTCAATATTATTAATCTACGGTTCATGTAGTTTAACTTGGTGTGCTCGTTATATTTTTCGACGACTTTTCCAGTTGCATTTTGATCCGTCTGAACCTTTTAACCGGTCAAAAATTATTTTAGAATTAAAAGAAATGTTGTATTTTTCCAATAAGTTTATTTCGCGCTGATCATTTTAGTACATTCGATTTATTTTTTTGAGCATATTTGCGACTGACTTTTATTTTTTTTCTACCCTTTTATTATTGTTTTTTAATCAAAATAGTTAATATAATTATTTAGAATTAATCAAGTATTTATTCTGAATTATTATTATTTGGTTTATTTTTAATTTAAGTTATATTGAAATTGGAAATAGATTACCAGCCAAATATCCTCTCTCACACTCACACGTAACAGGCTGGCAATGAAAATTCCTCACCTATAAAAGCAGACACGCGCCCATGCCACTCTCCCTCTCTCATGCTGCCAAATAGAAGAGAGAAATGGAATCCAATGAGTCCCTCCAATAAGGGCACTCCAAGTGTCCTAAATGAAAAATAAATTGAAGAAAACAGATCTTCCAATTGGATATTCGGGGGACTTGATGGAGATTTTTCATTTTGGGGAGGGACCACTCCCAACGGACAAAAGGAAAACACACTCTCTCATAAGTGGCCAAATAAACACACCAATAGGGGGGACGAACGGGAAAATTATTTTTCTTTTCATTTTTCTTCTAATAGTTGCACAACCTTTTTCTTCATTATTCTCCACCTGCAACTCGACCACCAACGACAACAAAATTTTCTTCATAAACCTCATCATCATCACCACACATCTACACACCACAACCTCACAACCAGCTCCGATCTTCTACAAAACAACAACACCTCGATCCAAACCATCACATACCCACATTCCTCCTTAAAAACACCGCCATGAGATACTTGCTAGACCACAACCGTGTAGCAAAGGGTAGTTTGCTGAAAATTTAATGGAGTTGCGTTTGTGGATGGATATTCTCTACAATAAAGTATGTACGTCCTTGTTTTGCGTTGATGGTTGCTGAAGTCGACCTAAACTAGCAGCCTCTATAGCGACTGAGTAACACTCACCACATTTCGATTCCAATAGTAGGCTCGACATCGGTAACAATTCCATTCTGAAATTCTGTTTGAGATTGTGTTGATTATAGAATTAATTGGGGATTCAATCTCATACTATTATCAATTGTTTATTTTTTTTCATTTAAATTTTTGATACAATGGTTGAATTTGTAGAAAGTTATTTACTATTCTTTAGAATTGTTTTTTTTGTGCTGAGTTTAATGATTATACGTGCTTTGTTAAAATACCGATTTGAGGTGTTAATTAAACTGAGCTCTTAAATGGAGTAGTTATTCCTGCTACAGAATTTACTTTCATTGGTAGTGCTAATGTTGAATTCAAATTATGCTGGTATTTAAGTTTTAATAAATTGTTTTTAAGTTTCAATGTATTGTATTGTTTTTTAAAAAATTTAATGTGTCCCTTGAGTCAGTACTGTTTGGTTTGAATCTTGCTTTGAGTTTGGAGTTTTAATGTCATTTTTGAGTTTGAGACAAATATTTACTATAATATTGTGATTAAATTGGCAATATTATTTGTAGTATGAACATGGACTCATCTCTATGTAAAGTTTTAATGGATCTGGATTATATTGACACTTACCACGTTGTTGGAACGTAATTGCGATAATATACGTGATACTAATGCTAATGTTATTTGTTTTATTTCATTGTATTTTGAAACGATTTTTTATCCTCGGATTCGGCAATTTGATGTCGTTATGCCACCAACTGGGGTTTTATGATAATGTTCTCAATTGGGAAGGACTATCTCAATGAATGATTCTTTTACACTTTCGAGAAAGACTTTTATGCAGTTATGTATGTTTATTTTTCAAGGCGTAATGCTTCATTTTGATGGAATATGCTACGTGCTTCATGATGCAATGCTATGTAATGCATGGTTACTTATGCAAGATGACGATGCATGGTCAGGCTTCTGGTTAGACGACATAGTAGGAAATATCTGGAGATTGAGAACACACAAATAACCATTGGGTTTATCAATTAGGCTCATGGTTTTCTGTCGAAAGGTTAGGGGATGTGTTTAGCATGATTCCCCGACATTCACCTTGAACTTATAAGTCTCTTACGCACCATGGACCTTGTTCTGAACAACCTCAAAAGTACATAAAGGATCTTCCTTCACTAGCCAGTCATGCCCTATCATGTTGGGAATCTGCATGTATTGCTCCAATCACAAGTTATGAAGCAGCTTTGTCATAATAACTATCTCGATCTGACCTGCCCCAGTGTCTTGGAACTGTCTTATGATTCAATCAGTTAAAGTAATTTGCCTCTGCTTAACAAAGTATTTTAGGCATCGTTCTCTTCTGGTGGCATCAAGCTTTCCAATTCACGTTCACTATGGAGACTCTCTTGACATCAGATGCTCACTCATGAGTAACACATGTTCATTTTTAGAAATGATAATAACAATGTCATGTTTATGTTAGTTTTGAAATCCCAGCATGCTCACTAAAATTATGACATGCAATAAATGCATCACTAGCTGAGAATGTCATATCAATATCAACATAAATCCTGAGCAAATTGTTGAGGAGTCAATTTTTAACACGGTTGTTCTGACCATAGTATGCTTTCGAAATAAACCTTGCTTCAATTAGGTCTTTTGAGGGTTGTAACATGGTCTGGTTCATGGTTATTGAAACAAAGGATATAAGGCTCAAACATATCCTAACCCACTCGTTCTTCATGAGGTTCTTCAGTCATACGTTCAACTAGTTCGACACAAGCTCTCATTTTCCAAAAGGGATCCTGAAGTGACGGTTAATGAACCAACGAGGTTTTTGGTGTGGCAATCATCCTTCTTTTATTTGGTTTGTAGCAACACGAATTTGTTCTTGTCGAGGGTTTTCTTTTGATTCGCCGTTTTGTTTCATTTTTTCATTTCCCTATTTTTGCTAGATTAGTTCAGATTTACAATCCATAGAGCTGCCCTAATTTTTGCCCAAGTCACTTGTTTTCGAGTTTTCGACTTAGTGGGCTTTCTCTTTTTTGTTTTTCTTGTTTCTTTTTATTGAAACAAATCGTGTGACATTCGGCCATTTGATTGGGAAGTTGCAACTGCCTCGTTCCTTTGTTGATGAGGGATAACCACTTGGAATTTGGAATTTTTTACTTCTTGTGAGGGATAAGATATGGTTGATCATTGGCTAGGATACTCCTCTTTTTAAAACTTTGAACGCCTATTCAAACTAACTGACGACTACCTTGCCCCGGTTTAAAATTAAGGGTTTTTATGTATAAAAAGAAACTCCTACTTGTAAGACCCCAATTTTGACCCTAAGATCCCTCACGCTATCTCATCATTTGCATTGGTGTTGGGATCACACATTGGCATCCTCCTTACCCCTCATTCATTGGGTTTGCATTGGTAGAGATCACTAAGCACATTTGATTGAATCATACTTTTTTTCATTATCTACTAACCAAAATACCAAAAATGTGTCTATATATAGCTTTATTTATTTTGTAGGTAGTGTATGCATCCACCAATGCCTCATCAAGCTCATAATTAGCGTTGAAGACCCTCAATGCAAGGAGATTAATCAAGATATGGTTCACATTAATTCTAGAAATCATAAATGGACCCCCAATTATCTTCATTTATCATTTTGATCAAGAGGTCATCAATAGTTTGGAGCTTGTTTGCCTTGGAAGCCCTAATTCATCTAGGTATCATGTGTGACTTCCTCAGCAAGTTTCTTCAACATTTGATCAAATATTTCAAGGGTTAATTCATATTACATCATATTATGCATATATGATCCTCCACAAATCCAAAAGATCAAGAGAACTTCAAGTTTGCAAGTTGGTTCATGGTGGTTGACTAGAGAAAGTCAACTGGTCAAAACTGGGGTTCCCTAGACCCTATCTCCTACAAAATTTGTCATATGAAAATGATCCTAAGAGCTACATTACTCCTTATGACATTCTAAACAACTTTCATGTTAAGGTCAAGATCTAGATTTACTTGGAAAGTCTTTTTTTATGATAAAAGATTATAGGTCATTTTGTATGTGCCCTAGTTAGGAGGTCAACTTCCAAGGACCATAACTTGCTCAATTTTTATGATATGAATGCCATCAAAGTTTCATGGTCAATTTAAAGATGTTCTATCCAACTTTTATTCTTTTAGAAATGTCAAATTCAACTTTCAAGGGCATGTGCTAAGAGGATACATTATAGGTCATTTTAGGCTTTCACCATTGAACAAGCAATTTTTCTCAACTTCTAAAATGCATAACTCCTTCATGAAAAATCCAAACGAGGTAAAATTTGTGACAAAATTGAATAGGTTTTAAATATATACAAATATTATGAAGGAACTTTTTCCATTTGAAGCTCATAGCAAATGTTATTCAAGGTAGAAGAAGTGAACATTTGACTTGGTACTTAGAAAAATTTCAATTATGTTGGATTTTCCAAACTTCCGCCTCAACATTCGTCAGGATCCAAGCTTCAAATGGAAAAGTGTTCAACATGAAAGTTGTTCCTCTTGATATCACCTTTCTAAAAAGTCCAGGATCACCTGATTTGGACCAATATTGAGGGACTTGCACATAGGTTCTTCACAAGGCTTTATTTGGTAAGATTTATGTTCAAAATTCATTTCCATTATGCATGGCTATCTGACATTATTTCAGGTTGATAAGCACAAAATATTGGATCATTTGGAATCATGAATTGGGCCTATCAAACGGCCATGCATCCATGCAAGTGAGAGTTTCTATTTTTGGCATTTGAATGAAAGTGTGTGGAAATCAATTGTCTAGCCTATAAATACATTGCCTCATGCTCAGAATTAGGGACACCTTGCCCAAGCTTTGATTTGCAACCCTCCCTTCACCATTAGAGGATAAACTTGTAGGCTTTCAATTGAAAATCGAGTTTCAATTTCACTTCTGTTTTGAAGTTGAAACTCCAAGAATCCAATCCCTTCTTTGATCTAATTTACTTCCCGCAAGCTTCTGAAGTCAAGCCAAAGCCAATTGGAAGTAATATCAAGCAAGATTCAAGTTCCTCAAAGGTGATTTTTAAAAAAAAATCTCTCTTTGATTCTCTCTCAATTCTTCACCATTCTTTTTTTAATTTTGGTTGGCTGAAGTCCTACCAATGTAGGTAACAAGATTGAGTTACTTTGAGGTCAAATCGAAGCAACTTAGTTCATGACCCTCAAAATTCAAATCCCTGTATCTTTCAATATACTTGGAATTGGAGAAAATTGAGGCTATATTCGAGCTCCTGAGCATTTTTCCTTTGGATCCATGTCCTTGTTTTTCATTTTAGTGAAGGTTAATGGTGGACCAGTCCGGTGAGGTCCAACGGAGAAGAAGACCGGAGCCCTAGCTTCGGTGATGTGTTGGCATGCCTCCTGACCATCTGATCATGTTAATTTGTTTTAATTTGAGTCATTCCTTTTAAATACCACGTGTGTGATACATTGACTGAAGTCCACCATGGATAGCACGCACGTGGCATCAGATCTGCCACCTTAATTAATGAGGGACATGTGATGGGCCTCGTTTTTTTGCTTTTTATTTTAATTTCTGATTTTCTTTTAGTTGCTCCTATTTTATTTAATTCATAGAAATTTCATTTTTTCTCCAAAAAATATGGGACTTTCACAAAAAAACTTTAAATATCTTTCTCTTCCATATTTTGAATTAAAAATATCTTTTGGATTAATTTTGATATTTATCATGAATTAAATATTTTTATGCATATTTTTAATTGTCTAAAAATACTTCTGACTATTCAAAAATAGTGATTTTTTTTGTCTAAGGTCATTTGACCTTGTTTGATCTAGGATAAATCCCTTGGTCATTTCTTTGGTTTTTTGAAGGGATTTTAGGTTTTGACCAAATTAAAATGCATTTTAATTCATTTTTAAATTGATTTTTAATTGATTAAATGTTTAAAAATGTCGTTGAGCCATTTTTATGGTCTTATGATGTTTGACTTTCTGTTTGGGCCTTAGTCAAGGTTGATTTGACTCTTGTTGGATCAAAACCATTGGATTTAGGGGATTGATGAAATGTATATTTCATCTTCCAAAATGAATGGATGGTTTTGATTTGAGGAAATTCCTCCCATGATCAATTTGTGTTTCTATCTTCCCATCCCTCTTCCTCTTCATCCCTATTCTTCCCCATTCCCTTATTTGACCAATGAAATCTCTAGTGTCTAAAGGCTAATTGGTTCATCAACGACCTTGTGTCAGATGAACCAATACAAGTGTGACTGAGATAGATCCCTCTCTCTTGATCTTTTCTTTTAAGTGTGTGGTATGTTTTAGGAGTTTGGTTCTTCATACTAAATCTCTAACATGCACTAACACCCAAATTTTTATTGCTCGGCCTCAAATAGTTGTGACCCCTACATAAGTCTAATTACGATTGCTTAATGTATAGCTAAATATAACCCTCAAGGCATAACATTCTAGTAAGTGAGATTGTAAGTCTCCCATTCTTCATGGCATTGTGTGGAGACTTGATCTTTTTTCCTTTCATGGGAGCTAGTGGCATACTTGTTGAATTATCCAAGTTGGAGCCCTTTTCATGGAAGATGTCTTGGTTTAAGGATTCATACTTGTGAACAAATGGTTGATTGTTCTCCAAAGAATGACTTAATCAATTAAAATCACCACTAACACTTGACTAACTTTTAACTAACATTTGACAAACTCTTGTTAATATTTCTTTACTCTTCAGTCATTTACTATTATGAAATTTAAATTTCAATCAGTTATCATTCATTGCCATTTATATTTCATATAACTTGTTTATCATTATGTCATTTTCACTTTACTCATTTGAGCCATATCTTGTGATTGTATATATCGTTTGTATGTTTTGATTTTATTTGTGGTATTCAGACCTTAAAATACCTAATAATAACAAAAAAACCTGAAAAATATATGGTGGACTGTTGATCTTGATCTAAACTTTTGGACTTAGGATTAGGCAACATTCCCTGTGTAAAAAGGACTTGGCCAATGCCAACATCTTGAGACTGAG
This sequence comes from Lathyrus oleraceus, assembly GCF_024323335.1. Lineage (NCBI taxonomy): Eukaryota > Viridiplantae > Streptophyta > Magnoliopsida > Fabales > Fabaceae > Lathyrus > Lathyrus oleraceus. Next base: position 418,297,227 of record NC_066581.1, on the reverse strand, counting down.
CTATCTTCAACTGAACCTTCATCTGATACAAGCCTTGGATTTTGTCTGAATTCATCTGCTACTCAATATTTATGCTTAATTATTATTTTGATTTTGTGCCTAATGCTTTGTTCTGAGTTGATCAAGGAATATTTCATCTGATACATTGGAAGATAATGAAAACTGCTAGCTTTTGGATTTCTTACTTGGATGGGGCTATCTTTATTTGATGCCTTGATCTTCATGACGTATGGATATTATTCATTGATTATTGATCATTGTTTGATTAAAGTCCAAAGGAAAATGTGTTTCCATCTAACATTCTTGTATGTTGGATTGCATCCCATTGGTCAGATCTTTTCAATCCTTAACTTTTAAATTTATGCATAGGATAGCCTCTTCATCTCCTCCGACTTCTTAAATTTCAAAATATATCCCTCTTTTCAAAAATTTCTTTGCTTGTGATTTCAAACTTAGACTTTGTTTTAATAGTTAGAAACTTTGACCTTATGCCATTGGATTTTTAAACTTTTTCTTAAATCAAACCTGTAAATAAACTTAACCATATTGACTTAAAATTTCAAAAGACCAAAAGAACTAATAACTCCCTTCAAACTTTTGGCCCTTTGTGCTTTTTCTTATTAAACCTTTTATTAAAAGCGATTCACCAACTCATTTGAAATTTTTACCATGAACTACGAGGTTTTAATCCCTTATTTTTATGTTGGTACGTAGGCACAAGATCGAAGGTCTTGTCAAACACAAAAATATAATAAATGAATTATTTTCTCATCCCCACACTATATTTTTCTCAAACATCTTTTATACCAAACACATATGGACACATAAAAAGGGCTCCCTAGGAGTACCTATGACACTTTGGATGCTAACACCCTCCCTCTATGTAACCAACCCCCTTACCTGTAATCTCTAGCATTTTATTAGTTTTGATTTGAAAACTTCTTATCTTTGGGTCTTGTTCGTACTTTTCCCTTTTCCTTTGGAAACAATAAAAGCGCGGTGGCGACTCTGGTTTTATTGACATCAAAGTTTATCCATAGCTTGATGGTCATGAATTTTCCGCTACAAAAATTAAGTGGCGACTTTGCTGGGGAGTAGTCCTCAGTGGGTTTAACCTACTTTTTTATGTGTCTATATTTGTATATTTGATGTTTGTATATATTGTTTGTGTGATATAATCTGTTTGTTGTGCTTGGTGATCTCTGAGTGGTGAGATAATTCCTAACCTGAACTTGAGTGCAATTAAGATAAGAGGATGGTATAGTCATGTTCAACTTGTATTGACTAGTCCTTAACAAGTTGGCTTGAGACCGATCTACTAAGTGGAGACCCTTTTGGAGTTACTAATGTCACACAAGTTATTTGTGGATAGGCATTGCTTTCTCTAATTTGGGGTTCAAGAAGCTGAGGATCGTAGAACATTTAACCCAACTTGGCCTATTTAGGACGTAGTGCAGAGATTGTTCAGGTGTATACCTGATAACAATTGTTACGCAATACTACACTCAAACGAGTTTCTCTTGAGAATATTATGGGTTGATGAGTCAGTCATCGTAACCTGTAATATCCGATAGATGGGATCAAGACTCTGGGAACTTTTTAGAACATGATCTATAGATTTTTATCCTTAGTACACTCCTTTGGGATGGTTCTTAACCCGACTCCATGCTCGTGACTCATATCAAACCCTTTGATTCTCGGTTGATGCAATCAAATCTCATAAATATCAATGGAACTTGGGTGTTGATAAGGTGAAAACCATAATCCACCAAAATGGATGATTGATCTTTATGATGACTTGATCCATCCCTTGACCTTTGTTTGTGATTGCCTTGTGTGTGATCCCTTATGTGTGATTGTTGTATTCAGCATACATGCGCATCGTAACATTCATCACACAAAAAAAAATTCAAGGAAACTGAGGTCTTGTTTGTAAATATTTTTAGAGCATGGATTGTGGACAAGCAACACTAAGAAGTACAATTTCAGATGTCCTGATTTGAAAGAGCTAAGGAAGTACAATTTCTCAAGCCGATAGTATGGATGCTTTTGAAGCCATGTTTGTATTGCTCATCTATTGCTTAGCTTTGTTCCCTAACATTGATGTTTTTTTGATGTTAATGCCATTAGAATCTTCTTGATTAGGAATCTTGTTCCTACCTTGTTGGGTGACATGTATTTCTCTTTGCATTTGAGGAAATCTAAAGGAGGTGAGACTATTGTGTGCTGTGTTCCTATTATGTACAAGTGATTTATTTCGCACTTACCTCATACGCCTACTTTCATGGAGAACCGACAATGTCTACGGTGGTCTCAGAGACTTATGTCCCTCACTAATGATGATATTGTTTGGTATGATTTTGCATTTAGTAGTTTGGACATTATTGACAATTGTGGTGAATTCTCTAATGTGTCTCTCATTGGTACATAAGGAGGAATGAACTACAACCCTGTTTTGGCTCGTCGTCAACTTGGGTTCCCCTTGAGAGATAAACCTAATAACACTCAGTTAGAAGGTCTATTATATCAAGAGGGTAAAGATCCCTAACATTTAAAGCAAAGGATGATACATGTTTGGAATTATGTGCATAGGAAAGGAAGATCCGAGTTTGGTCCGTGCAACTGTGTAGCTTTGGAAGCTTACACTATTTGGGTAAAAAAAAGAGCTTTGAAGCTGAAGATGTCGTACGTTGTGAAATAACTATGTCTTTGGTTATAGCTGAGCCATCAACTCTCCCTAACCAAGATATAGAGGAGTTGGAATATGCACTCACCAAGATGAAGTAAGAGAAAGATATGTGGGAAGAGCGGTTCCATGCTTTGAGCTGAAAGCATGAAGAGTTGCAGCTTGAGTCGAAAGACAAAGATGCGCTTATTAAAATTCTTGAAGACCAAGCAGTAAAGAGGCAGAGAGAGCTAGAGGGTCTATCTTCCTCTACTATGCCTCAGCCTTTCGGTGCTTGGAAGAAGATTGTTGATCATCTAGTTCTTGAGAAGGCTCAGATGAAGACATCCTTTGAGCCTGAGATTCAACGCATCCGAAGGAAGTATGCACTCGTAGCCAGATCATCTGATGCAGCTGCTAGGGATCCTTAGGATGATAGTTTCCTTTTCTCTTGTATTTGTATTTTGGTTTCTGGAATTGTACTCAGTATAATCCTTCCAAATTTTATGAATAAAAAGAGATTTTATGGTCAATCAAATTGTTATTATTATATATTTGCAAATATGACCTCATATGTTCCTTGAAATTAAAGAACAATAAAAAACATAGCATTTCATGCATCATTTACATAACAGGTTTCTTCCGCCAGATGTCTTATCAGTTCTTCTTCTGTGCATCAGCCAAGCTGACTCACCGTTATAATACTCGCGCTAATCATCCAAAGATCACGAAGCATATAAAGCAAGAGAACCGAGAGTTGAAGGATGAGATCGCCAGATTAATGGCGCTGATGGAATCTGTCATTGTTGTGCAAACTCAGTCATCACCAACTCCTGCAACTCCTCCTCCCCAGAGGACTATCATTCCTGGGGTTGCTACCATAACTGTTCCTGTCGCTGCTGCCAGCCAATCCATTCCTTCTATGCCTACTGGGTTCCCCTGGGGAATGGCATCAAATTTTATGTCAGAAGGGTACGCACCCACATTTGTTTCTCTACCGGCATCTAGCCCGATCATGTCAATGCCACCTCCTGTTGTTCACACTCTTCCTCGTGTTGAGGATACTATCTACCATTTTGAGCCGTCTGAGGGCCCAGATGTATATGAGAAGATGGATGAGATGAAAGATCAATTCCTCGAGCTGCGCAAAGAGTTGAAAACTTTTAGAGGGAAAGACTTGTTTGGGAAGAGTGTTGTTGAACTCTGCTTGGTTCCCAATGTTAAGATATCGGTGAAATTCAAGGTCCCATACTTTGAAAAGTACAAAGGGAATACTTGCCCACTAAGACATCTTGTTATGTATGCCATGAAAATGTCTACTCAGACTGTAAGACCCCAATTTTGTCCCTAAGATCCCTCATGGCATCACATCATATCATTCATTGCCTCAAGGATCATTGTGCACCTTGCCTCCTTCCCTGTGGGTGAGTTATCTGTTTGAGAGTGGTTCTTGATCACCAAGCATGTTTTGCATTTATATATCATTGCTTTTCCTTTTATCACTAACCAAAAGTACAAAAATATGTCATCTAACCCTTGTCTTGCAGATGAAGCAACCAACAGTCAAAACAATCAAAGGCAGTCATTGAGCAATAGATGGTGGCCATTCTTGAGAATTTGGACACCACAATCATTATCAAGAGTTCATATGAGCTATGATATTATTTTGAATCAAAATCCCAAGTGGTAGAGGCTTGAATTTCATCAGAACATTGCCAGGTCAACTGAAAGCCCAGAAAGTCAACTGCCAAGTCAACTGTGGATTTGGAGGTGGGAAGTGATTAGAAATACTTCATTCATGTTCAAGCAAGTCTCATTTGACATTTCAAACATCAACATTGAAGAAAATAAAGTCAGGTCAAAACTTTCCAAAAATAGAAAGTGACCTATAACTTGAATTTGCCAAAAATGGAAAGGTTTTAACCTAACTTCAACTTCAAATTACATCATCAAGAAAGCTTCAAATGAAATTTTGTTGAACATGAAAGTTGTAGATCTTTCTCTCCCATTTCCAAAAAGTCCAAGATCATCAATTTATCATGTGTGGTTAAGGAGATATGATCAAAACATGGCAAAGTGTACTTGAAGATTCAAATGTGCATAACTTCTCAACCAAAGCTCCAAATTGGATGGCTCTTTTTTGTACATTCTTCTCTTGACCTCTAGTGTCCAAAACATGCATTGCATTTCATTAATTGTCATCATATGAACATGTGCCAATTCACTTGATTTTTGGAGGGAATTTTTAAAGTTTAAAATTGGTGCATTATTTGAACATTCTATCATTGCCAATAGCTCCAAAATGGATTTTTAAGTGAAATTAAAGTGAATTCGTGTACTGTTCATGCATGCATATCATGCATGAGGTGAAATTGCTAATTTGCACATACACCACATTCTTGCTAATCCAATTACCATTTGCTTAACATGATTAGAAGAGTGATTAGGGAGAGGTATATAACACAAACCCTAACTGTTTTCAGCTAACAACACTGACAATTTTCAGATCTAGATCAAAACACCAAATTTTTCTCTCACTTTTTTCTGCCAATTTCTTCAAACACAAACCATTTCCATCACTTGATTCATCATCTGGAAGCATCATTGAGTAGAATTGCACGTGGAATCAAGAGATTTGGCACAGTTTTGAAGCATGCTCGAAGCTTGATGCATTAATGGTGAACTCAAAGTCTGGTGAAATCAAGAGCAGTTGAACTTCAATTCTTCATCCAATCAATCATACAAGCATTGTAGAAGAAGTCTGGAGCATTGCAAGGCCTTGGATCCACTAATTCCAGTTCTGCTTCTTCAAGAGGTCATTAAATCGATCTCTCTATTTCTTAAAATGATTATGATGTTGTTATAGATCTTGATTTGCTGATTAAACTGAGCTTTGAACCACAAATTTTCATGCACAATTGAGTTAGATATGTTAGATTAAAGTTTCATGTGTGATTCTTCTTCTCTTCGATCCATGTGTGTTTGTTGATTTCTTGATGAAATGTATATGGATTGTTGATGTATGTTGCAAGATCTACATGATGATATGTTTGATTTTAATTTCTGAGAACTTTTGTTCTTGAGCCTGGCACTGTTCATGATGAACATGATGAAGATGATGAATTTCATTTCCAGGCCGTGCGTTTGATCTTTAGAAGCTTTTTTCCTGCGCTTGCATGTGTTTTTCCAGAGCTTGATTCTGATTGGTGCATGTAACTGCCATGCTAGCTTGTGATTGGTCCGTGCGTGTTGACTTGTGTTGACCTGGACAACGCATAAATGAAACGGCTGCGTTTCATGCAGCCTGGCGCCATATTTCAAAATGCTACTCACTTCGATTCTGGCTTGCAACATATTTTAAAATGCCATGCTGATTTTCTCATTTCCCTCCATTCATTCATATGCTATGCTTCATCATTTTTTTATTTTTTCTTCATCTTACAAAATTCATATATAATTGAAAAATGATCCAAAAAATATGTGGTTTCTTGCATTGTGTCACATTTTCTGTCTAGTATTTTTTGAACATTTTTCCATAAATTGTGCTTGGCTGGAAAATATTTTGTGCTAGGGTTTGTAAACATGTATGCCTTTTGTACCTTGCCTTGCCATATCATTTGTGAAATGCTGAGCTTTTATCCAATAAATCTGAAATTTTATATGTTGAAACTAGACACTTTGCTTGAGTTATGGTGTTGATTTGGTATTTTTATCATGTGTCATTGCTGTTTTATGATCATGTTAAGGTAGGTGTGACAATTTGTGTCACACCTTTGCTTGTTCATCTTATGTGATGTGTTTGCCTTACCAAATGAATTCCAATTGTCCTGATTTTTTTGTGTGATGCTTATTATAGATGTTGTGAATGAGCATGAATTTTCTTGGAATTATTTGATGGATTTCTGATTTAATTGAGATTTTTCATTCTGGTTGGTCACATTTGAGCTTTAAAATTGTCTTGAACTTCAATTGATCATGAAATGGATTGGGTATATGATATTGATGTGAGACCTTTTGGAATGTTTCAAGATGTGTTTGAAGTTGATTCATGTTAATTTTCAGTTTCTGTTTTAAATTTTTTCTCCATCTTTGACCCTAGGCTTTGACCTAGTGGTTTGCCTCTCACATTTGAGCTTTGATTTCAGGTTGAACACCCAAGTTCCATAGTTGTTGATGCTCCATCATTTGAGCATTGATGTTTGCCTTTGATTACTAACCTTTGTGTGTTTTGTAGGTAGATGTTGACTCATTTGAGTTTGACCTTTGGTTTGCACATTGTGAACCTTGTCTATTTATCTGATATTAACTGTTGGTTGTTTGTCTGTATAGTGGTACTGATTTGTTTGATGTTTCCACAGGTACATTAGTTGCTTAAGTTCACTTTGAAATTGCTTTTGATTGGTTGCTTAACCACTTAGGTTTAACCTCTCTTCTTCATGTAGTCTGGAAGACCTGTCCTGTTATGTGGGCAGGCACCTGTCTGAAGTCCTCCTTAAGAGGCAATGCTTGTGATTGTTTAATATTTGTGCCAAGCAGGAAAAGTCCTCTTATGAGGCAATTGGTAGATAAAAGAGATGTGTAGTCCATCTCCTACTATTCAGTGTGTCATCCCTTTGCTCACATAACATGTTGATGCATTGTGGATAATAACCCAAGATCTTATAGAGTCTACTTGTGGAGAAGAGTTCCTACTTTCTGAACTCCCACACTTCCTATTATTCAAAGCTCTCCCAGGCCAGGGATAAGAGCTATGAGGCACACCCCTCATCTCCATTTCATCTACTTCACCTTAACTCTCAATGTTAAGGTTAAGAGCACAACTTACCCCATTCCAGCTGACTGTAAAGTCTAACCTTGCTTGAGCCTAATTGCTTGTATATAGTGTGTGCTAACTGACTTGTTTGATTGATTACTTGACTCATCTGTGCATATATGTTTGAGTGTGCCTTTGTGCATTTAACATCATCATTTGTATATCATTTCATAAACTTTGCTTTATAGCATTTTGCTTTGTCCATGGAGGAGACAAGCATAAGTCCATTACTTGGCAGTAGTATCCTATGATATGGTGGGAGACTAGTATAAGTCCATTGATTGGCATCTGATATCCATGTTTGTTTGTGAGACTAGTATAAGTCCATTGATTGGCATCTGGTATCATTGTTTCATCTTTGTTTTAGGAGATTGGTATAAGTCCATTTATTGGCATCTGATATCCATGTTTGTTTGTGAGACTAGTATAAGTCCATTGATTGGCATCTGGTATCATTGTTTTGTTTTAGGAGATTGGTATAAGTCCATTTATTGGCATCTGACATCCATGTTTGTTTTAGGAGATTGGTGTAAATCCATTGATTGGCATCCGGTATCCTTGTTATTTTGTTTTGTGAGACTAGTATAAGTCCATTGATTGACATCTGGTATCATTGTTTCATCTTTGTTTTAGGAGATTGGTATAAGTCCATTTATTGGCATCTGATATCCATGTTTGTTTGTGAGACTAGTATAAGTCCATTGATTGGCATCTGGTATCATTGTTTTGTTTTAGGAGATTGGTATAAGTCCATTTATTGGCATCTGATATCCATGTTTGTTTTAGGAGATTGGTATAAGTCCATTTATTGGCATCTGATATCCATGTTTGTTTTAGGAAATTGGTGTAAGTCCATTGATTGGCATCCGGTATCCATTTTTGCTTTGCTCATTTGCTTATTGCTCATTGCCTATTCCAAAGGAATCACTTGGATCATCTACATATGATCTCAAGAGGTGAACCTCTAAGAAGTTTTACTTCCTCACCCTCCCACCTTTTGTTTCTTTAAACCTCCATTTGCATGTTAAACCCAAACTTGAAAAACTATTGTGCAAACATTTTTCATCTCTTTTCAAATTAGAAACCTAGGCCTTAAGCCTTTGATTTTTCAAAACTCCATTTCATAATACTTCTTTGAATTGAATTCTAATCATACTTTGACCATCTTTTGTGAATAAATCCTAATTGGTTAATCTCACTCATTCAATTATTTTTGTGGCTTTGTCCATTCTTGATAAGTTTTCATACATTAGCCATAGGTTTGATTTATCCTAGTTGGTTGATGTTAACCTCACCTTTTGTCCTTAGTGATTGAATTGTAAGACTTCCTTGCTTATTATAGGGTTAACCCCTCACTAGCAAGTTGAAGCTTTTCTCACATGGTGGACTTGTTGTTTGCATAAGGTTGAGTTTTCTCCCGTGGATAACGAAAGACCTTAGGGCTTTTGTTTTAAAATGAACCCACTCATATTTTGGAAATCTTTTAGCCGAACTACGGCGTTTTGATCCTTACCTTTCATGGAAGGTACGTAGGCAACGGGTTCATCCGTTCAAACACAAAAATAATAAAAATTGTATATTCTTTTCTCATCTCTTCCATCCATGTTTGCACAATAAATATTTCATAAACAAATAACATTTCGTACAACAAGTGTGAAAAGGGCTCCCTAGGAGTACCTAGGACGTTTTGGGTGCCTAACACCTTCCCATTGCGTAATTAACCCCTTACCCAGATCTCTGATCTTTTCATTAGTTTTCTATGTGTAAAACTTCTTAGGCTTTTGTTCGCTTTTTAGCCATTCCTTTGGATAAATAAAAGTGCGGTGGCGACTCGATTCTTTGTATGCTTTGCTTTTGATTTAGTCAATAAATCATAAAGTGACGAATACACCGCTACAGAAAAGTGGCGACTCTGCTGGGGACTCTACATCCTTAGTGGTATTGCCTACTTTTCACCCTTGTTGTATGATATTTGTTTATCTGTTATTTGACATATTTTTGTACAATTTGGGATAACTGTATTGATTGTAATGTTTGAATTGCTTGATATACAATTGTTGTTTGCTTGGTGATCTCTGTGAGATGAGTTCTATACCCGAACTCGAGTGCACCTTAGGATAGGAGAATGGCGTAGTCTTGTCGACTTGTGTGGAGTATTCCTTAACAAGTTGACTTGCGAGTCCATTCACTTGGTGGAGGTCATGTTGGATTAATAATGTCACACAAGTTATTTGTGGTTAGGCATTATTCTTTCAATCGTGTGCCTTAGAAGCCAAGGACCTTAGTTTACCAAGCCCATCTTGGCCTATTTTTAGGACGTAGTGCGGAGGTCGTTCAGATGTAAGATCTGATGCGATTGTTACGCGATACTACACCCATAAGAGTCTCTCTTGAGAATATTTTTGGAATACGAGTATTCGTTCCTCCGATAATATTCGAAAGATGGGATGATGACTATGGGAACCTCTGGTAGAACATGCTCGACAGGTTTAAACCCTAGTACACTCCCTTTGGGTGGTTCTTAACCGAGACTCCATGCTCGTGACTCTCAGCAAACCCGTGATTCATGGTTGAGTCGTTCAGACAACCTTAATATCAATGGAACCTGGGTGTCGATAAGGTGTAAACCATAATCCACCAAAATGGATGATTGATATTAAGGATGATTGAGCCGGTTCAAGTACCGTTAATATCAATGGAACTTGGGTGTCGATAAGGTGAAAACCATAATCCACCAAAATGGATGATTGATATTAAGGATACTATGAGCTTTCCCATGACCTTTGTCTGGTGTGACTTGCTTGATCCTTGAGTGTGATTGTTGCATTCATACATTCATGCATTCATCCGCATTCATGTCATCGGAAAAATGAGAAAATTTTCAAGGAACTTAAAGGGTTTATTTGCAAAATTTTCAGACATGGAAAGACCAAAAAGGCATACAAAGAAGTACAGCTTTAGACAGCCTGATGTGAAAGAGTTAAGGAATCTGACATCTTATGTACTAGATCCCTTGGGTTTCAAAGCTCGTTATGGGAAGCTTCTGCCTCTGTTGACTACTCAAGTTGATGAGGGACTGATGAGTACTTTGGTGCAGTTTTATGATCCTCTGTATCATTGCTTCTCTTTTTCGGACTTTCAGCTGTTGCCTACGCTCGAGGAGTATGCTCATCTTGTGGGTATTCCTATTCTGGATCAGGTGCCGTTCAGTGGCTTGGAGAGTATTCCGACTTCTCGAGAGATCGCAGACTTGTTGCACATAGATGAATCCCTTATTGAGGCGCATATGACTACCAAAGGTGGAATTCAGGGTCTTCCTTCTGATTTCCTCATCGCTCAAGCTACTGTTTATGGGAAGGCCATGAGTGAGGATGCCTTTGAGGCTTTATTTATGCTGCTCATCTATGGTTTGGTATTGTTCCCCAACATCGACAAATTTGTGGATGTGAACGCCATTAGGATCTTTTCTGTTCTTAATCCCGTTCCTACTCTGTTGGGTGATGCCTATTTCTCTTTGCATCTGAGGAATGCAAAGGGTGGAGGAGTTATTGTGTGCTGTTTGCCTCTGTTGTATAAGTGGTTTATTTCTCACTTACCGCAGACGGTCGCTTTCAAGGAGAACAAGGGATGTCTACGGTGGTCTACGAGGCTTATGTCTCTCACTAATGATGATATCTCTTGGTATGATCGTGTGTATGATACTGTTCAGATTATTGATTATTGTGGTGAATTCCCTAATGTGCCTTTTCTTGGTACATGTGGTGGGATCAGCTACAATCCTATCTTAGCACGTCGTCAGCTTGGGTTCCCCCTAAAGGATAAACCTCATAACATTCTGTTAGAAGGTGTATTCTTTCAGGAAGGTAAAGATCCCCAAGGCCTGAAAGCCAGGATGGTCCGCGCTTGGCGCAAGATTCACAAGAAGGGTAGAAATGAGTTGGGTCCGAAGAACTGCATTGCTTTGGAGCCTTATACTTCTTGGGTCAGACAGAGAGCTTCGGAGTATCTTATGCCATATGACTATCCGAGACCTACACCGTTGGATGTGGCTGGGCCTTCAACCCTCCCCAACCAAGGCGTAGAGGAGTTGAGAGACGAAGACCTTTCACGTGCCTGGATCCGTGAAAGAGAAGAGTTGCTTTAACAGATCAAGGAGAAGGATGCTCTGATTGAGTTCCTCGAGCATCAGGTGATAGATGATCCGAATGATACTTGGACTTCTCTGCTTCCTCAGTCTTCCAAATTCTGGAAGAGGAAGTACGATCGACTTGCTAAGGAGAAAGCGGATATGGAAGAAGCATATGAGAGAGAGATCAAGAAGCTTTGTGTTTCTCGTCTTCCAGCATCTCGAGCTTCTAGGGATCCATAGGATGTTCATTTTCCTTTCCCCTTGTAATAATCAACAATGTTGTACTTCTTTGTCTCGAATATATTTGATGGGATATTTTTCCATATGATATTAAATGCTTAAATTTCAAAATTGCTAATAGAACCCTAAAAGTTCCTTGAAATAAAAACAAAGCATATGCACAAGCATTACATGCATCATTTTGCATAAGCAGGTGTTGTTCTGGTCTTCTTGTCTGTGGCCTAACTCTGTGCTCTTCATTTATTTTGAAGACAAGCTGACTCATCGGTACTATACCAGAGCCAATTCTGCAAGAGTGGTGGATCAATTGGAACAAGAGAACAGAGAGCTGAAGGATGAAGTCGCCAGGCTCACCGCTCTGATGGAGCAATTTCTAGCTGCTCAGAATCAACCTTCTCCACCTCCTGCAACTCCTCCCCAGAGGACTGTTATATCAGAAGTGGTTGCTCTGACTGTGCCAGCTGCTAGTGCTTATTTCGTGCCGAATGCCATGCCAGCCGGATTTCCGTGGGGTATGCCTCCGGGTTTCATGCCTGACATTCCAGCTCCAACTTTTGCTTCCATGCCGGCATCTAGCCCGGTCCTTGCTATGCCTCCTCCTGTCGTGCATACCACTCCCAGGGTAGACGACACCATCTATCATTCTGAGCCGTCTGAGGGCCCAGATGTTAATGAAAATATGGATGCGATGAACGACCAATTCCTCGAACTCCGAAAGGAATTGAAGACCCTCCGAGGGAAAGATCTGTTTGGCAAGTCTGCTGCTGAACTTTGCCTAGTTCCCGGTGTGAAGATTCCGGTCAAATTCAAAGTTCCTGACTTTGAGAAATATAAGGGGAACACCTGCCCTCTCGCTCACCTGGTTATGTATGCCAGGAAAATGTCTACTCAGACCGATAATGATCAGCTTCTGATCCATTATTTCCAGGATAGTTTGTCCGGTGCGGCTCTTCGTTGGTATATGAGCCTTGATAGTGCAAATATCCGATCCTTCAATGATCTTGGCGAAGCCTTCGTCAAGAAGTACAAGTATAATGTTGATATGGCTCCTGATCATGATCAACTCAGGGCCATGTCTCAGAAGGATAAAGAGACATTCAAAGAGTACGCCCAGAGGTGGCGAGAGCTGACAGCTCAGATTACTCCTCCGCTGGAAGAGAAGGAGATGACTAAGATCTTTTTGAAGACTCTTAGTTCATTTTATTATGAGCGGATGGTTGCGAGTGCTCCCTCTGATTTCACCGAGATGGTGAACATGGGGATGCGTTTGGAGGAAGGTGTCCGTGAGGGACGGTTGTCTAAAGATGAGAGCTCTTCTAAACGATATGGGGCGTTTAAGAAGAAAGATGGGGAGGCACATGCTGTGCAGTCCCATGCTAAACCAAGAAGACCCTCTGTTAAGAGGAAGCCAGTGCGTCATCAGCACCAGGTGGCTCATATAGCACCTGTTTTCAGAGATAATTCTCAGCAGTATCAGCAACATCAACATAGTCAGCAACAACCTCAGTATCAACAGCAACATCGTCCACAGCAACAGGCTTACCAGCCTCGTGGCAGCACCAGTAATCAGGCTAATCTGAATTATGATAGGAAAAAGATCAGTTTCGATCCCATTCCTATGTCATATGCTGAATTATATCCTTCCTTATTGGAGAGGAAACTGGTTACTCCCAGAGAGCCTTCGGCTGTGCCTGCTAACCCGCAGTGGTGGTACAAGCCCGATCAACATTGTGTGTATCATTCCGGTGCTCCAGGTCATAATATTGAGAACTGCTATCCATTGAAGACTAAGGTTCAAGACCTTATGCGATGCGGCATACTGAGCTTTGAGGACTCAGGCCTGAATGTTACGAAGAACCCATTGCCCGAGCATGGGAAGTCGGTTAACATGGTCCAGGGTTGCCCTGGCAAATATAAAGTCAAATATGTGAGTCATATTCGACAGTCATTGGTCGAGTTGCACCGTTTGCTGTGTCAGTACAGTCATATGGAGCATGACCATGACAGATGTCGTATCTGCTCCGTCAATAGACTGGGTTGTCGCCAAGTGCGAAGAGAGCTTCAAGAGCTGTTGGATGAGGGTACCATTGAGATTCTGCAGAATCGGAATGTTGATGAAGACGAACCAGAGGTGAATGTGATTTCTCCTGTGTTCAAATTGCCCGAGCCTGTTGTCATCCGTTACGATGGTAACAAGCCGAAGGTCTCTCCCTCTCTGGTAATCAAACCTGCAGGCCCTGTGCCTTATTCTTCAGATAGAGCAATTCCTTTCAGGTACAATCCAGTTGCCGTCGAAGATGGGAAAGAAGTGCCGTTGCCTTCGACTTCCGTTGTAAATATTGCTGATGTGAGCGGGTTGACCCGTAGCGGCCGTGTGTTTTCAGCACCCAAGCCTCATGTTGTTTCTGATTCTGCTGAGCGTCCGGTTGGGACTGTGGTGAATGTTCAGAACCCGACACTTGCTGTTGCAAAACCCTCCTTTGTACAAAAGACTTCTGCTTCTTCTGTTGGCCCTAGTGGCACTGTGAATGAAGAATGTGATGAGATGCTGAGGCTCATCAAGAAGAGTGAGTACAATGTTGTAGACCAGCTTCTACAAACGCCGTCCAAGATCTCCGTGCTATCTTTGCTGCTGAACTCAGAACCCCATAGGGAGGCTCTGCAGAAAGTTTTGGACCTGGCTTATGTCGATCACGACGTCACGATTGAACAGTTTGACAGTATTGTTGCAAACATCACTGCTTGCAACACTTTGAGTTTCTGTGACGCTGATCTCCCTGAGGAGGGAAGAGACCACAATATGGCTTTACATATTTCTATGAATTGCAAGACCGACGCCATGTCCAACGTGCTGGTGGACACTGGGTCATCTTTGAATGTATTGCCGAAGACCACTCTTTCGAGATTGTCATATCAGGGTCCTCCTATGAGGCAGAGTGGTGTTGTTGTGAAAGCTTTTGATGGGTCGCGTAAGACCGTGATTGGGGAAGTTGATCTCCCAATCAAGATTGGACCAAGCGAATTCCAAGTTACCTTTCAGGTTATGGATATCCACCCATCTTATAGCTGTCTCCTTGGTAGACCATGGATTCACGAGGTTGGCACCGTGACATCCACCCTACACCAGAAGCTGAAATTCGTCAAGAACAAGAAACTGGTTGTGGTAGGGGGAGAAAAGGCTCTCCTGGTTAGCCACTTGTCTTCTTTCTCATATATTGATGCTGAGGATGAAGTTGGAACTCCCTTCCAAGCTTTGTCTATAGCCGAGCCGATTGAGAAGAAGTCTCCTTCATTTGCTTCCTATCGCGATGCGAAATTGGCCATTGAATATGGTACAGTTGCTGGTTTAGGGAAGATGATCGAGCTTGAAGACAATAAATCCCGGGCTGGCATTGGCTATTCTTCCGGGGCATTCAACGAGCAAGGGTTGTTCAAGAGTGGAGGTTTCATCCATGCTGATCAAGCTGAGGAAGCTGCTGCTATCTTGGAAGAGGATGCAGAGGACTTGAGCAACTTCATCATACCTGGTGGTGTCTGCCATAATTGGGTCGCTGTGGATGTTCCTACAGTCATTCATAGATCAGAGTAATGGTTCACTTTGCTCAAAACCCTTCTCCCATGCCAAAAGGAGAAGTGATGACATTGTTGGCAGCATTTATACGATGATATTTCATTCAATTAATGCATTGTTAAACATTTGTTTTTCCTTTTGTTTTCACTTTTTGCTTTTGCATGAAATCAGTGATCATAAAAAACCATAAAAACAAGAATAAAAGCATCTTTCATCTGCATAATGGTTTGCTTGTTTAAATTCTAAAGTTTTATTAACCAAAATCATTATGCAGGTTGATTCTTAAACCCATTGAACATAATGATCCAACGCCATCTCCCAATTTTGAATTCCCTGTATTCGAGGCAGAGGAGGATGATGTTGAAGGGATTCTTGATGAGATTACCCGCCTCCTTGAGCACGAGAAGAAGATCATTCAGCCACACCTTGAAGATCTGGAAACAGTCAACTTGGTGTCTGAAGATTGTGTTCGTATGGTAAAGATTGGGGCACTTCTTGAAGAGTCTGTCAAGAAGGGGTTGATCAGTTTGCTACGAGAATATTCCGATATCTTTGCTTGGTCATATGAAGACATGCCGGGTCTAGATACAAATATTGTGCAACATTTCCTGCCTCTGAAGCCTGAGTGCGTGCCTGTGAAGCAGAAGCTCAGAAGAACTCATCCAGATATGGCAGTGAAGATCAAAGAGGAAGTTCAGAAGCAAATTGATGCGGGGTTTCTGGTGACTTCCACATATCCTCAATGGGTGGCCAATATTGTGCATGTGCCTAAGAAAGACGGAAAAGTCCGTATGTGTGTTGATTACAGAGATTTGAATAAGGCTAGTCCTAAAGATGATTTCCCTCTACCACACATTGATATGTTGGTAGACAATACAGCTAAATTCAAAGTCTTTTCCTTTATGGACGGATTTTCCGGTTATAACCAGATCAAGATGGCACCCGAGGATATGGAGAAGACAACATTCATCACACCTTGGGGAACATTCTGTTATCGAGTGATGCCCTTTGGTTTGAAGAACGTCGGAGCCACGTATCAACGAGCTATGACTACCTTGTTTCATGACATGATGCACAAGGAGATAGAGGTCTATGTTGATGATATAATTGCTAAGTCCCGAACGGAAGTTGAACATGTTGAGCATTTGTTGAAGCTTTTTCAGCGTCTGAGGAAGTTTAGACTTCGTCTGAATCCGAACAAATGTACATTTGGAGTCCGTTCCGGCAAGTTGTTGGGTTTTGTTGTCAGCGAGAGAGGTATTGAGGTTGATCCTGCAAAGGTCAAAGCAATACAAGAGATGCCTGCACCCAAAACTGAGAAGCAAGTCCGAGGTTTTCTTGGCCGCTTGAATTATATTTCCAGATTTATATCCCACATGACTGCCACATGTGCGCCGATATTCAAGCTCCTCCGGAAAGATCAATCTCATGATTGGACCGAGGATTGCCAGAAAGCTTTCGACAGTGTCAAAGAATATCTGTCTGAACCTCCGATCTTGTCCCGCCTGTAGAAGAAAGACCTCTGATCATGTATTTGACTATTCTTGAAGACTCGATGGGTTGTGTACTCGGTCAACAAGATGAATCAGGGAAGAAAGAATCTGCTATCTACTACCTCAGTAAGAAGTTTACTGATTGTGAGTCTCGATACTCTATGCTTGAGAAGACGTGTTGTGCTTTGGCTTGGGCTGCTAAGCGTTTGCGCCAGTACATGATAAATCATACAACTTGGTTGATATCCAGAATGGATCCAATCAAGTATATTTTCGAAAAGCCTGCTTTAACTGGGAGGATTGCCCGTTGGCAGATGTTGTTGTCTGAGTATGATATCGAGTATCGAGCTCAGAAAGCTATCAAAGGTAGTATCTTGGCTGACCATTTAGCGCACCAGCCGATTGAAGATCATCAATCTGTTCAGTACGACTTCCCAGATGAGGAGATTCTGTATTTGAAAATGAAAGATTGTGATGAGCCTACACTTGATGAAGGTCCAGAACCTGGTTCCAGATGGACGATGGTGTTCGATGGCGCTGTAAATCAGTATGGAAATGGAATTGGGGCAGTAATCATTACTCCTCATGGTACGCATATTCCGTTTACAGCATGGCTAACTTTCAAATGCACGAATAATATGGCTAAGTATGAGGCCTGTATTATGGGACTAGAAGAATGTATTGATTTGAGGATCAAGCATCTTGATGTGTATGGTGATTCGGCCCTGGTTGTTAATCAGATCAAGGGTGAATGGGAAACGAATCAGCCTGGTCTCATTCCGTACAGAGATTATGCGAGGAGGATTTCAACGTTCTTTACAGAAGTTGACTTCCATCATATTCCTCGAGAGGATAATCGGATGGCAGATGCTCTTGCTACGCTTGCTTCCGTGATTGTAGTGAAATATTGGAATGAAGTTCCCAACATTGCCGTGATGCGCTTGGATAGACCAGCTCATGTGTTTGCAGTTGAAGAAGTGAATGATGACAAGCCTTGGTATTTTGATATCAAGAATTTCCTCCAGAACCAGGCCTACCCGCCTGGGGCATCCGTGAAAGATAGGAAAACTTTGAGAAGGTTGTCAGGCAGTTTCTACCTCAGTGGTGAAGTGCTGTATAAGAGAAATTTTGACATGGTTTTGCTCAGATGCGTGGATAGACACGAAGCAAACCTGTTGATGACTGAGGTCCATGAGGGTTCATTTGGTACTCATTCCAATGGACATGCCATGGCTAGAAAGATGCTGAGAGCAGGCTACTATTGGCTGACAATGGAGTCTGACTGCTGCAAATATGTGAAGAAATGCCACAAGTGTCAGATTTATGCGGATAAGATTCATATTCCTCCGACACTTCTGAATGTGATTTCATCACCATGGCCTTTCTCTATGTGGGGAATCGACATGATCAGCATGATTGAACCGAAGGCGTCCAATGGACACAGGTTTATTCTCGTAGCAATTGACTACTTCACCAAATGGGTTGAAGCCGCTTCGTATGCGAATGTGACCAGACAGGTGGTCGTGAAGTTTGTCAAGAATCAGCTTCTTTGCCGTTATGGTGTGCCAGATAGGATCATTACTAATAATGGATCTAATCTGAATAATAAGATGATGGAAGAGTTGTGCTCTGAGTTCAAGATTGCACACCATAATTCCTCTCCTTATAGACCTAAGATGAATGGGGCTGTTGAAGCTGCAAATAAGAATATCAAGAAGATTATCCAGAAGATGACAGTTACGTACAAAGATTGGCATGAGATGCTGCCATTTGCTTTGCATGGATATCGTACATCTGTCCGCACTTCAACAGGGGCAACCCCTTTTTCTCTTGTTTACGGCATGGAGGCTGTTCTCCCAGTAGAGGTGGAGATCCCATCAATGAGAGTCTTGATGGAAGCCAAGTTGACTGATGCTGAATGGATTCAGAGTCGTTACGACCAACTGAATTTGATTGAAGAGAAGCGATTGACTGCCATGTGCCATGGTCAATTATATCAGCAGAGAATGAAGAAAGCATTCGATAAGAAGGTCAAGCCTCGTGTGTTCCGAGAAGGTGACCTCGTGCTCAAGAAAGTTTTGTCTTTCGCGCCCGATTCCAGGGGCAAGTGGACTCCAAACTACGAGGGTCCATATGTTGTTAAGAGAGCCTTTTCAGGCGGTGCTCTGATGCTTACAACAATGGATGGGGAGGATTTCACTCGTCCTGTGAATTCAGATGCAGTCAAGAAATACTTTGCCTAAAAAAAAGGTATATGCAAAAGAAAAACAGAATAGCTCGCTAAGTTGAAACCCGAAAGGGCGGATTAGGCAAAAATGAGCGTCTCGGTGGAGAACCCGCAAGGGTGATCCAGGCAAATGTTAGAGACATAAAAAAAAAGTATATTTGCATCCCGCTAGACTGAGTACCTCACCCTGGGGCAATCTAGGCAAAAATTAGGGATATGGCAAGTAACTGCATCCTAACAAGACTTTCTGTTCCGCAACTGTCTTTTCGTCAGAGATTCTCGATTCGTCGTCAACTGAAGCTTCGAATACATCGAGATTCAAATTGGTAGAGAAAGGATCATTAGGTTCAATGTAGCCCTCTTCCAATATATATCACTGATTTCAAATTTATACAGATCTATGGGGTCTTGCCATTTGCAGACTACCATTCCATCAAATCAATTTGAGCTTTTTATCCAATTATTTGCAATCTTATTTGTTTCAATTCAACAAATGTTTTGCATGTTTTAATTGATAAAATGTCATTGTTTTAAACAAACAAATTTTTGCAAATTGTTGTTTTAAACAAAGTGAACATTCACAATGATGAAAGGATACTTAAGAATTTCTCAGTGCTCTCCCAAGGGTGGCATGATTTCCAACAGGTAAGACATTTGTTCATATTCCTGGCATGGTTGTATCCTCTTTCTCCGGATTGTGGTTGGGGTTGTTCCCCAGGCAGAGCTTTGTTGGGGTTGTTCCCCAAGCAGAGTGTTTGTTAGGACTTCATGATCCTTTCTAACAACATGTTCTTTCCTCAGCATGGGTGTTTTCCCTCTTGGAAGATTCAGTGGTTGGTGGGTTGTATCCCGGTACCTCATCATTTTCCTCGGCACAGTCGCTGGCAGAGTTGTTGATATGATATACTGCATTTATGCTATGTCTCCTCATCGGAGCGCTTAGCCTTTCAGCAGAGCAGTGATTATTTCCTCCTCAGCAGTTGTTGGTTTATTTTTGGAAGGTTCAACATTTGGTGGTTGATCCCCGGTTCTCCTCCTCATTCCCAGTGGATTCCCCAGTGGAGCCACCAGTAGATTTGTGGTATAGTGGACTGTAGCTGTGATTTCCCCAGAGTCCCCGCCAGAGTTGGTATCCCCAACAGAGTCAGGATCCCCGCCAGAGTTGGTATCCCCAACAGAGTCAGGATCCCCGCCGAAGTTGTTTCCCTAGTAGGGTCGGTTGGTGAGCTATCATCCAGAGATTTGGTTGATTCCCTGATGCTTTTGATCCCTAGTAGAGTGGCTTGTTGCAGAATCTACTTTTGTGATCTATTTTCCCTCAGTGGGTTTATCCCCAATGGAATGGCTGACAGTATTCTCAATAGAGTTGCTTGGGCAGTTAGATTCTACATGGATGATCTGTTCTCCCTTTGTGGGTTGTTCCCCAGCGGAATTGTTTGGAGTTACTTTCATGGCATTTTTCGCCTGTGCAGTGAATTTTTGTTTTCCAGTTGATACTGAGAATCTCCCTGCAGATATTTTGGGATTCCTCCCATTCCCCAACAGATTTGTCTTTGTGGCTGTTTATGCCTGTTGTGACTTCTGTTCCCCAGTTGGGTTGATTGTTGATCCATCACTCAGAGATTTTGTGATTTCCTTGATATCTCTGATCTTTTGCCTCCCCGCAGATCTTTGCTTTTAGCATGAAGATCTCCAGCAGTTTGGCTTTCCAGTTGGTTTTTCCTCTGAAAGTGTAGTACCGGTCGTTTGGTTCCTGGACCCTGTTTGTGTTAGAAATGTCTGTTTTGTCAGCATTCATCAACATAAATCACGCATATTCATGCATAATCATAAACATTCAGATATTCATGTTGCATTTTTTGCCATATATCTTTTGTTTGTTGTCTCCTGCTAATGGTGATATAGATCTCTCTAGTAGATCTTTTCCAAGCAGATGTCGGGTGTCTAATCTCTCAATATAGAGTCAGCCCCTTAAGCAGAAAGTGTCTGTCTTTCCTTCTGCAGTTCCCCACTGAGATATATCCTCGTGGATGACGGTTTCTTCCGTTTCCTTCCAACACATATATTGGGATGGATTTTCCTATTTGAGTTATATCCTCACTAGGACGAGTCTTGATTCAGTCTGTCTTTTCGGCTTGATCCTGAATTGGCATTTGTCAACTGTTTCTTGTGTTTCCCTGTGGAATAAATGAATAAATTGCCCAGTAACCGACAATAGTTCTTTTTATCCCCAGCGGAATCTTTTGGGCCTTTACCCTTATACCGGTAGTTGTAAGTCCTATGTTCCTTTCCTCTTGGCGGAATTTATGGTTATATACCTTTTTATTCCTCAGCAAGAGTCGATGGTTTTCTACCTAGTAGTCGGTAGTCGTAAATCCTAGTTTTTTCTGCTCTTCAGCAGTTTGTGGTTTGTTATAAACCCTATTTTGTTTCCCGTGCGGATTTGTGATTTCTTTCATTCCCCACGCGGAGTTGTTGGTTTTCTACCCCGTATTCGGTAGATGTAAACCCTATCTGTTTATCCTCATCAGAGTTGTTGGCTACTACCCCGTATTCGGTAGTTGTAAGTCCTATCTCTTTTCCCCTAGCAGAGGTAACCTTTGTGGTTCGTTCTGGTTGGTGGTGGATTTTTGTGTTATTACGGTTTTATCCCCAACGGAGTCTGTGTCTCCCTGTGGAATAAGTTGAATAATTGCTCAGTATTTGGCATTCATTCACCCTATCCCCAGTTGAGTCTTTGGTTTTCTACCCTGTATTCGGTAGTCGTAAACCCTAATTTCTCCCCTTTGCAGAGTTAACCTTGTTGTTCATCCTAACCGATGATGGTTACTCTTTGTGGTTATCTTCATTCAATATTCGATGTTGATATTCCCCCTTTGCTTCTGGGTATTTGCCGTTTGCTAGCAATTGTATCCCCAACAAGTCTTGTGGATAATTGCCGGATGCTTGCAATTCATCCCCAACAAGTCTTGTGGATAATTGCCGGATGCTTGCAATTCATCCCCAGTGAGTCCTCTTTCATTTACCCTATTGTTGGTAATAATTGTTGCTCCCTTTGATTGGTCATCATTATATACCTAGTTTGGTATCCCGATGCCTTTCTTTTCGGTCGATTTATCCTTTATTAACCTAGTAACCGGTTGTGGATAATCTTCCATGCGAGTATGTTATCCACGTTCTGACGGTAATGGATAATATATCTCATGCACTCTTCAGTCGAAGCCTGTTGTGTTTCCCCAGTCGAGTAAGATTCGTGTTCCTTTCCGGAATCGAATATTTGTTGTCTCTTGGATAATTGCCGGATGCTTGCAATCTATCCCCTGTGAGTCGTCTTTCGTTTACCCTGTTGTTGTTGGTAACGATTGTCTCTCTTTTCTGGTTGGTCACCTATTATATACCCAGTAACCGGTATCTCTGGTGTCTCTTCCTTTCCGAGTATATTATTCACGTTCTGACGGTAATGAATAATATATCTCTTTCACTCTTTGGTTGGAGTCCTTTGTTGATTTTCCCCAGTAGAGTAAGATTCGTATTCTTTGCAGAATCGAATATCCATCCTTTAACAAGTTTGTGTTTTGGATGATGAGTGTTTTGGCATATATACCAATTCACGTTTTCGGTAGGTCACATATTATATACCCTGTAACCGGTATCCCTGTTGTTTCCTTCCATGCGAGTATGTTATCTACGTTCTGACGGTAGTAGATAATATATCTCATGCGAGTATACTATCCATGTTCTGACGGTAATGGATATTATATCTCATGCGCTCTTTGGGTTTGTTTCCCCAGCTGAGTAAGATTCGTTTTCCCGTTGTGGATTCGAATGTCCATCCTGTAAGTCGATCTGCTTTTCAAGCCCTCCTTTCGGATGATGAGTGTTTTGGCATATATACCAATTCACACCTTGGTCGGTCACCTATTATATACCCAGTAGCCGGTATCCTTGGTGTTCCTTCCTTTCTGCTCCCTATTATGACCTTGGTCCCCTGTGGAGTCAGATTTTCCTGAGTTGATGTACCTTTTTCAGGTCTTTCTCAGATGTTTGGTTGATTGATATCTCTCACCCTTATACCGGTCTTAGATGTTCATTCTTCCTGAGTTTGTTACCTTTATACCGGTAACACCTCATTCCTTTGTTGCTTCCCCGGGAGAGTCAGTCTCTTTGTTAGACCTTCTCCAGTGGAGTTTCTTGTGGTGATTTTTACCCTTTTGCTGTATTGGCGTTTTCCCCAATATATGCAATTTTTCCCAACAGGGAGGTTCTGTGTGAATCTTTTCCCCAGTCCGAGTCCAGATTTTTATCCGAAGTATCCTTCATGGATAGTTTGAGTCAGTTTGAGTCTTTCCAATGGATGTGTTTTCCTTTGGAGTTCTTCTTTTTCCAGTTTGAGTCCTTCACTCCCCAGTGAGGTCTCCAGTCTAATTCTTGTTTCCCCTAATTCAAAGTCGTGTCCTGCTTGCGCATTTCTTTCCTTTTTCTTATCCCCATGAGAGTCCTGTTAAAGTCTCTGTTCCTGGTGAGTGTATTATTCCGATGGATCGTCTTTTCTTATTTGTGGACCAGTATTCCCCACAGAGTTTTGTTTCTTTTGCATGCATACATCTGCATCATGAGGTCTCTTAGGGACCAAAATTTGTCTCATTACTGTTATTTAAGCCCATTCTACCGCGTCGAGATGAAGATTTCTAAACTTCACTTCTCCGGCTAGAATGACCTTAAATAGGGGCATCTGTAAGACCCCAATTTTGTCCCTAAGATCCCTCATGGCATCACATCATATCATTCATTGCCTCAAGGATCATTGTGCACCTTGCCTCCTTCCCTGTGGGTGGGTTATCTATTTGAGAGTGGTTCTTGATCACCAAGCATGTTTTGCATTTGTATATCATTGCTTTTCCTTTTATCACTAACCAAAAGTACAAAAATATGTCATCTAACCCTTGTCTTGCAGATGAAGCAACCAACAGTCAAAACAATCAAAGGCAGTCATTGAGCAATAGATGGTGGCCATTCTTGAGAATTTGGACACCACAATCATTATCAAGAGTTCATATGAGCTATGATATTATTTTGAATCAAAATCCCAAGTGGTAGAGGCTTGAATTTCATCAGAACATTGCCAGGTCAACTGAAAGCCCAGAAAGTCAACTGCCAAGTCAACTGTGGATTTGGAGGTGGGAAGTGATTAGAAATACTTCATTCATGTTCAAATAAGTCTCATTTGACATTTCAAAAATCAACATTGAAGAAAATAAAGTCAGGTCAAAACTTTCAAAAAATAGAAAGTGACCTATAATTTGAATTTGCCAAAAATGGAAAGGTTTTAACCTAACTTCAACTTCAAATTACATCATCAAGAAAGATTCAAATGAAATTTTGTTGAACATGAAAGTTGTATATATTTCTCTCCCATTTCCAAAAAGTCCAAGATCATCAATTTCTCATGTGTGGTTAAGGAGATATGATCAAAACATGGCAAAGTGTACTTGAAGATTCAAATGTGCATAACTTCTCAACTAAAGCTCCAAATTGGATGGCTCTTTTTTGTACATTCTTCTCTTGACCTCTAGTGTCCAAAACATGCATTGCATTTCATTAATTGTCATCATATGAACATGTGCCAATTCACTTGATTTTTGGAGGGAATTTTTAAAGTTTAAAATTGGTGCATTATTTGAACATTCTATCATTGCCAATAGCTCCAAAATGGATTTTTAAGTGAAATTAAAGTGAATTCGTGTACTGTTCATGCATGCATATCATGCATGAGGTGAAATTGCTAATTTGCACATACACCACATTCTTGCTAATCCAATTACCATTTGCTTAACATGATTAGAAGAGTGATTAGGGAGAGGTATATAACACAAACCCTAACTGTTTTCAGCTAACAACACTGACAATTTTCAGATCTAGATCAAAACACCAAATTTTTCTCTCACTTTTTTCTGCCAATTTCTTCAAACACAAACCATTTCCATCACTTGATTCATCATCTGGAAGCATCATTGAGTAGAATTGCACGTGGAATCAAGAGATTTGGCACAGTTTTGAAGCATGCTCGAAGCTTGATGCATTAATGGTGAACTCAAAGTCTGGTGAAATCAAGAGCAGTTGAACTTCAATTCTTCATCCAATCAATCATACAAGCATTGTAGAAGAAGTCTGGAGCATTGCAAGGCCTTGGATCCACTAATTCCAGTTCTGCTTCTTCAAGAGGTCATTAAATCGATCTCTCTATTTCTTAAAATGATTATGATGTTGTTATAGATCTTGATTTGCTGATTAAACTGAGCTTTGAACCACAAATTTTCATGCACAATTGAGTTAGATATGTTAGATTAAAGTTTCATGTGTGATTCTTCTTCTCTTCGATCCATGCGTGTTTGTTGATTTCTTGATGAAATGTATATGGATTGTTGATGTATGTTGCAAGATCTACATGATGATATGTTTGATTTTAATTTCTGAGAACTTTTGTTCTTGAGCCTGGCACTGTTCATGATGAACATGATGAAGATGATGAATTTCATTTCCAGGCCGTGCGTTTTATCTTTAGAAGCTTTTTTCCTGCGCTTGCATGTGTTTTTCCAGAGCTTGATTCTGATTGGTGCATGTAATTGCCATGCTAGCTTGTGATTGGTCCGTGCGTGTTGACTTGTGTTGACCTGGACAGCGCATAAATGAAACGGCTGCATTTCATGCAGCCTGGCGCCATATTTCAAAATGCTACTCACTTCGATTCTGGCTTGCAACATATTTTAAAATGCCATGCTGATTTTCTCATTTCCCTCCATTCATTCATATGCTATGCTTCATCATTTTTTATTTTTTCTTCATCTTACAAAATTCATATATAATTGAAAAATGATCCAAAAAATATGTGGTTTCTTGCATTGTGTCACATTTTCTGTCTAGTATTTTTTGAACATTTTTCCATAAATTGAGCTTGGCTGGAAAATATTTTGTGCTAGGGTTTGTAAACATGTATGCCTTTTGTACCTTGCCTTGCCATATCATTTGTGAAATGCTGAGCTTTTATCCAATGAATCTGAAATTTTATATGTTGAAATTAGACACTTTGCCTGAAGTTATGGTGTTGATTTGGTATTTTTCTCATGTGTCATTGCTGTTTTATGATCATGTTAAGGTAGGTGTGACAATTTGTGTCACACCTTTGCTTGTTCATCTTATGTGATGTGTTTGCCTTGCCAAATGAATTCCAATTGTCCTGATTTTTTTGTTTGATGCTTATTATAGATGTTGTGAATAAGCATGAATTTTCTTGGAATTATTTGATAGATTTCTGATTTAATTGAGATTTTTCATTCTGGTTGGTCACATTTGAGCTTTAAAATTGTCTTGAACTTCAATTGATCATGAAATGGATTGGGTATATGATATTGATGTGAGACCTTTTGGAATGTTTCAAGATGTGTTTGAAGTTGATTCATGTTAATTTTCAGTTTCTGTTTTAAATTTTTTCTCCATCTTTGACCCTAGGCTTTGACCTAGTGGTTTGCCTCTCACATTTGAGCTTTGATTTCAGGTTGAACACCCAAGTTCCATAGTTGTTGATGCTCCATCATTTGAGCATTGATGTTTGCCTTTGATTACTAACCTTTGTGTGTTTTGTAGGTAGATGTTGACTCATTTGAGTTTGACCTTTGGTTTGCACATTGTGAACCTTGTCTGTTTATCTGATATTAACTGTTGGTTGTTTGTCTGTATAGTGGTACTGATTTGTTTGATGTTTCCACAGGTACATTAGTTGCTTAAGTTCACTTTGAACTTGCTTTTGCTTGGTTGCTTAACCACTTAGGTATAACCTCTCTTCTTCATGTAGTCTGGAAGACCTGTCCTGTTATGTGGGCAGGCACCTGTCTGAAGTCCTCCTTAAGAGGCAATGCTTGTGATTGTTTAATCTTTGTGCCAAGCAGGAAAAGTCCTCTTATGAGGCAATTGGTAGATAAAAGAGATGTGTAGTCCATCTCCTACTATTCAGTGTGTCATCCCTTTGCTCACATAACATGTTGATGCATTGTGGATAGTAACCAAGATCTTATAGAGTCTACTTGTGGAGAAGAGTTCCTACTTTCTAAACTCCCACACTTTCTATTATTCAAAGCTCTCCCAGGCCAGGGATAAGAGCTATGAGGCACACCCCTCATCTCCATTTCATCTGCTTCACCTTAACTCTCAATGTTAAGGTTAAGAGCATAACTTACCCCATTCCAGCTGATTGTAAAGTCTAACCTTGCTTGAGCCTAATTGCTTGTATATAGTGTGTGCTAACTGACTTGTTTGATTGATTACTTGACTCATCTGTGCATATATGTTTGAGTGTGCCTTTGTGCATTTATCATCATCATTTGTATATCATTTCATAAACTTTGCTTTATAGCATTTTGCTTTATCCATGGAGGAGACAAGCATAAGTCCATTACTTGGCAGTAGTATCCTATGATATGGTGGGAGACTAGTATAAGTCCATTGATTGGCATTTGATATCCATGTTTGTTTGTGAGACTAGTATAAGTCCATTGATTGGCATTTGGTATCATTGTTTCATCTTTGTTTTAGGAGATTGGTATAAGTCCATTTATTGGCATCTGATATCCATGTTTGTTTGTGAGACTAGTATAAGTCCATTGATTGGCATCTGGTATCATTGTTTTGTTTTAGGAGATTGGTATAAGTCCATTTATTGGCATCTGATATCCATGTTTGTTTTAGGAGATTGGTGTAAATCCATTGATTGGCATCCGGTATCCTTGTTATTTTGTTTTGTGAGACTAGTATAAGTCCATTGATTGGCATCTAGTATCATTGTTTCATCTTTGTTTTAGGAGATTGGTATAAGTCCATTTATTGGCATCTGATATCCATGTTTGTTTGTGAGACTAGTATAAGTCCATTGATTGGCATCTGGTATCATTGTTTTGTTTTAGGAGATTGGTATAAGTCCATTTATTGGCATCTGATATCCATGTTTGTTTTAGGAGATTGGTATAAGTCCATTTATTGGCATCTGATATCCATGTTTGTTTTAGGAGATTGGTGTAAGTCCATTGATTGGCATCTGGTATCCATTTTTGCTTTGCTCATTTGCTTATTGCTCATTGCCTATTCCAAAGGAATCACTTGGATCATCTACATATGATCTCAAGAGGTGAACCTCTAAGAAGTTTTACTTCCTCACCCTCCCACCTTTTGTTTCTTTAAACCTCCATTTTGCATGTTAAACCCAAACTTGAAAAACTATTGTGCAAACATTTTTCATCTCTTTTCAAATTAGAAACCTAGGCCTTAAGCCTTTGATTTTTCAAAACTCCATTTCATAATACTTCTTTGAATTGAATTCTAATCATACTTTGACCATCTTTTGTGAATAAATCCTAATTGGTTAATCTCACTCATTCAATTGTTTTTGTGGCTTTGTCCATTCTTGATAAGTTTTCATACATTAGCCATAGGTTTGATTTATCCTAGTTGGTTGATGTTAACCTCATCTTTTGTCCTTAGTGATTGAATTGTAAGACTTCCTTGCTTATTATAGGGTTAACCCCTCACTAGCAAGTTGAAGCTTTTCTCACATGGTGGACTTGTTGTTTGCATAAGGTTGAGTTTTCTCCCGTGGATAATGAAAGACCTTAGGGCTTTTGTTTTAAAATGAACCCACTCATATTTTGGAAATCTTTTAGCCGAACTACGGCGTTTTGATCCTTACCTTTCATGGAAGGTACGTAGGCAACGGGTTCATCCGTTCAAACACAAAAATAATAAAAATTGTATATTCTTTTCTCATCTCTTCCATCCATGTTTGCACAATAAATATTTCATAAACAAATAACATTTCGTACAACAAGTGTGAAAAGGGCTCCCTAGGAGTACCTAAGACGTTTTGGGTGCCTAACACCTTCCCATTGCGTAATTAACCCCTTACCCAGATCTCTGATCTTTTCATTAGTTTTCTATGTGTAAAACTTCTTAGGCTTTTGTTCGCTTTTTAGCCATTCCTTTGGATAAATAAAAGTGCGGTGGCGACTCGATTCTTTGTATGCTTTGCTTTTGATTTAGTCAATAAATCATAAAGTGACGAATACACCACTACACAGACTGATAATGATCAATTGCTAATTCACTATTTCCAAGACAGTTTGACTGGAGCAGCCTTGAGGTGGTATATGGGTTTGGACAGTGCAAGCGTCCGTACTTTCAATGACTTAGGTAAGGCCTTTGTAAAGCAGTATAAGTACAATATGGATATGACGCCTGATAGAGACCAGTTGAGGTCTATATCTCAAAAGGATAAAGATACATTCAAAGAATATGCCTAGAGATTGAGGGAGTTAGTTGCCCAGATAAGTCCACCTCTTGAAAGGATATAGATAACAAAGATCTTTTTGAAGACACTGAGTTCGTTTTATTACGAACGTATGATTGCGAATGCTCCTAATGATTTTACCAAAATGGTAGACATGGGGATAAGTCTAGAAGAAGGAGTCCGTGAAGAACGTTTGTCTAAGGAAGAAACATTAGCTAGCAAGAGGTATGATGGGAGTTTCTCCAAAAGGAAGGAGGGAGAAACTAATTAAGTGTTAGTGGGGAAGAAGAGGAGGCCTCATGTTAGAAAGAGTTCTCAACCCCGTCAATATCAACACCAATTTTCCTCAGTAATTCCGGTTTTTTCAAACAACAACAATCAATCAGTTCCAATTCAACAATGTAACACCTCAAAATTTGCCCTCCTCTCTTGGGACTAGCTTAGCATATTGCATTTCATTGTTTAGGGCATTAGGAATTTGCATATTGCATATCATGTGAGAATGAACAAGTCATTCTCTAAAAGTCTTTCTCAGAAGATAGAGAGGTTAAGGGATGCAAGCCTGAGGGTCTTATTGAATTAATGATCAATCATCTGAGGGTTGCTCTTCAATTAGGTTTTTTTTTGGTTCTTCAAGGAGGTTGAGCATTATATTATGGGCAATGGTACGTCATCATCATCATGGTTATGTCATCCTCAAGGGGCTCATTGTGCCTGATCATGTTCTTTAGGATTAGGGTTTTGACCTCTGGTCAACCCTAATCAGTTGCATTCTACTAGTCAGGGATTTCCAAGGAGATGAGGTCTTTCTTGAGAAGGAGATCATATGGTCATTATCTTGAGCTTGCACAAGCTAGGGTTTCATTTTGGAGCCATTTCATCAAAAGGCTGAGGCTCAAAGTCATCTGTGCATGTTCAAAGTCATATGTCAACATAAAAGTCAACAAAAAGTCAACTGAGGGCTTGGAAGTGGAGAAATGAGTTTCAACATCTCATTCATGTTCAAAAGAGGCTTATTTGTCATTACAAATGCATATCTTGAAGAATTTGAGGTCAGATCAAAGGTTGCCAAAAATGGAAAGTGACCTGTAATTGAAAGTTTCCAAAAATGGAAAGGTTTTGATTCAAATTCAACTTGATCTTACATCATCAAAGAGGCTTCAAATGAAATTTTGTCCAACATGAAAGTTGAATATATCTCTCTCCCATTTCCAAAAAGTCCAAGATCATGAATTTATGATGTGTGGTTAAGGAGATATGGTCAAATCATTGCCAAGTGTGCATGGGACTTCAAATGGACATAACTTTTGATTCATAACTCCAAATTTGGTGGTTCTTTTTGCACTTTGCTTCTCATGACATGTAGTTTCCAAAACATCCATCACATTGCATGAAATTTGAACATATGATCATTTGCTTATTCAAGTCAATTTTGGAGGGAATTTGGAAAATTTAAAAATGGTGCATCATGAGAACTTTCTACCATTGCCAATGTGTTTAAAAAATGATTTTGAGTGACTTTGATCAAGCAAATGTTACTGTTCACGTGTGCATGCTTCACACACCACCAAATTTCCAATTTTTGCCATGCACCCTTATTTTGCTTAATCTCTAATTAACTTTGATTAATTTTAATTAAAATGAGATTAGGACAGAGTATATATTGATAATCATAACAGAATTTGAAGGCTTAATCACTTTTCACCATTTTTAGATCTAGTTTTCATCTCATAGCAAAAATTTTCTCTCAACCAAAACTTGCAATTTCTTCACATAACCTTGCATTTTTCTTTGATATTTTGAATCATTGAGTGTAGTAGATGGAGAATCAAGCTTTGGATCATTGATTTTGGTTAGAATTTGTGCACAATTCAAGCAAGAACTCAAGAATGGAAGTTGATTGATAAGCTAGATCTACACGTTTCCAAGCCTCAAATTCTTCATAAAGCTTCATCACAAGTGGATAGGAGTGGATTTGCATGCTTGCTTGGCCTTGGATCTGCATAATTCAGAAACTGTTCTTCAAGAGGTCAAATTTTCGCATCTTTTAATTCTTGTTTTTATGTGCCTAGTGTTGTAGATCTTTACTCCCTGATCATTCTGATATAAAGAACATAAAAAATGATGCATTATTCATGAAGTTATGGTTGATTAAAGTTTGATGTTCTTAAGAGTTTTTGGTCGATTTGCTTCATACAGTAGGAATTAGCGTGAATTGATGGTGGATTTGAGTTCCTTAGGTCAAGATGAATCCAATGATGTTTGAATTTTTGAATTCTGGAGAATTCTGGAAAAATCTGGAAAATTGTTCATACTGTTCATCTTCATCTTCGTGAGGAAGATGAAGATCTTCATCGTAGCGACGACCTAGCGTCCGTCCTTCCGTCGCTAGTGATGCGCTAGGGTTTGCAGGTGAAACGGCATCGTTTCACATTGGCGCACGCTACATTCAAATCTGGACCGAGTTCGAGTCCAGCGTGCTGCAGTTTTTTCAAATGTTTTCTCATTTTAGCCTTTTCCCTCCTTATTTTCCCTATATGATCATTTTGATTTCAAATTTTTATGCCAACTTCAAAAATCCATAACAAATTGAAAAATGACTCAAAAAATGCCTGGTTTTTTGCTACTTGTTCCTTAGAATGTCTAGAATTTGATGGTGATAATTTCTAAAGTTGTGCATGGCTGGATTTTGGATTGTGCTAGACTTTATGATCATGTGTGCATCTGTGACCTTGCTCCATTCTCTCCATTGTGAAATGCTTGATTTTAATCCAAATTGCTTGAAATTTTACATGATTATTCTTGACATCTTGCTGGACCTTTGAGGTTTGTTTCTGCATTTTTCTCATTTACCATTTCTGTTTTATGTACATGTTTGCATGGTGTGACAATTTGTGTCACACATTTGGTTGTTCAACTTGTGCAATTTAATTTCCATGCCAATTGATCTTGTTTAATTTTGTGCCTTGTACATTCAAAGACCTCCTAAGTGAAGAGGCATTGACAGATAAAAGGGATGTGCAATCCATCCCCTGCTATTCAGTTGTGTCATTCATCTTGCTCACACCCTGTGTTGATGCACTTTGAATAAAAACCCAAAATCTTGTTGTGTCAGTCATGTGGAATAGAGTCCCACATTCTGGACTCCCACACTTTTATTGTCTGAAGCTCTCCCAGGCTAGGGATAAGAGCTGTGAGGTCTTACCCTCACTTCCCATTTCATCTGCTTCACCCTAACTCTCAATGTTAGGGTTAAGAGCTCAAAACACCCATTTCCAGTTGGCTTGTTTGTCGAGGTAGATTTGACCCCTTGACTAAAGCCTAGCCTTGTATGAGCCACTTGTTTGCATATAGTGTGTGTGCTTGCTCTCTTGTGAATGCTTGTTTGCTGTTTATTTGCTGTTTCAACTTGCTGCCTGTGCGAGTTAGGATCTGTTCAGATACCCCAACCTAGGACTATTGTGGATTGCATGACAACTATTAGGCTTGAGTCAGTCTCCCTTTTAGTTTATTTTTCCCGGTCTCTGGTTTAGGAGAAAGTTTCTCCCCCGTTAAGGGGAACTACGTTGCCCTGATCGTCATACCAGATGAGGTACGTAGGCAGGAGATCGTGCGAGGTCTCTCCGGGCACCCTTTTTCTTTTTGGTGTGTGATTGTTTGTTTGTTATATGCTTGGAGTCTGACGTAAGTCCAGCGATTGGCAGTCGGTTTCCTGTGGGTTGTGTGTGTGGAGTCTGATGTAAGCCTAGCGATTGGCATTCGGTTTCCTGTGTCTTGTTTGTTTGTGCGGAGACTGACGTAAGTCCAGCGATTGGCAGTCGGTTTCCTGTGTGGGTTTTGGTTTGGAGTTTGACGTAAGTCCAGCGATTGGCAGTCGGTTTCCTGTTTGTGTTTTGTTTGGTGTGCGTTAGTCGAGCTACGAGTGCTCTGATTCTTCTCTGGTTAGAGAAGATACGTATGCATAGGATGCGATATCCTAGCGAGCACATTCCCCGTATCCCTTCTCCCGTCTTCTTCCATCTGTGTTTTATTCTAGTGTGTGTGCATTCTTTGAGCAGTTTTCTTTTAGCAACCTTATTCTATTCCTTTCTGAGCGTGGATCCCATCGAGTACGACGGATGTGAGGGGTGCTAATACCTTCCCCTTGCGTAACCGACTCCCGATCCTTGCAATCTCCGGTCGTAAGACCATTTCCTTTTCCAAGTTTACTTCGAGCGTTTCCTTTCCCTCTTTTGGGATAAATAATGCACGGTGGCAGCTCTGTTTGTTTGCTTTTTCCCGCCGGTTGTTTTTCGCGGATGCGACAGCTGGAGACTCTGCTGGGGACTAAAGAAGTTGACCTCTTGCTGGTCCATCTTCCCTAAGCGAGTCACTCCTAGCACTCTCTAGGATAGTTTAGGTTGATTGTGCTGCTTTATTTATTGTATTTATGATTATTACGCTGTGATTATTTGCATATATGTTTGCATGCATCATATTATTATTGTGCTGATTCTGTACAGGTTGGTTCCTCTGATTTGGGGTGGGTGTTCTGAGTGGGGCTAAAACCCAGGCCCGAGTATACACCTAGGATTAGCGTGGTCTCATGTTGCCTTTCATGTTAGGTCAACATGTTTTTGGCGACGTGACATACCACAAGCTGGACGAGGTTCTTTTGAGAGAGCTCTTCCTTTGTGGAGTATCCACTTTGGTTGAGTTACCTCATCTGAGCTGGTGACTTCGGTGACCGTTCTTTCCCGGATCTTTGGTTTAGACGATCTTATGAGAGCTGCAGCGGCACACCCGAAAGGGAAAACCCGTTGAGTATCTTGTCCGATTGTCGAGACCATTATCCGCCTTAGGATGACCTAATTAGAATTCACCTGTGAGGGGAGGGTTTGATTCTTACAGATGCATGTCCTGATGGTGACTTTGATGGTGACTAATGGTTCAGTTATTGACCAGAGTCCTATTTATAAGTCGGATTTATGGATATTTATTTCTGAGACGTCGGAGTTCTGTCCGCGGTATTTATTAGTGGGGATCCGTTTATTTCAGGATTCCCTGGGTTAGTACAGATGATTGTGTTGATATCAGATCCGTGATTTCTCCAGTGATGATGGTGATGTATTCTCCGGTTCTGTTTATTTCGGAACTCCCGAGTTGGATTGGTGGTTACTCAGTACCTCAGATGGTTGTGATCAGTTCAGAGACCAGGGCTTCAGTATAGATGTTCAGATGACTTGGAGGATGGCACAGTGCATTGCATTCATACATCAGCATCATTCACATTTTGCATTTATGTGCATCTAACTCATGTTTATCCATATGCAGGGGACATTCTTGATCGAGATCCTGGTTGAGAGACTTCTTTGCTCCAGACATGAGGACCGGCTTGAAGGACGATGTTGTCTACAGTTTCTTCAACCTAAAGATTGGTGTGCTGAGAGATATGATAGCATTGATTATACCTGACCATGTGGGGATGTTCTGTGAGACTTATGGGGGTATTCTGAAGTTGGTTTTTAGGCTTACTGATACAGATAAGAGCGCCATCCATACTCTTCTCCAGTTTTATGACCCAGGCTTGAGGTGCTTTATTTTCCCAGATTACCTATTGGGGCCTTTGATGGAAGATTATGCCAGTATCCTGGGTCTTCAAATCAAAGACCGGATTCCATTCTATGTCACTAAGGGGGAACCTGATATTGCTGAGATTTCCCGTGCTCTTTATTTGAGCCCAGAGGTGACCAAGGGGGGGTTTGAAGGAGAAGGGAAAGTTTCCCGGTTTTCATCTGAGTTTCTTGGAGGCTAAAGCCAAGGAGCATGCGGTTGTGGGTAATTGGAGGGTTGTTTGTGCTTTGATTGCTGTGAGCATCTATGGGACCATCCTGTTTCCTAATCAGAAGAACTTTGTGGACATTAATGCCATCAGGTTGTTTATGCAGAAGAATCCCATTCCTACTCTGGTTGGGGATGTTTATTACTCGGTCCATAATCAGAACGAGAAGCGGCGTGGGGGATTGATCAGATGTTGTGCTCAGTTGTTGTACAAGTGGTTCATGGGGTATTTGCCTTCCAGAGGTGCCTTTGTCTTTCTTGATCCTACTGTCAAGTGGTCAATCAGGCTGATGGGTTTGCGAGCCCAAGACATAGCTTGGACTCACAATGGTCTGGCTGGACGAGATTTCATTTACAGTTGTGGGAGTCTTCCCAATGTACCTCTTATAGGAGTTCAAGGTTGCATTAATTACAACCTGGTGCTTCTTAGGAGACAGATGGGATTTGCTGTGGAGGGTCCTCCTCTTGGACGAGAGATTCAGGAGTCTTTCTACTTCCCAATTGAGGGTAATCAGCCAAAGTTGAGGCAAGTGTCTGATGAGTGGCGTGACATTCAGAGGAAGGGCAAGGTTCCTTTTGGTAAGGTTAATAGCAGGTCTTTTCCTCCATTTGATGATTGGCTTAGGAAGAGGATTGAGCTCACACATTTACCATTTCCTGGAGGTGATCCTTGGTGTCCATTGATTGAGGGGCCGTGTTCTTCTGTCAGCATGGAAGAGTTCCTTGAGATGAAGAAGGCCAGAGATCAGCTGCAAGCAGAGAAGACTGAATTGGAGATGAGTGTTGCTAGGATTCAGATGGCTAATCAGGAGATCAAAGGGAGAATAGAAGATCAGGATAAGAGACATGCCATGGAGGTGAAGCGCTTTGAGATAGACACCGCTTATTATCGGAAGGTCATCCGAGCGTTGGAGTCATCTACAAAGGAGCATGACATTACCAAGGAGAAGTTGGCTAGAGCTTCGAAGGTCATCGAAGATGAGAAGAGGAGACAAATCCGTGTGAGGGATCAGAGGGAAGACAGAGTCAGAACCCTTATCACTGAGTGGGAGGCAAAGCTGAAGGTTAAGGAAGCAGAGAACGTGAAGATCATTGCTGAGAGAGATCATTATATTGCCGAGAGAGATCATTATCTTGCTGAAAGGGATCATTACTTCCGACAGATGAAGATTCACCAGAAGGAGGTGGGGAGATTGCAGCAGGAAAACATTGGGCTCAGGTTCGCCGCGAAGTTTACCGGGATGGTTGATGATGTAGGGCCTTCTGTGGGACCTTCGTCAGTTTAGACCTTTCTTATTTGTGTTGGATTACCGTCAGGCATGTTGACGGAATTCACTTGCTTGTATTTCCTTTCTGTTTTTGGAGAATTGTAATTTGATTTGTATCAGACTTGATGTATGACTCTCGCACATATTGTGCCCTTTTGGTATACAGTGGTTATTTTCATTCAGTGATCGATCTTCAAGCTTCATTTGCTTTGTCATGCTTCACTCACACAACACACACATGGTTGGGTGATATCTTTGCTAAATCATAATTCTCTGCACTGTATGTCAAAATCAATCGATGAATGTCAAGATATTGCTGCCGGATTATTATCTGTCTCGATGAAATCAGGATCGAAAGACAGAGGGTTCCTCATATGGATAGACATTGCATTCATGCATAATCATAATAACTTGTCTTCTATTTTGCAGGTGTCGGTTTCTAACATGCTTGATTGTTTCAAGAATCATTGCTCACGCACGTAGAATCATTCCTTTGTACGCAGCACGTCCACACAGATACCCTACTAGACACAACACATCCAGGATGATGGATCTACCCAACGCAGATATTCTTGAGCTGAAGGAGAAAATGAATGAACTGATCAATGTTATGCAAGGGTTTGCCGTGGGGCAAAAAGCACTTGCTGATAAAGTGGAGAAGCTCGAGCGGGCTTCAGCTGCTAATAGTGGTGTCAATTTAGAGGGGGTCTCCAACCACGGTCTTGGTGGTTCTAGGGATGGAGAATATCCCAGAAAGAAAACAATTGCTGGTGTGGTGGTTAATAATGGGGGTGGTTTTGGTGTTGCCATAGGCGGTGGACCAGGTCCGATGGGTAACAATCTGAAAGATAGTCTGTTTCCTCCTTTCTTCGGGGCCGAGGAAGATAGAGAAGAAGACCAGTTCTCCGTGCTTAATGAACAGTTTGGTCAATATGGTGTCCAACCACCAAACAAAGAGATTCAGGTGCTGGCGGAGAAGATCAGGGCTCTCGAAAGCTATGCTACTCCGGGGGTTGTTAACATGTTGAACATGGGGCTGGTTGAGGGGATTGTGATCCCGCAAAAGTTCAAAGCGCCTGCGTTTGACAAATACAATGGGAGTTCTTACCCGGAAACTCATCTCCAAGCTTTTGTCCGAAAGATTTCTGCCTATACAATGGTCCAAAAGCTTTGGATGTACTTCAAATTGAGGTCGTCTGATATCAAAAGCTGGCAGAATCTCGGAGATACGTTCTTTAAACAGTACCAATTTAATGCTGACATGGCTCCTAGCCGTACCCAGCTGCAGGGTATGTCTCAGAAGCCTAATGAGGGGTTTAAAGAGTATGCACAGAGGTGGAGGGAGCTGGCTGCCCGAGTCCAACCTCCGTTGGTAGATAGAGAGATGTCTGATCTGTTTATGGGTACCCTTCAGGGGACGTTTGCAGAAAGAATGGTTGGATGCCCGGTTACCAACTTTGCTGATATAGTGGTGACCGGAGAAAGAATAGAAAGCTGGTTAAAGATGAGAAAGATCCAGGGTAGTGCTTCGTCGTCTGGGTCGAAGAAGCCCTTTGGGAATGGTCAGAGGAAGAAGGAGGGTGACACCAGTGCTGTATATGCCCAGAGGGGACAGAGTAGGGATCGTTACTACCAGCACACTGCTGCGGTAACAATTCCTGCTGATAATGCACAACAGCCGCAACAACAACAACCGCAACAGCAATGACAGCCATTTCAACAGAGACCGCATAGGGCCGGGTATCAAGTAAGAGGACGAATGAATGATCGTCAATTTGATAGGCCACCTG
Organism: Lathyrus oleraceus; assembly: GCF_024323335.1. NCBI lineage: Eukaryota > Viridiplantae > Streptophyta > Magnoliopsida > Fabales > Fabaceae > Lathyrus > Lathyrus oleraceus. Next base: position 418,258,881 of record NC_066581.1, on the reverse strand, counting down.
TGACCTACTCATTCTTGCTGAAGAAGTTGCAAGACTTGGGGTTGGTTCAGCTGAGGACGTTGGCACCGTTGAGACCTGATCAGAGGCCGGCCAATTTTGATGAGAACGCCAAGTGTGAATTCCACTCTGGTGCCCCTGGACACAATGTAGAAAATTGTAAAGCTTTTAAGCATGTGGTCCAGGACTTGGTGGATTCTAAGGCAATCAATTTTGCACCGTCTCCAAATGTGAATGCTAATCCCATGCCCGCGCATGGTCAACTGGGGGTGAATGCAATTTCTGAAGATGGGAGAAGAGTTGCGCTGACAGAGGTAGACCAGTTGAAGACTCCCCTGGTTGAGGTCAAGAGGCAACTGTTGAAGAATGGGGTCTTTCCGGGCTGTGATGACTGTTGTGCTGCGTGCACCGTTGTTCCCGATGGGTGTGTATTATTGAGGGAGGCTGTCCAGAGGCTGATGGATGAGGGAAGCCTCAGATTTGAGAAAATTGATTCGGGGAAGGAAGATGTCTCCACCATAACCATTTACTTCGACCCGGTTGATTTGTCAACGCTGGCAGATGCGGCTCCAGTTACTATCACGGTACCTGGGCCAATTCCTTATGACAAAGATGACGTCGTGCCGTGGCATTATGGTGGAGAGGTTTATTGTAATGGGGAGAAACTAGAGGATCAGATTGTAGGTGAAACCACCATTTCAAAGGTGGATAATGTCGGACCTAGTGGTTTCACTCGCAGTGGAAGGTTGTTTGCACCGGACGCTTTAAGGAATGGGGATGGAGAGAGAGAAAAGAAAGATAAGGCCGAGGCTTTAGCCAGGGCAAGAGGGAAGCAGGTGGTAAATGAGGGTACTCATGTGGTGACACCGGCGCCTGGTGGGTCGGAGAGAGAACTTGATGATGAAGCTGAAGAATTTCTAAGGATCATCAAGAAGTCAGAGTATAAGCTTGTTGACCATCTGCAGCAGACTCCATCCAAGATCTCAATCTTGTCATTGTTGCTGAGCTCTGAGGGGCATAGGGAGGCTTTGCTGAAAATATTGAAGAGGGCCTATGTTCCCAAGGAGATAACAATCAATCAGTTGGAGACGGTGGTGTCAAACGTCAATGTCAGCCATGGGCTGGGTTTCACTGATATGGACCTAACTGTAGATGGGCGAAATCATAACAGGGCATTACACATTGCCATGGAGTGTAAAGGAGCTGTGCTCTCGCACGTGTTGGTTGATACCGGCTCCTCTTTAAATGTGTTGCCAAAGAAAGCCCTGGCGAAGCTAGACTGTGAAGGGTTGATCTTGACGCCCACGGACCTGATAGTTAGAGCTTTTGACGGCTCAAAGCGGGATGTGTTTGGAGAAGTGGAGCTCCCCGTGAAGATTGGGCCTGAGGTGTTTAAGTCCGTATTTTATGTCATGGATATTCAGCTGGCATACAGTTGCCTGTTGGGTCGACCATGGATCCATGCTGCTGGAGCAGTGACTTCGACTTTGCACCAGAAACTAAAGTATATCTGGGACGGGCAGGTCGTCACGGTTTGTGGGGATGAGGATATCTTCGTCAGCCACCTATCATCGTTCAAATATGTGGAGATGGATGGTGAAATTGTTGAAACACCAAGTCAAGCATTCGAAACCGTCAAGGTGGAGAATGCTATTTTTGCTAAAGAGGAGAAGCCGTCCATTTCTTCGTACAAGCAGGCTGCTGAGGTGGTGAAGAGTGGAGAAGCTCCTGGTTGGGGGAAGATGATGGACATCGCCGCCAAGAAAGATAGATTTGGAGTGGGTTATCAGCCGGGCCGAGGCTCGTCTGAACAAGGCAGAGGACGTCGTCCATCATTCACGTTCACCAGTGTTGGAATGCTGGATGCAGATCACATCTGTATGGTGGGTGAAGAGGTCGACAGTGACTGTGAGCTTGATCAATGGATAAAGCCGTGCGTACCAGGGATGGAAGTTCAGAACTGGAAGGCCGAAAAGATCATCACTGTCACTCTACTTGAAGAGTAATATTTCCTGTTTTTCAATTTTGTCTGCATGAAAGCCATACGTTTTGCCCGAAACGTAATGGTTCATTGTAAGGGCCACCTCATGTTTCATTTTGCAAAATTTGCATTATAAATAAATGGATGTTTTTCAATTAAAAGCGGTGTTCCCTATTTTTCATTTATTTTTGCAGTTTAATAAAAACAAAAATAAAAATGGCAATGTTTGTTTTCATTTTCCTTTTAATTTGCTTCACTCCGGTTCTAAAGCAATGCATGAATCAACATTCATGCAGATGCGATCATTCTTCGGATCTCATTGATAACAATCCTGTTACACCCTCATATGAATTCGACAATCCGATCTATCATGCCGAAGAAGAAGGCGAAGAAGATTGTGAATTGCCAGAGGAATTAGCCAGGTTGTTAAAACAAGAGGAGAAGGTGATTCAGCCGCACGAGGAGCAAGTTGAGGTTGTGAATCTGGGTACCGACGAGGTCAGAAAGGAAGTGAAAATCGGGGCCGCGTTGGAGGAAAGTGTTAAGAGCAGAATGGTAGCCTTGTTGAAAGAGTATGTTGATATCTTGGCCTGGTCTTATCAAGATATGCCAGGGTTGGATACCGATATCGTTGTGCACAAGTTACCATTGAAAGAAGACTGTCCTCCAGTGAAGCAGAAGTTGCGCAGAACTCGACCCGAGATGGCCATGAAAATCAAAGAGGAGGTGCAGAAGCAGTTGGATGCTGGTTTCCTAGCTGTCACTAATTATCCGCCTTGGGTCGCGAACATTGTGCCGGTGCCGAAGAAGGACAGGAAGGTGAGAATGTGTGTGGACTACCGGGATCTGAACAGAGCTAGCCCGAAGGATGATTTCCCACTACCTCACATCGATGTGTTGGTAGACAATACAGCTTAATTCTCGGTGTTTTCCTTCATGGATGGCTTTTCTGGCTATAATCAAATCAAAATGTCGCCAGATGATATGGAGAAAACAACGTTCATCACACCATGGGGCACTTTCTGCTATAAGGTGATGCCATTTGGTCTCAAGAACGCCGGTGCTACTTATCAGAGAGCTATGGTGACTTTGTTTCATGATATGATTCATCATGAAATCGAATGCTATGTTGATGACATGATAGCAAAGTCCCAAACAGAGGAGGGACATCTGGTGGATCTGGCCAAGTTGTTTGACCGACTGAGACAATTCAGACTGAGGTTGAATCTGAATAAGTGCACTTTCGGAGTGCGGTCCGGTAAGTTGCTGGGGTTTATAGTGAGCGAAAGAGGAATTGAGGTTGATCCTGCTAAAGTAAAAGCAATACGAGAAATGCCTGAACCGAGAACAGAAAAGGAGGTTCGTGGTTTCTTAGGTAGATTGAACTACATTTCATGGTTCATATCTCATCTAACAGCCACGTGTGAACCTATATTCAAGTTGTTGAGAAAAGATCAAACGGTCAGGTGGAATAATGATTGCCAAACGGCATTTGAAAAGATAAAAGAGTATTTGCAGGAGCCTCCGATTCTAATACCTCCTGTGGAGGGACGACCGTTAATTCTGTATTTGATTGTCCTCGAGGGGTCTATGGGGTGTGTACTGGGGCAGCATGACGAGTCTGGTCGAAAAGAGCATGCCATATACTACCTTAGCAAAAAGTTTACCGACTGTGAAACAAGATATTCACTGCTCGAGAAAACTTGTTGTGCTTTGGTCTGGGCTGCTCGCCGACTGAGACAGTATATGCTGGTTCATACCACTTTGTTGATTTCCAAGATGGATCCAATCAAGTATATCTTTGAAAAGCCAGCATTGACCGGACGGGTTGTGAGGTGGCAAATGATTTTGACTGAATATGATATCCAGTATACCTCTCAGAAGGCGATCAAGGGGAGCGTATTGTCTGATTACCTCGCCCAGCAACCCATTGAGGATTATCAACCGATGAAGTTTGAGTTCCCTGATGAGGACATCATGTTTCTCAAATCGAAAAATTGTGAGGAACCGATCCCGGAGGAGGGGCCTGACCCTGAATCTGAATGGATTCTGATGTTTGATGGGGCCGTTAACATGAATGGTAGCGGTGTTGGTGCTGTTTTGGTTACGCCGAAGGGATCCCACATTCCTTTTGCTGCCCGGCTAACATTTGAATGCACCAACAATGTGGCTGAATACGAAGCTTGTATCCTGGGGATTGAAGAGGCGATTGATTTGAGGATCAAGAACCTTGTCATATATGGAGATTCAGCTTTGGTCATAAACCAGGTTAACGGGAAATGGTATACGCATCAATCTCATTTAGTTCCATACCGGGATTATACGAGGAGATTGTTGACGTTCTTCACCAAGGTGAAAATGCATCATGTGCCTAGAGAGGAGAATCCTTTGGCAGATGCTTTGGCTACTCTGGCTGCCTTGATTAAGGTACAGTGGTGGAATCAGTTCCCAAGTGTTGAGGTGGGACGTTTGGATAGACCGACTTATGTGTTTGCTGTTGACACAGCACCTAATGATGAGAAGCCGTGGTATTATGATATCAAGCGCTATCTAGAAACCCAAGAGTATCCTGAGGGAGCATCCAAGAAGGACCGAAAGACTCTGAGGAGGTTGGCCATGGTGTTCTACTTGAACAAGGATGGGGTTTTGTACAAGAGGAATTTTGATTGGGTCTTGCTCAGATGCGTCGATGATAAAGAAGCAAACCAATTGATGAAAGAGGTTCACGAGGGGTCGTTTGGCACCCATGCCAGTGGGAATGCTATGGTGAAAAAGTTGCTGAGAACCGGGTATTATTGGATGACAATGGAGGCCCAATGTTTCAATTTCGTGCGGAAATGTCATAAATGCCAGATTTATGTTGATAAGGTGCACGTGCCTCCGAATCCATTGAGTTTAATGTCGTCTCCATGGCCGTTTGCTATGTGGGGCATTGATATGATTGGGAAGATTGAGCCAATGGCTTCGAATGGGCATCGGTTCATATTAGTGGCTATCGATTACTTCACCAAGTGGGTGGAAGCAGCCTCTTATGCAAATGTGACGAAGCAGGTCGTTGCCAGATTTCTGAAAAGAGACATCATTTGCAGATATGGGGTTCCCAAGAGAATCATTACTGATAATGGTTCTAATTTGAACAATAAGATGATGGCAGAACTGTGTCGGGAATTCAAGATCGAGCATCACAATTCTTCTCCTTATCGTCCGAAGATGAATGGGGCGGTTGAGGCAACCAATAAGAATATCAAGAAGATTGTGCAGAAGATGGTCGTGACCTACAAGGATTGGCACGAGATGTTGCCATTTGCATTGCATGGGTATCGAACCTCGGTGCGTACATCTACTGGGGCAACGCCTTTCTCGCTTGTATATGGGATGGAAGCCGTGCTACCGGTTGAGGTTCAGATTCCGTCGTTGAGAGTCCTGATGGACGTGAAATTGAAAGCGGCTGAATGGGTATAAACTCGGTATGAAGAGTTGAGCCTGATTGAGGAAAAGAGGGTGACGGCCATCTGTCATGGGCAGTTGTACCAGCAGCGGATGAAGCGTGCTTTTGACCGAAAAGTGCGACCTCGTGTATATCACGTAGGAGATCTGGTGTTGAAAATGATCCTTCCTCCTCAAAACGATCGTAGGGGCAAGTGGACACCCAACTATGAAGGTCCATTCGTGGTCAAGAAGGTTTTCTCTGGCGGAGCCTTATTGTTGACGACCATGGATGGCGAGGATTTTCCATCCCCCATGAATGCAGACGCAGTTAAAAAATACTTCGTATAAAGAGACCCGCTGGACGAAAAGAATAAAATAGTCCAGGCAAAAATGGGCATCCCGGCGAACCGAAAAAAAATGAGAAAGGTTCGGGCAAAAATTAGGGATAAAATGAAAAAATTATACACCCGGCAAGTCGAAAACCTGAAAAGGCGGCTGGGGCAAAAAAGGGTATCCCGGTGGACTGAAAACCCGAAAGGGCGGTCCAGGCAAAAGAGGGATTGAAATGAACAACTGCGTCCAGCATGATCGTTTGCTTTGGTTATGACACCAGGATAATCCCCGACAGAGATCAGTCGGAAACGTCTTGTTCAGAAGGTAGAAAGCACGGAGAGTCTTAAGGACATATGGGGTGTAACCGAGTTGGAACTCGATGGGATCGCGGTTTCACATTGCCATTAGGATAGATTTTCTTTTTGTGCGCAATTACCTCTTTTTAGGAATTGCTTCCTTTGTATTGCTCAGTTTGAGCCACACCTTTTTCAATCAATAAAATGCATACTCAGTCAAATAATTTTGTTTTTGTTTTCATTTCCGCTTTGATTGCAAAAACATCTGTTTATTGTGATAAAGAATCTTTGCATTTTAAGACATACAGGTTCCTTCCGATGCATGTTTATAAGATTGAAAACCTGAAATCTTATTTGGAAGGTTGAGTGACTCAGGTGTTGAAATCAGGTGCTGTTAGATGTTTTCACTCACTTGCAGGTTGTGATGTGAAGCCTTTTTGACAAAAGATCCCCGTGGAGTCCAATCAGGGACAAGGGATTGAGAAATGGTGAAAAGACGATGAAAGACGTGCGGCGATCCTTGAGAATTAATCAAGAAGACTCTTCAAAGTCTGAGGACTGGAAAGTTTGTATGAATCCAGGGCGTTCGATCTCCGTGGAGTACGGAGAAGGCGAGAATACAAGGTGATGAATCAGAAAAGTCCAGATGAGTCTGGGAGCTCTCAAAAGTGGAAAGCTGACACTGGATTTGGATGTTGAATACCAGGGTTCGACGAGTCGACGGGTGTTCTGTGCCAGACTTTCCTGGTTTCCCCAAGCAGAGTTGGGATTGTTGTCTCCCCAGCAGATTCAAGGTCTGTGTCTTCCCTAGCAGGGTTGGAGATTACTATTTCCCCAGCGGAGGTGTCCGTTGCTAGTTTTTCCCCCAGCAAGTCAAGGATTGATGTTGTCCCCGCAGAATGCGTTGGTGGTTTCTTCCCTAGCAAAGTCCCCAAAGTGGATCGGGTTCAGTGGAGGTCATCCCTGGTAAGGGTGGTCCTTTCCCCAACAACGGTGCTATTCCCCAGCAGGGTGGAGATTAGAGTGTTGTCGAGTTCCTCAACAGAGTGCCTCGAGCTCCCCAGAAGAGTCCCTTGAGGGGGATACTTTTTATGCATTCATCATGTAGATAAGCATAGCATATTGCATAGCTAATTGCGTAGCATTTCCATGATTATGGAGCATTACGCTAAAAATCATCATGCATCAGCATTGCAAGCATAAGCCAGTCTCAAACCGTGGTTACTGTTTGAGAGGTGGTTTCGCCAGAAGGTGCAGATGTTACTCTGAGGAGTTGGGCATCGTGATTTTAATCAACAGTATTCCCCAGTAGTGCGATATTGGAGGAGGGATTTCTGTCGGGCGGAGATGGAAATGATAATCAAAGAAGTTTCGGGGTCCGAAAAGAAAAGTAAAGAGAGAAAAATCCCCAGCTGAGTGCAAATTGTTCGTTTGCTAGGGTTGAGTAAAGGATAGCAGGCTCATGGCTTGTTATCCCCAGCTTGGGTCGTTGGCACGCGTGCTGCCTCATTTATCACTGTCCTTTATTTCTGCCGATGCTGACAGGCATGACAAGTTTTTCGGGTATTCAGACCGATATGGCGTTCAGGCCAGGTTTCCGGTGATCAGGCCGAGGTGGGTATTCAGACCAGTTTCCGATTTTCAGATCGAAGAAGCTTCCGAAGTTCAGATCGATGCAGCTTGCGGCATTCAGGCCAGGTTTCCGGTGATCAGGCCGAGGTGGGTATTCAGACCAGTTTCCGATTTTCAGATCGAAGAAGCTTCCGAAGTTCAGATCGATGTAGCTTGTGGCATTCAGGCCAAGTTTCCGGTATTCAGGCCGAGGTGGGTATTCAGACCAGTTTCCGATTTTCAGATCGAAGAAGTTTCCAACGATCAGGTTGAAGTACTTGCGGCATTCAGGCCAAGTTCCCGGTATTCAGACCGAAGCGGTATCCGGACCGAAGTGGTATCCAGACCGAAGTGGTATCCAGACCGAAATGGTATCCAGACCGAAGTGGTATCCAGACCGAAGTGGTATCCAGACCGAAATGGTATCCAGACCGAAATGGTATCCAGACCGAAATGGTATCCAGACCAAAGTAGTATCCAGACCGAAACCGAAGTGGTATCCAGACTGAAATGGCATTCAGGCCAGATTTTTGGGCATTCAGGCCAATCTCTCGGTGTTTAGACCGACATTAATACTCTCATATTCCGATATTCAGTATTCAGGCTGATGAGCGGCGTTCAGGCCATGGTAGTTCCTGTGTTACCATTTATTTTGGTATCCAGGTCAATGTTCCTTCTCGGTATTCAGGCCGACTTTCTCCGTACCAGACGGATTCTTCTTTTGAGATTGCTTCTTTGCTGATTCTGACAGGCATTGTTAATTATTTCCCATCAGAGTGCAAATTATTCGTCTGTTCTTAGTATTCAATCACTCTTCACCCTGATCATCTGAAAGTCGAGGCTGTTCATATCGACAGGTTCACAGTGGATTGAATAGGGGCAGCTGTAACACCTCAAAATTTGCCCTCCTCTCTTGGGACTAGCTTAGCATATTGCATTTCATTGTTTAGGGAATTAGGCATTTGCATATTGCATATCATGTGAGAATGAACAAGTCATTCTCTAAAAGTCTTTCTCAGAAGATAGAGAGGTTAAGGGATGCAAGCCTGAGGGTCTTATTGAATTGATGATCAATCATCTGAGGGTTGCTCTTCAATTAGGTTTTTTTTTGGTTTTTCAAGGAGGTTGAGCATTATCTTATGGGCAATGGTACGTCATCATCATCATGGTTATGTCATCCTCATGGGGCTCATTGTGCCTGATCATGTTCTTTAGGATTAGGGTTTTGACCTTTGGTCAACCCTAATCAGTTGCATTCTACCAGTCAGGGATTTCCAAGGAGATGAGGTCTTTCTTGAGAAGGAGATCATATGGTCATTATCTTGAGCTTGCACAAGCTAGGGTTTCATTTTGGAGCCATTTCATCAAGTGGCTGAGGCTCAAAGTCATCTGTGCATGTTCAAAGTCATCTGTCAACATAAAAGTCAACAGAAAGTCAATTGAGGGCTTGGAAGTGGAGAAATGAGTTTCAACATCTCATTCATGTTCAAGAGAGGCTTATTTGTCATTACAAATGCATATCTTGAAGAATTTGAGGTCAGATCAAAGGTTGCCAAAAATGGAAAGTGACCTGTAATTGAAAGTTTCCAAAAATGGAAAGGTTTGGGTTCAAATTCAACTTGATCTTACATCATCAAAGAGGATTCAAATGAAATTTTGTCCAACATGAAAGTTGAAGATCTCTCTCTCCCATTTCCAAAAAGTCCAAGATCATGAATTTATGATGTGTGGTTGAGGAGATATGGTCAAATCATTGCCAAGTGTGCATGGGACTTCAAATGGACATAACTTTTGATTCATAACTCCAAATTTGGTGGTTCTTTTTGCACTTTGCTTCTCATGACATGTAGTTTCCAAAACATCCATCACATTGCATGAAATTTGAACATATGATCATTTGCTTATTCAAGTCAATTTTGGAGGGAATTTGGAAAATTTAAAAATGGTGCATCATGAGAACTTTCTACCATTGCCAATGTGTTTAAAAAATGATTTTGAGTGACTTTGATCAAGCAAATGTTACTGTTCACGTGTGCATGCTTCACACACCACCAAATTTCCAATTTTTGCCATGCACCCTTATTTTGCTTAATCTCTAATTAACTTTGATTAATTTTAATTAAAATGAGATTAGGACAGAGTATATATTGATAATCATAACAGAATTTGAAGGCTTAATCACTTTTCACCATTTTTAGATCTAGTTTTCATCTCATAGCAAATTTTTTCTCTCAACCAAAACTTGCAATTTCTTCACATAACCTTGCATTTTTCTTTGATATTTTGAATCATTGAGTGTAGTAGATGGAGAATCAAGCTTTGGATCATTGATTTTGGTTAGAATTTGTGCATAATTCAAGCAAGAACTCAAGAATGGAAGTTGATTGATAAGCTAGATCTACACGTTTCCAAGCCTCAAATTCTTCATAAAGCTTCATCACAAGTGGATAGGAGTGGATTTGCATGCTTGCTTGGCCTTGGATCTGCATAATTCAGAAACTGTTCTTCAAGAGGTCAAATTTTCGCATCTTTTAATTCTTGTTTTTATGTGCCTAGTGTTGTAGATCTTTACTCCCTGATCATTCTGATATAAAGAACATAAAAAATGATGCATTATTCATGAAGTTATGGTTGATTAAAGTTTGATGTTCTTAAGAGTTTTTGGTCGATTTGCTTCATACAGTAGGAATTAGCGTGAATTAATGGTGGATTTGAGTTCCTTAGGTCAAGACGAATCCAATGATGTTTGAATTTTTGAATTCTGGAGAATTCTGGAAAAATCTGGAAAATTGTTCATACTGTTCATCTTCATCTTCGTGAGGAAGATGAAGATCTTCATCGTAGCGACGACCTAGCGTCCGTCCTTCCGTCGCTAGTGATGCGCTAGGGTTTGCAGGTGAAACGACATCGTTTCACATTGGCGCACGCTACATTCAAATCTGGACCGAGTTCGAGTCCAGCGTGCTGCAGTTTTTTCAAATGTTTTCTCATTTTAGCCTTTTCCCTCCTTATTTTCCCTATATGATCATTTTGATTTCAAATTTTTATGCCAACTTCAAAAATCCATAACAAATTGAAAAATGACTCAAAAAATGCCTGGTTTTTTGCTACTTGTTCCTTAGAATGTCTAGAATTTGATGGTGATAATTTCTAAAGTTGTGCATGGCTGGATTTTGGATTGTGCTAGACTTTGTGATCATGTGTGCATTTGTGACCTTGCTCCATTCTCTCCATTGTGAAATGCTTGATTTTAATCCAAATTGCTTGAAATTTTACATGATTATTCTTGACATGTTGCTGGACCTTTGAGGTTTGATTGTGCATTTTTCTCATTTACCATTTCTGTTTTATGTACATGTTTGCATGGTGTGACAATTTGTATCACACATTTGGTTGTTCAACTTGTGCAGTTTCATTTCCATGCCAATTGATCTTTGATGCTTCTGATTTTTTGTATGATGATCATTTTGGATGTGTTGAATGCTCATGAATTTTTCCAGAATTATTTGAATCATTTCTGTTTTGATTTGGAATTTTCATTCTCAATGTCCAAATGTATGCTTTGAAATTGTCTTTGACTTCCCTTGCTTATTACATGGACTTGGTAGATGATTTTGTTTTGGACCTTTTTAGGACATGTTAATATGTGTTTGAAGTTGCATTTTGTTGAATTTCAGCTCCTGTTTTGAATTTTTTCTTCACCTTTGACCCTAGGCTTTGACCTAGTGGTTTGGACTTACATTTGAGTTGTGAATTTCAGGTTCAAGTATGCATCTCCGTGATTGATGTTGCTTCTTCATTTGAGCTTGGTCATTTGTTGTTGTTGGCTAACATTTGTTTGCTTTGTAGGCTTTGATGATAATTCACTTGAGTTTGCCTTATGGCTTACTCATGGTGCATATTGGATTTGTCTGTCTCTTGAGATCTATTGACTGTTGTCTGTTTGCCTGAGTATTGTACTGATGTGTTTAGTTGTTTACACAGGTACCTAAGTTGCTTTAAGTTCATTTGAACTTTGCTTTGCTTTGCTTGTGGTTGGCATACCACTTAGGTAACTTCCTTGATCTCCATGTAGTCTGGAAGACCTGTCATGTTACTTTGGCAGGCACCTGTCTGAAGCCCTCCTTAAGAGGCAATGTTTGTGGTTGTTTAATTTTGTGCCTTGTACATTCAAAGACCTCCTAAGTGAAGAGGCATTGGCAGATAAAAGGGATGTGCAATCCATCCCCTGCTATTCAGTTGTGTCATTCATCTTGCTCACACCCTGTGTTGATGCACTTTGAATAAAAACCCAAAATCTTGTTGTGTCAGTCATGTGGAATAGAGTCCCACATTCTGGACTCCCACACTTTCATTGTCTGAAGCTCTTCCAGGCCAGGGATAAGAGCTGTGAGGTCTTACCCTCACTTCCCATTTCATCTGCTTCACCCTAACTCTCAATGTTAGGGTTAAGAGCTCAAAACACCCATTTCCAGTTGGCTTGTTTGTCGAGGTAGATTTGACCCCTTGACTAAAGCCTAGCCTTGTATGAGCCACTTGTTTGCATATAGTGTGTGTGCTTGCTCTCTTGTGAATGCTTGTTTGCTATTTATTTGCTGTTTCAACTTGCTGCCTGTGCGAGTTAGGATCTGTTTAGATACCCCAACCTAGGACTATTGTGGATTGCATGACAACTATTAGGCTCGAGTCAGTCTCCCTTTTAGTTTGTTTTTCCCGGTCTCTGGTTTAGGAGAAAGTTTCTCCCCCGTTAAGGGGAACTATGTTTCCCTGATCCTCATACCAGATGAGGTACGTAGGCAGGAGATCGTGCGAGGTCTCTCCGGGCACCCTTTTTCTTTTTGGTGTGTGTTTGTTTGTTTGTTATGTGCTTGGAGTCTGACGTAAGTCCAGCGATTGGCAGTCGATTTCCTATGGGTTGTGTGTGTGGAGTCTGATGTAAGCCCAACAATTGGCATTTGGTTTCCTGTGTCTTGTTTGTTTGTGCGGAGACTGACGTAAGTCCAGCGATTGGCAGTCGGTTTCCTGTGTGGGTTTTGGTTTGGAGTCTGACGTAAGTCCAGCGATTGGCAGTCAGTTTCCTGTTTGTGTTTTGTTTGGTGTGCATTAGTCGAGCTACGAGTGCTCTGATTCTTCTCTGGTTAGAGAAGATACGTATACATAGGTTGCGATATCCTAGCGAGCACATTCGCCGTATCCCTTCTCCCGTCTTCTTCCATCTGTGTTTTATTCCAGTGTGTGTGCATTCTTTGAGCAGTTTTCTTTTAGCAACCTTATTCTATTCCTTTCTGAGCGTGGATCCCGTCGAGTACGACGGACGTGAGGGGTGCTAATACCTTCCCTTGCGTAACCGACTCACGATCCTTGCAATCTCCGGTCGTAAGACCATTTCCTTTTCCAGGTTTACTTCGAGCGTTTCCTTTCCCTCTTTTGGGATAAATAACGCACGGTGGCAGCTCTGTTTGTTTGCTTTTTTCCCGCCAGTTGTTTTTCGCGGATGCGACAAACAACAACCGCAACAAAGAACGAACTACAACAACAATAATCACCAGCAAAATTTTGAAAGGAAAAAGGTCTCCTTTGACCATATTCTTATGACTTACACAAAGTTATACCCGTCATTGGTCCTCAAGAATCTCATCCAGCCAATAAATCCTTTGCAAATTCCTGAACCACTACCATGGTGGTTCAAGCCTGACCTTCATTGTGCCTTTCACCAGGGAGCCCCTGGCCATGATATAGAGAATTTCTATCCTATAAAGTATTAAGTTCAAAAGCTTGTGAGGAGTGGTATGGTGTCCTTTGAGGACAGAGCTCCGAATGTGAAAGCCAATCTGTTGCCTGCTCATGGTAACACATCTATGAATATGGTGGACGGTTGTCCTGGTGAGTTCAAGATTTATGATGTCCGCTATATCATAAGATCTTTAGTGGCAAGGCATAAAGATATTTGCTCGGCTAGTGATTGTGAGCATGACCATGTTGGTTGTGTGATTTTCAGTGTGAACCCTCGTGGGTGTGTTATTGTCGAGAGGGATATTCAAAGGCTGATGGATGAAGGACTTATTCATACTTTCCAGTCCCGTCATTTGGGCGATGATGTAAATGTGATTGTACTAGTGTTCAAAACACCTCAGCGGGTAGTTATTCAGTTTGATAGTAGTAGCAACAATAATGTCAATAGATCAGTATCGCCGTTAATTATATGGTTAGCGGGTCCTATCCCGTATGCATCCGATAAGATTGTGCCATATCTATACAATTCCACAATGATAGAAAATGGTAAAGAGGTCCCTCTACCATTTGCAAACTCAGTGGTGAGCATTGCCAATATTGCGAAGGTGACCTGTAGTAGTCGTGTGTTCAATCCGGTATTTCCAAAGATTGTAGAAGATGTTTCCACAAGTAAGAAGGCAAAGATTCCAGTAGTGGATCCAGTTAGTGCTCCAACACGTCCGTCTGGTGAGTCCAACAAGTTGAAGACTAGCGATGATGATGAGGTGATAAAATTGATTAAGAGGAGTGAATTCAATGTTGTAGAGCAACGACTCAAAACTCCGTCAAAGATCTTCATGTTATCATTACTAATGAATTATGAAGCGCACAGAGAGGCATTGAAGAAAGTGCTAGAACAGGCTTATGTTGAGCATGATGTGACCGTGGATCAGTTTGACCACATAGTTGCCAACATTACTTCTTGTAATAATATGAGTTTTTATGATAAAGAAGTTCCGGAGGAAGGCATAAATCATAATTTGGTGTTACACATATCTATGAATTGCAAGGAGGACGCTTTGTCCAACGTGTTGTTTGATACTGGGTCATGTTTGAATGTGCTTCCAAAATAAACTTTGTCAAGACTCTCTTATCAAGGTGCCCCAATGAGATATATCGGCGTAATTGTCAAAGCATTCGAAGGTTCTCGTAAGACCATCATTGGATAAGTGGATCTTCCATTTAAGATAGGTCCGAGTGATTTCCAGATTACTTTCTAGGTAATGGATATCCACCCGACCTACAGTTGTTTGTTAGGAAGACCATAGATTCATGAAGTTGGAACAGTGACGTCTGCTCTTCACCAGAAGCTGAAATTTGTGAAGAACGGCAAACTTGTCTTTGTTGGTGGAAAGAAGACATTATTGGTAAGCCATTCGTCATCTTTTACGTACATTGATACTACTGAGGAGGAGGTTGGAACGTCGTTCTAAGCCTTATTTATTGCTGATGAAATGAAGAAAAATGGGGTACCCATGTCTTCTTTGAAAGACGCGCAAGAGGCTATTGAGGCTGACAACATTGACAAGTGAGGCCTTGTTTTGGAGGTCGCTGAGAACAAGAACAAAGTTGGGCTAGGATTTCAACCAGGGCCGTTCAATGCCAAAGTCAAAGTTATGCAAGCAATATTGCGTAGTGGAGGGTTCATTCATGGGAATGATTAACACTCAGCTGCCATTATTGAAGACAGTGGTGATGAAGACGAAGCTTGCGCCAACTTTGTGATGCATGACCAGACTTGCAACAATTGGGTTGTTGTTGATGTTCCTGTTGTCATTCATCGTTCAAAGTAATTTGTTTTATTATCTTTAAGAAAAACCACTCTCCTATGCCTAAGGGAGAAATGAGCATTGTTGGGCATTTTTATTATTATCATCAATAAAATACAATTTTATTCATCCACATCAATGATGTTTATTTTTACTTTTTGCTTTTCTGAAAATGGTAATCACAAAAAACATAAATAAATAATAATCTTCCATCTGCATAATATTTGTTCACACTCCACTTCTCTAAAATCAAAATATCAATTCGATTATGCAGGTTGGTTCTCAAACCCATTGAATACAATGATCATACTCCCTCTCCAAACTTTGATTTCCCCATGTTTGAAGTCGAGGAAGAGATTGATGATGAAGAAGTATCTGATGAATTATCTCGTTTGCTTGAGCATGAGGAAAAAGTCATTCAACCGTTTGAAGAGCAAATTGAATTAGTTAACTTGGGTTCCAAGGATGATGTAATTGTGTCCAAAAGCTAAGAAAGGGTTGATTGATCTTCTTCGAGATTATTCTGATGTGTTTGCTTGGTCCTATCAAGACATGCTTGGTTTGGATTATGAGATTGTGGAGCATAGATTGCCGTTGAAGCCAGAATTCCCGTTGGTCAAGCAGAAGTTGAGAAGAACACATCCTGATATGCCAGTAAAGATTAAAGAGGAAGTGCATAAGCATATTGATGTTGGTTTTCTTATTACCTCTGAGTATCCATAATGGGTGGCCAATATTGTGTATGTTCCGACAAAAGATGAAAAAGTCTGCATGTGTGTTTATTATAGATATTTGAACAAGGCTAGTCCGAAAGATGATTTTCCTCTGCCACGCATTGATATGTTGGTAGATAATACAGCTAAATTCAAAGTCTTTTCATTTATGGATGAATTTTCCGGCTATAATCAAATCAAGATGGCACCCGAAAGGGAGGCTTAGGCAAAAATGAGCGTCTCAGTGGATTGAAAACCCAAAAGGGCAATCCAGGCAAAAATTAGAGACATAAAACAGAAATTTTATCCCGGTAGATTGAGTACCCCACCTTGGGGAAATCTAGACAAAAATTAGGGATTATGGCAAGTAAATGCATTCGTTTAGTCCTGATCATGAAAGCAGTTTTGAGCAAGTCATTTGGTTCTGACTCATCGTTCTCAACTAAAGACAAGCGCAATGGATGGTGAAGTTGGTAGGGAGAGTAGTGATCATTGTATTCAATGTAGCCCTTTTCCATGTAAATTACCATTTTCAAACTTTGTAAAGATCTATGGAGTCTCGTCATTTATAAGCTACCATTCTATTAAATAAAGTTGAGCTTTTATCCAATTATTTCTATTCTTACTTATTTCTGCTGAATAAAATTGAATTTTTATGATGATAATAAATTTATGAATAATAATTATTTTTATTGAAATAATAAAAACAATCACGTTAGGAATAATCGATTTTAGTAAGTGTCACACCTTGAAAAATGCGATCCCTCGCGATGGATGCGGAAAAATGTTAGTTCGAACAGAGTCGCCATCGAACTTTATTCATTCCAATGAAGGAATAGGAAAATATCGAGAAAACCTTTAAGAAAATGGAATAATGGTCGTCGCAACCATATTCGGGTCCAGGAGTGGATTACGCAAGGGGAAGGTATTAGCATCTCTCACGTCCGTTGTACTCAACGGGAACCTTTTAGTCCTAAATTGAGATTGAATGTTAGTTAATGTTGTTTGTTATCTTCGGGTTATAAATATATTGTAAATAGAAATTAATGGGAACCTCAGAAAGGGAAAAAGGTAGGTTTTTTATTAGTGTGCTCGCGAAGATACAACAATCTCCTGCCTACGTATCCTTATGGTGCAATAAGGAAATAAGAGCATTCGTAGTTCGGGGAACTACGGTTGATTGGTGTCTTTTAGTGAACAGTTGTTTTAGATCGCGTTCTAAAGGCTAAACGTTGGCTTGTCTACTCTCAGTGGAGGCTTAAGACTAGTTTGTTATGCGCATTAGAAAGGATTAACAGTGTTCTCTCTGAAAAGAGTTTTGATCACACAAGGGTGACAAATTGGATTAATATGTTGGATGCTTTGATTGGTTAAGATGTTTTTTTGGTTGGATGAAGATTACTCGGATAGTCGAATAAGACAAATTGTATCCTAACAGTCGGGAAAGGGAATAGAAGACTCTAGACCGCTTTCTTTTTCACCTGAGTGATTATGAAAATAAGTTTGCGTATGGTTGATGTATTTTAGAATGAACGATAAGTACTTGGATGACTGAGTAAGACAACTCATATCCAAGCATTTGAGAAGAGGAATTGAAAACTCAAAACCATCTCCTTTTTCGTACAGTTTGTTATGAAAATGATTTGATTAAGTTGTATGTATGTGGAAAAATGACAATTGTTCGACTGACCGAGCAAGAGAACTCGTATTCAAACAATTGGGGAGAGAAGTTGAAAACTCAAAGTCAACTCCCTTTTCATTTAGCTTAACATGTAAGTGATTCGGTTTAATCGGGGTTTGGAAGTTTATAGAGGAACGACAATTATTTGACTAACCAAGTAAGGGAACTTGTATTCAAATAATCGAGGAGAAAAATTGAAGACTCAAAGTCATCTCCCTTTTCGTTTCTTATTATAAAAGGATTTGATTTATTTGTGCTTGAGTGGATTAGAAATGACGATTATTCGACTAACCGAGTAAAAGAATTCGTATTCAAATAATCGAGGAGATGGAGTTGAAAACTCAAAGCCATCTTTTTTTTCATTTCCAACTGAAATAGTATTTAATTGTGATTAGGTATTTTAATTTAATTTTAATAAAGAATACTCGATGTTGGATCGAAGTTTAAAATTTATGTTTACGAATGGATTGAATTTATTTAGTGAATAGTTCATCTAATCGATTAATTAAAATCGAATAGGTCTTATTGTAAGAAAGCCCAAGAGTAAGCTATGTGAGGTTGATGGCGATGCTTTAAAAGCGATCAACTTACAAAGGTGTTTGAAAATGGGCTCGACTTTGAATCGAGAAATATGTGATTTATTTTTGAAATTTGGTTTAAATGACTTTAAATCGGTGAAATTGAAATAATCGTGTCACAATTGTAGCACACCATACATAGGTATTCAAGAATTGGTACAAATAAATAAATGCAAAATAATAGTGTACACAAACTTCACACAATGAGTAATTACCTAAATTATATCCAACTAATAAATGATGGTAAAAATAATAAATAAAATTAATTAAATAATGATAAATTATATAATTAACTTAGGAACTAATGATAATAAGTGTTTAATTAGTGGATAAGAGCTTTATTTAGGTTAAGTAAACAATTAATCATGAGCTACAATTGAGCCTTGAAGTAAATATTAAGCCCACGTGGGCGCTGTTAATCCACACCAGGGGGGTGCGAAAAACCAGTGGGGTTTGGGCCCAATTTGGAGGCCCAGTCTCAAGGTAAAGTCCCAAGAGTTCCTGAACAACCCTGTTGACTCAGAACTCCAAACCTGACCGTCTCATCCTAAACTCTGACTCAGTCAACAGATCGAGCGGATGGCCAACGAGGGTACACCGTCATATGGTGGGGGGATCCGCACGGGATCCCTTGGTTGACTCAACAATCAACCATGCGTGGCGTGCTCTGGGGAGACCACTTGGCCTCCATGCACTTACTCTCATCACTATACAAAACCATTTTTGAGAGAGAGAGAGAGATAGCTCATTTGACACTCTCGTGTCTCTCTCCTCAACCAACACTCTATGTCACGCTCTACAACTTCCGACCCAACCCACAGCCAAAAACCTATCGGAGAAGACGGTGGTTGCCAGCCAACGACGGCGGCGTCACCTTCTTCTCCGGCGAACCACCGCTCAAACAACCAAACCTTAAACACCACCCCCCCTTATCTTGGTCGGAGAATCCAAATCCGACCTTAAATTTCTCTAAATCTCTCTCAAATAATCAGATCGACACTCAAAACAAAATGAGCAAACTCAAACTTTGATCAAACAACAACTCATCGCAACCAAACAAAACCTAAACTCCTTTCAAACAATAAATCAAAAAACCAAACAGCAACCAAAACAGTTTAAACATAAACCCTAATTCCAAAATTAAAGCTTCTACAATCGCGATTTAAGGAAAATAACAGGGGTTTTTTACTCAGTTTGGAAAGGCGAACGAGATGGTATACAAATTTCAAGCAAATGAGGGAAAATAGGGCTACTTGATCGGAGCGATTCGACGACGAAGTTTCCTCCGACGAAACTCAGATAAGTCTTCCTTTTCTCTAAATCTCTCTCTGTCTTCCTCTGTTCTCTTCTCCTCTTTTAGCGCTGTTAATGGTTGTGTTAGAAATGGAAACATTATTTTTGATTTCTCTCCTTTTTTGATTCACCATCCTCTGTTTAAAATCCTCTCTTTACTAATCGTGAGGTTATGTTATTTGTCCTCTTCATGATGAGTTTATTAAGTCCTAATATAATTTGTCAGGATATCTTTCTCATCCCAGATTTCGTGGGATTTTGATTTTGTATTTTTGGGCGTATTCTTTGTGGTCCTCTGCGCAAAGATTTTACCTAGTTAATTTATCAATTATTTTTCAGTCTTTTAAGTGCTTATGGATAATGACTTTTGACTCAAACTGTTATTCCTTCGCAGGTCTCAAAAGTGAAATGACCCTAATTGAGGAGAAGGTCGGCTGCGCCAGCTCTATGAGGAAGTTGGATTTTAGGGTGCTTTGGCCTAAAGGATGGTTTTGGCCGCTGGTGTTTCAAAGGCTTTTCCTTCAACTGCTGAATTTGCAGCACAAAACTTTGCTTATTCAAATTCATTAAGATGTAACGTTTTGTATTTTGGATAAT
This sequence comes from Lathyrus oleraceus, assembly GCF_024323335.1. Lineage (NCBI taxonomy): Eukaryota > Viridiplantae > Streptophyta > Magnoliopsida > Fabales > Fabaceae > Lathyrus > Lathyrus oleraceus. The sequence goes on along the minus strand of NC_066581.1, from coordinate 418,238,831 downwards.
GTGTATAGTGCTTTTTGGACTGTCTTGTAACATATGTACGGTTCTAGTCTTAAAACTTCATTTGTGTAATCAATTAAAATGCTTAAGTCTTTAAAGTAATTATCACATTCTGAAAACGGTTTGGGCCACAATGAAATAAAAATGGACATTCATAAATGGCTGCCCTTTAGTTATGTTTATTATTGGCTTAAATAATCATTAAAGGAACAACATGAAATGCGCACCATAAGCATTACAAGCTCAACTCCAATCATGAAGCCAACAAAAGGTCACGGCGCATAGGTCTTGTAAAATATGAGAGCCTTAAAACATTGTCCGTCACAATAGTCTCTTCCAATAATTAATCTTAAGCTTAAAACAAACAAATACATGCTTCAAAAATGCAACTTGAATTTAGATACTTATGAAGGATTAAGACTTGGCACAAATATTTGGGATGTAGAAATGGGCTTGCAAACTTGGGCTAATCAAATGATCATTTAGAAATGAAATGGCTTTTAATACTTGCTAATAAGAAAGTGGACTTGGATTAGTATGTGTAAAAGAGATTTGAACCACACTTTGGACTTGCAATATTAATTATGGACATGTTGATGGGAATGGGCCTTTTTTTAAAACCAAAAGATCTTATGGATAAACCAAAATGGGCCTTGTTAACCAATAAGTCGCAAAATGCGCATACCATCCCATGCTTTAGTAACAACAATAAGAGACAAACGCAACAGATGTTTTCTTGAGTCATGTACAAGGATCTTAACAGATGAAATGCTACTGAAAGATTTGTTGAAAATTTGATGTCACTGAGGGGTTTCTTTAGAATAATCATGTGAGTATTGGATGTGCCTTTAGGAAGGATGGGGAGTTTGGAGTAATTTAGGACCGAGAAACCCTAAGATAGAGTTTATGCCTTATAACATCTGGTGGTGAATGCTGGTGAAAGATTTTTCTTACCCGGACAAAATTGGGGTATGACAGTAAGGAATGTCAACAACAATCTGAGAACAGGTAAGTCTTGGAGTGTGAAACCTTGTTGGGCTTCCCCAAGCAGTTGGTTTGGTAACTATTTTCCTCCCCAACCATTCTCCATTTATCCCCAGCTTGGTTGATGAGCTTCTTCCCTAATATTTTATCATCACCAGTAAAAGCCAGTGGGCCTCATCTTCAGTTAAGCTGATAATTGATCCCTTGCAAATTCATATCCCCCAGTCTGGTGATTGGGCCCTGGAGATCCGGAACCTTTATTTGGTTTCCATTTGCATAATTGTGTTACTAACTTCAACAGTTTCTCCTTTGTATGAATCAAATCCGATTGTCTCTGCCTTGGAGTTGGTTTATTTTGCAATTTCCAAGAAGAATTCGATGATTATTAAGGAATGTGATGATCTTAGTCATAACATCCCTAGCAATTTGCTTAGATCCCCATGCAGAGTTTTACCTCTTGTGTTCCCTGGTGGAGTTCATCTTCTGATCCCCGACAGTGTTGGATTCTGAGCAGTGTTTAATTTTAGTCCCATGCATGGTTATCCCCCATTTGATATGGTGTTGACTTAAAAATCCCCCAACGTTGATCAATTTGGATCCTCAGCAGATCTTTTCTCTATCCTCGGCAAGTTTGGTTGATCATCCTTCAGCAGTGTACTCTCCCCGCAGAGTTTGCCGTGATTGATTGGAAGCATGTTCTCCATGACTTTCCCAACCAAAGTTGATTTATATTCATCCCTATCATTTTCTTTAGTTGGTATTCCCATCTAGTTGAGATTAGCCGAGTGTTGCAACGGTGATTCAAATTCTTTGTATCTGTTGTGTTGTCAGCATAATCATAAATCATAAATTATATACATGCATATTCATGCATAAAATACAACATCAAATATTTCATTATGCATCTTATCGCATTTGATTCTTTACTCTGATCCCCTGCCTTGATAATATCATTTACCCATGCAGATTTGATGTGTATGTCCTCTTCAATTGTAGAGTGTTCAACCCCTTAAGCAGAAAGAGTTTAACCTTTCTCATTCCCCATTGAGTTATTTTCTCGTGGATGATTATTACTTCAGTTTCCTCCCTTGTTAATTATCTAGATGGAACCATTCCACTTGAGTTATGTCCTCACTGGGTTGAGGCTTTGTTTGACCGTTTCTTTCTAGTTATTACCTAGATAGATATTTTGGTTACATGAGAGTCTATTACCCAGTAACTGGTAATATTCTTCTCGATTTTTAGTACATTGCTTTTGCCCAATACCCGGTAAAATCTAATCTACTTCCTTTGCTTTCCCCAGCGAATACGTTTTCATGTTTCCCCAGGTGGTCTATCCTTGATATGTTCATTCTAACCGATGACGAATATTCTTCCTTTTTGTGGTTTTCTACCGAGTAAAAAGGGTAGTTGTAATCCCCATTTTTATTCCCCAGAGAGTCTATCCTTGATATGTTCATTTTAACCGGTGACAAATTTTCTCTCTTTTCGGTATTCTATTCAGTAAATGGTAGTTATAATTCCTATTTTCCCCTTTAAGTCTATCCTTGATATGTTCATCCTAACCGGTGATAGATATTCTCTCATTGGTGTTCTATCCAGTAACTGATAGATATAATTCATATTTCTCCCTGACGGTTTATACTCGATATGTTTACCCTAACCGGTAACGGATATTCTTCCCCATTTCCCAGGTGGTCTATCCTTGATATGTTCGTCCTAACCGATGACATATATTCTTCCTTTGAGTTTATCCTTGATATGTTCACTTTAACCGATGACAGATACTCTCTCGTTGGTCTTCTGCCCAGTAACCGGTAGTTGTAAATCCTATTTGAATTCTCTCCCCATCAGGTTATTCTTACCCAGTAACCGGTAATGAGTACACCCCTTTTTCTCAGCGAGTCATCCTTGATATGTTTACCCTAACCGAAAACGGATGTCACTCTGTTAGAGTATATTATCTTCCTACCCAGTAACCGGTAATAGATAATATATCTCTTTTACTCATGTGTTGAAGTTCATTCTTCCCTAGTTGAGTTTGAGTGTGTATTTCTTCAGTGAAATCGCCATCCCCTGCTTGATTTGAATATTTTAGTTTTGTTATGATCTATTCCTATCCCCTCCGAACCGGGTCCTTCCATTGATTTATTTTCATGGAAATTCCCCTGGTGTATCCAGCAGTTTTTAAGACATAGCCTGTCTTATGCACAACTTTTTATCCCCAGAGTCTCTGTCTCCCTAGTGAGTTTTTCTTACGGAATGCAGTACGCTCCTGTAAGACCCCAATTTTGACCCTAAGATCCCTCATGCATTTCATCATAAGCATTAACATTGGGATCATACCTTGGTATCCTCCTTACCCCTCTTTCATTGGGTTTGTTTTGGGAGAGATCACCAAGCACTTTATGATTATATCATACTTGTATATTATCATTTTACTAACCAAAATATCAAAAAAAAATGTCTTTGTAGTTGTCTAACTCTTTTGTAGGAAGGGCATGATCTCAATGATTCATTGATCACATTGGGGTTTGAGACCCTCATGAACAAAGATCACAATCAAGAATTGATTCAATAAAGGTTATAAGCATCATATATGAGTTCCAATGTTCTCTACATGTTAATTGATCAAGTTTGCTTCAAGAGTTTGAGGATGATTTGCCTTGGAAACCCTAGTTTGACTAGGTATCTTGAGTAACTTCTCCAACAAGCTATCTCACCAATTGATCAAATTTCTCAAGTGACACTTAAAAATTCACCATCTTATGCATATATGATCTACCATGAGCCAATAAAGTCAAGATAATTGGAAATTAGTAAGTTGGTTGATGGTGGTTGGCCAGATGAATTCATCTGATCAAAACTGGGTCTCCCTAGACCCTATCTCCTACAATTTTCACCATATGAAAATTATTCAAAGATAAAACATATTCTAAATTACATTATAAACAACTTTCATGTTGAGACCTAAATCTAGTTTTGCTTGGAAAATCATTTTCTATGTTGAAACATTATAGGTCATTTTGTCTAAACCCTAATTTGAAAGTCAACTTCCCAAGGCCATAACTTGCTCAATTTTTATGAGATCAAAGATTTCCAAGTTTCACAATCAAATTCAATGTGTCGACTTCAACTTTCATGTTTGGAGTGAGATCTAATTCAACTTCTTTGCACATGTGATATGAGGCTACATTATAGGTCACTTTTGACCTATACCATTGATCAAGTGATTTTGCCAAACTTCAAAAATCCATAACTCTATCATTTCAAATCCAAATAACATTAAATTAGTGACCATTTTGAAGTTATTTGAGATATATACAACTTTGATGAAGACACGTTTCTCATTTGAAGCTTCCATAAAAAGTTAAACAAGGTGGAATATTGAGACATATGGCTTGACATTTAGAAATTTTTTGATATGTCAAAATTTTCCAAACTTCCACCTCAAATATCTCCAAGTTCCAAGGTCCAAATGAAAAAGTGTTCAACATCAAACTTGTTCCTCTTGATCTCACCTTTCTAAATAGCTAAAATTAATGCATTTTGATGAGAAATGCATAGGCTACGCATGGCTTAAACAGGCTGGTATCATGTGGCATGAATCAAACTTCAAATAACAATGCTCAATTGCCTTGCAATCCAATCCATTTCCAAAGCATTTGAACTTCATTTTGGACTTTTGGACAATCATTTCATGGGCCTATGCGCGCCCATGCAGCTTGCTTACATCATTTTGCCAAAATTGGAAAGTTGAATGAGTGTGCAGATATCATTTGATTTCTCTATAAATTGAAGCTCTTGTGATCAGAATTAACACACACACGGCGCCAGCTTTGCTTCCCCACAGAAAACCCTTCATACGAAGAGGATAAACCTGAGAAATTATTTTGAATTTGAGCTTGAATCTCCACTGTAGCACCTCACATTTGCACCTATCATTGTGCATATCATTTCATATTAAGTCATAGCATATCATGATACATTGCATAGCATTTGCATTGTCCCCCAGTTGCCTCAAGAGCAAGCAAGCAAGAATTAGGTCAAACTGATCAGGAGATCAGTCAACCCATCAAGCAAGGGTGTTTCTCAAGGAGCAAAAGCCCTAGGGTTTGACCAACAAGTTCACATGACTAGAGGGTTCATTTGAAGTGTTCAAGTCAAGGGTTGAAGGCTCAGAGGTCATCAGTTCATGCATAGACAGGCAGAAACCCTAGAAAGTCAACAGTCAATCAAAGCAGTAGATGGTGGCCATTCTTATGGAATTTGGGCACCATGGTCAACAATCAAGAGTTCATACAACTTGGGATATCATTTGAAGTCAAGGTCTCAAGGAATTAGGGTTTGGAATTCATCAGAAGTGCACAGTCAGTCCAAAACCCTAGAAAAGTCAAAGTTGGTCAACTGTGGTTGATTCTATGGTTTTGATGGATGGAAATGGTTTGAAGGAGCTTATTCATGTCCTAATAGGCCTCATGTGTCATGGCAATCAACATCATGGAATAATTTGAAGCCAATCAGAAAATTTCCCAAAATAGAAAGTGGACATGTAATTTCAACTGCCAAAAATAGAAACTTCTTGATCCTCATCTTACATCATGATACAAGCTCCAAATGAATTTTTGCCCAACATGAAAGTTGAAGATCTTGTTCTCCCATTTTCAAAAAGTCCAAGAACTCTCAAATCCCATGTATGGTTGTCAAGATATGATCAATTCATTTTCACAAAATCTTGAACTTCAAATGGGCATATCTCTCAAACCATAAGGCCAAATTTGGTGGGGTTTTTTCCTACAAACCACATTTTTCATCCTCTTTCCAAAAATATAAATTTCATGTCCTAAAACCTTGCCAATCAAAATGGCATTTTTTGACCTATTCCATTAAAGATCAAAGTTTGACCAAACTTTGACTTTTTGATTCTTTGATCTTTTCTCCATTTGGCCAATTGGGAAATGTTTCATACATCATTTGTGATTTGTCTAGAGCTTAAAATCATGTTCATACTATCATCTTACCATCATTTTGGGCAAAGTTGCAAATTTGTTAATTTTGGCAAATGGAGTCACATAAGTAAAACAAAGCTAGCAACTCATGAAGCAACCAAAAACAGCAAGTTGTTTGGTCCTGTACAGCATAATCAAGGCCCAATTTCGTGGCATAGCATACACCTCCTTCCTCACTTATACACAAAATTAGCAATTGGCATTTTGGTTCATAAAATTAAACTTGGATTAGCATGTGATAATGTGAGCTTAAACAGACCTTTATAAACATTTTCTCAGCTCATTCCAACCCTAGCAAGCTGCAGCCACACGACCAAATCCTCTCACTCCCTCATTGTGCATTTTTGCAAAAGGTGAATTTCTGCACAAACCATTCAAAGAACTCGAGTAACCATTAGTTCCCTCATCATCCAACCAACCTTGGAAGCTTTGTGGATCTTTGATTCCCAGCTGGAACCCTCCCCATGTTCTGTTTTCCTTTCAAAGCACAGTAATGGCAGATCATGATGTGGTGATTTCCAAGCATCAATGAACTAAAGCTATCCAACCATTCATCATTTCCAAGTATCTAAAGCATCTGTTTGAGCTTGTCACCACCAAAACCACACTGTGCCATCGAGTTCTTCAATTCAAGTAAGATTTTCAACTTCCTTATTTGTCCAAATCATGCCATGTATCTTGAAGATCCCTCTTTGCTGATTGTTGTGAGCTATAATTTGTTGAGAATGGTTAGATATTAGTGAAGATATGCCAATCTGAAACTTGATGTTCATGTTTGCTGCTTGTTATTTAGTTTGTTTTAAGGATAATAGATGTTGGATTATGATTATTCTTGGTCTGATGATGCCATTGGTATGATGATTCTTTGTTCTGGGCATGATGGAAAACTCGAGTCTGTTTTGGAAGAGATGAACACTTGCTGCTGTTTTGTTAAAACTTTAGTTTATTTCCAAAATCATGTTTGCTGTTATTACTTGTGATTGCATGAACATACTGTCATTGCCATGTTGTTGACCCTGCTGTTTAAATTGATGATGAACCATGAAGATGAGTATGCCCTGTTCATGAACCCTAGAAGAGCCCAGAAAATTCGCATGAACATGTTTGGTTTATGGCTGTTTAGTTGTTGCATGGACATACTGTGATTGCTTGCCATGATGTTTGTATTTCGATTAATAATGATTTTGCTTGAATGATGAATAATTGATGTCGAAATTGTATGTTGCTGCCAAACCCTAGTTGCATAAATTCCCAGAACTTGAATTGCAATTGGTTGATGTTGTTTGCTTTTCACATGTGCACTGTTCCATTGGCTGAGAGCCAATGAGAACATTTCGTTCTCTTCCCCAATGCACTGCCGTTTCAGTTAGTGGCACACTTAATTACACAATTGCCACTGAGTTGACCATGTTTGACTCGCTCACCATGCTTTTGTTCATGTTTTGCTCAATTAATCACTCATCTTCAACAATTCATTTCTCTTTCAATTTTCATCCAAAAATCATGAGATTTTTTCCATGATGTTCATGATTGAGTCTAGTATTTAATTGTGTTTTTTAATTAATTTTTAATTGGCTGGATTTTAATTGATAATTATTTTCTTGACAAGTATGCATATTTGACACCCTTTGCCATTTCAATTGTGAAATACTCATGATGCATCCTTTGCTCTTGAAATTTTTTGTGATGAAACTAGACATGTTCACCTTCATTTCCATATAAAGTTTGTGCATTCATCATATGTGGATTGAGAGCTTTGATTTTTTGAAGTTAGGGTTTACATTTGGTGTCACAACATGAACATGTATTTTCCCAATTTTGTTTGACATGCTTCCTTGCATCCAAATGATCCAATTTTTTGCATGAGCTATCCTTTACATGTCTAGTTCATGTATGAATTTTCCTGGAATTAATTGTTCTGTTTCCAATTTATTTGAGAATTTTCTTCCATGCTTAGTCATTTGTTGACTTTTTGTGCTATACCTTGCCATTCCTTTTGGGAAATTCTCATGCCATATTGTATGATCATGAAATTTCATATGTGATAACTAGACATCTTGAGCTTTGCATTGGTGTTAATCTCATTCATTTCTCATTTGTTTTCAATTTGATATGACTTTTTGAAGTTGACCCATGCTTGTTGACTTTCATTGTGCATGCTTGAAATTGTGTTGACTTCATGATTTTAATTGACTGCCTTCCTCTCATCCAAATGCCATGAAATTTTACATGTCTACCATGCTAGATGTTAGGTTTGAGTGTGATTTATCTGGTGATTTTTGGAATTGCTTGGGTTAACTTTTGATGCAAGTCATTCTGTTGACTTTTTTGTGCTTTCATTTGCCTTACTTTGACTTCAAATGTTCATGAAATGATAATAATGCATGATTTGAATGTGGGCCCAATTGTGATTGCTTACTAAATGTTTGACCTTGACTTTGGTTGACTTTTCTTTGCTGTTTTGACTTTTTCTTTCATCTTTGACCCTAGGCTAGTCCTAGTGGTCTTTTGAGCTTACAATTGAGTTAATGTTTCAGGTTAAGCACCAATGCCTCAAAGGTCATTCAAATTTGATTGAGTCGGATTATATATTGTGCTAACCCTTGTTTTGTAGGTGTGACTCATATGAGTTTGGCTTTGTGCCTTGGCACCTCTGTTTATGGTTGATTGTTGTTTATCCATTTCTTTTGGTTTGAACTGTTGACTTGTTTACTAATAAGTTTGACTTTTTCAGGTACTTTAGTTGCTTAAGTTCTCTGAACTTGCTTTGCTTTGCTTTTTAGCAACTTGCTTGAGGTATAATCTCTTTTACTTCATGTAGTCTGGAGACCCGGTCTGTTATTTGACCGGGCAAATTGTCTGAAGTCCTCCTTAAGAGGCCATGCTTGTGTGTGTTTAAAATTGTCCCAAGCAGGAAAAGTCCTTCAAGTAAGGCAATTGGTGGAAGGTAGGGATATGCAATCTATCCCCCACTACTCTTGTTGTGTCATCCCTCTGCTCACACTGCTGTGTGTTGATGCATTGGGATACAAACCCAAGATCTTGTACAAAGTGTACAGTGTCAGAGTCTTCGAGTATAGAAGGGTTCCCACTTTCTGGACCCATGCTCATTTGTCTATTAGCTCTCCCTGGCCAGGGATAAGAGCTGTGAGGTCTCATCCTCACTTCATCCTTTCATCTGCTTCACCTTAGCCTCTCAATGGCAAGGTTAAGAGCACACTTACCCTATTCCAGTTGGCCCTAGTGCCTAACCTTTTGCTTGAGCCTCTTGTATGCATATAGAGTGTGCTTCTTGTGATTGTGATTGCCTGCTTGCTTTGCCTCTTTAGGTTTAGCTTAGACTTGCCCGTGTACAAGGTAGGTTGTGTGGCTTAACCCTTGTGTGAGCCATACTTAGAGTTGTTTGGCCGAACTACGGCAACTCTGATTCTCATGTCCAGATGAGATACGTAGGCACGAGACGCGATGTCTTGCCGAGTTTGACTAACGACTAACAGCTAATCCTTGCTTGCTTTCGCCCTCGTTGCGATCCTTTCTCTCGCCCTCGTTGCGATCGAGACTTTCCCTTCCTCTTGCCCTAGTTGCAATCGAGATCCTTTTTCCCTGCCGGCCGAACTACGGCGACTCTGATTCTCATGTTCAGGTGAGATACGTAGGCACGAGACGCGATGTCTTGCCGAGTTTGACTAACCACTAACACTAACTCTTTTCTCTCACCCCTGTTGTGATTGAGACCTCCCCTTTCTCTTACCCTAGTTGCAATCGAGATCCTTGCTTCCTGTGCAAGCCTTGTCTAGATAGGTTGGCCCTTGTGCCATTTAGCTAGAAACCTTAACTTAGGGTTGACTTTGCATGACAACATCTAGGCTCGAGTCGTAGTCTCCCTAGAGTTGTGTCTCCCTCTGTTATCTGGTTAGGCTAGATCCTTTGTCCCTGCGTAGGGGAACTACATCGCCCTGATCTTCACACCAGATGAAGTATGTAGGCAGGAGATTGAGCTGATCTCTCCGGGCGCCTTTTCTTTTCTTTTGTGTGAGTTGTTTGACAGTTGCTAGGCTCGAGTGCCTGACTCCTTAGCAATTTGTCGCGCCCTTTTTCCTTTTTGTGCGTGTTTGGCAACTATTAGGCTCGAGCTCTAGTCTCCCTTTTAGTTTGTTTGTTCGCCCTTTTCTTTTTCAACCCTTTGTGTCTTAACCACCCTTGTGTGTGTTCTGGTTGGAGACCGATGTAAGTCCAGCGATTGGCAGTTGGTTTCCTGTGTGTGTTTAGGTTCGGATGCTGATATAAGTCCAGTGATTGGCATTCAGGCTCCACGTTTGCCCTTGTTTTGTTTTGCTTGTGTGCGTGTCAGCCGAGCTACGAATGCTCTGATTCTTCTCTCGTCCGAGAAGGTACGTATGCATAGGATGCGATATCCTAGCGAGCATGTGTCGTCTCCCCAGTCCGAACTACTTCGACTCTGATGTCTATGCTTAATAGACTAAGTAGGCCCAGGATGCGATATCCTGCCGAGTCAGTTTCAGTCAGTCTCTTTCGTTTCTTTCAGCCAGTTGTGTGTGTGTTTGAGCAGTGTTTAGCAACCAATATTCTTTCCTTTTGTGCGTGGATCCCGTAGAGTACTACGGATGCGTAGGGTGCCTAACACCTTCCCTTCGCATAACCGACTCCCGAACCCATCCTCTTTGGTCGCGAGACCATGTTCTTTCCTAGGTTTACTTCGAGCGTTTCCTTTCCCTCTTTTGGGATAAATAACGCACGGTGGCGGCTCTGTTGTTTCTTTCTTTTCCCGCCGGTTTTTCGCGCGATGCGACATCCACTGTTTTGGAATTCAATTCTCCAGGAGTCCATTCATTCTAAGCCATTCCATTCCTCTTCTGCAAGCAGTTGAAGTGAAGCAAAGCACGACTCAGATCAAGATCTAGCAAGCTCAGACCTCCATTGAAGGTAATTTGCAGAAAATTTGATCTCTTCGATTCTCCTTGTTTCTAGCTCAGTTTTCTTGATTATTGTGTTGGCTGAAGTCCTACCAATGTAGGCAAGGTGTTTGAGTTGCTTTGAGGCTAAATAGAAGCAACTCAGATCATGAACCTCATTTTTCAATTCTACATATCTCTCAACATAGTTGGAATTGGAAGAAATGGAGGTGATATTCTTGCTCAGTGATGTTTTCTCTTTAAAATCATGCCCCTGTTTGAAATTTTGGTGATGGTTGATGATGACCAGTCCGGCGAAGCTCTGGCTCCGGTGATGAGTTGACTTTGGTCTAAACCGTATGATCCATCTCTCACGTTATAATCTCAGCCGTTCCTTGTGAATACCATGTTTGCCATGCAGTTGACTCACGTGTTGGTGGAACGCGCACTGTGGATCATCAGATCTACCACCTCAATTAATGAGGGAGATCTGATGGTCCACGTATTTTTGAATTTTCTGATTTTTCATTTAATTCCTTTTTCTTCAATAATTCATAATAAATTTAATATTGACCCAAAAAATATGGGACTTTCACCAAAAAAATTCAAATATTTTTCTCTTTCATATTCTGAATTAAAATTTATTTTTGGATCATTATTAATATTTTTCTTGAATTAGTTGATTTTTCATTTGTTTTTAATTGTTTAAAAATATTTTTAAGTGTCCAAAAATTATGAATTTTTTTATCCAAGGTTCTTTGACCTTGTTTGACCTATGATAAATCACATGGCCATTTATTTGGTGTTTTGATGTGATTTTAGGATTTTGACAAAGCATATTTGAATTTAATGCAATATTTTAATATTTTTAATTGAATAAATGCCATTTTAATTGTGTTGACCATTTGGATTGACTTATTTGAGTTTCTCATTTGTCGTTGGGCCTTGGTCAAGGTTGATTTGACTTTGTCAAGTTAATATTATTGAATTTAGGGGGTTGATGGAATGTACATTCCATCTCCCAAAATGAATGGATAATATTAATTTGGTAAAAGTCCTTCTTTGACCAATTTGTGATCTCATTCATCCCCCTCCCTCTTCATCTAATTCCCCTTCTTCATCCATTCATTTTCAATTAGCCAATGATATCTCAAAGTCCTAATGCTAGTTGATTGAAAGATTAACATGAGTATGGATGAGATTAGGCCACACCTTTGCATATTTTTGTGTGTGGTATGCTTAATAAGCATAATTCTTAATATTATGTCTCCAACATGCATTAACACCAAAAATTTATTGTCTGACCTCAAATAGTTGTGACTTCTACATAAGTCCAATTACGATTGCTTAACATAGCGCTAAATTTGTGACATAAAAGGCATAAGCATTCTAGTTAGTGAGATTGTAAGTCTCCCCTCTTCCATGGTATTGTGTGGAAACCTGGCCTTCTTTACTTCCTTTAGAAGATGTTTTGGTTCAAGGATCCATGCTTGTGGCAAGTGGGTTGAGTGTTCTTCAAAGAATGTCTTGAAATCAAAAAGCAAATTAAATCTAACTATTAACTTACTAACCATTAACTTTTACTTTCAAGCTTTTACTTTTAATGCAATTTACTGTTATTATTCTATTATCATTTGTCATTGTACATATCATTCTAATTGTTTATGTTTATGCAATTTTCACTTTGTCCACTTGGACCATATTGTATGATATACTTTGTTGCCTTGTTTGTTTGATTGGTCTTTGACCATTAATGCATATAATAATAACAAAAACCCTAAAAGACAATTTGAGTGGGCTGTTGTTTTGATCTCCCCAATTGGACTTAGAACTTATGCAACATTCCTTTACTAATGGACTTTGCCAATGCCAATTTGTTGAAGAACCAAGAGCTTGCAAGTTTGAATTCATCTGATACATCATTCTAGATCTCTCCATAGTCATCTGCAACATTGATCATTGTTAAGCTGTTATGTTGAACCTGTGACTTGTGGAATCCATCTGTTACATAGGCTATTTGTGAAGACGATCATGAAGTGGATAAGCTTGGATGAGGCCATCTTTATTTGATGCCTTTTGCTCTGCAAGATTGATATAATTGTGCATATACGTGTTGCTTGATTCTAAAAAGTCCAAGGGAATTCTGGGTTTCTATTGACATACTTGTCTATTGGATTGCTCCCATTTGGTCAGATCTTTTCAACTTTAAACTTTTAAATTTTTGTGCATAGGGTAGTCTCTTCATCTTCTCCCCATTTCTTTAATTTCAAAATATCTCCCTCCATTTTCAAAAACTTCTTTGTTGAACTACTTTTGTTCTAAACTTATACCACTTTTACAAAGAGGTAGAAACTTTGGCCTTATGCCATTGCATTTTCAAAGTTATTTTCTTAAATCAAACTTGTAAATAAACTTAACTATACTTGACTTAAACTTTCAAAAAAGCCAAAAAGAACTAACTCATTCAAACCATTTTAGGCCTTTGTGCCTTTCAAGTTTAATTTTTGTTAAAACCAACATACTCACTTTGAAATTTATAGCACGAACTACGAGGTTTTGATCCCTCATTTATATGTTGGTACGTAGGCACAAGACCGAAGGTCTTGTCCAACACAAAAGTATAATTAATCAATTCTTTTCTCATCCCCCCATTCTATTTGTTTGAAAACATCACTTTGTACAAAATACATATGCGCACAAAAAGGGCTCCCTAGGAGTACCTAGGACACTTTGGGTGCTAACACCTTCCCTTTGTGTAACCAACCGCCTTACCTGTGATCTCTGACTTTTATTAGTTTTTATTTGAAAACTTCTTACTATTTGGGTTTTGTTCTCATTTTTTCCTTTTTCCCTTGGAAATAATAAAATCGCGGTGGCGACTCTTGTTAATTTATCTTTAGCTTGTCAATAGCTTAATGATCATGAATTTCCCGCTATAGAAATTAAGTGGCGACTCTACTGGGGAGTAGTCTCCAGTGGGTTTAGCCTACTTTTTGTGTGAATATATTTGTATATATGTGATGTTTGTATATACGTATATGTGATACAATATACTTGTTGTGCTTGGTGATCTCTAAGCGGTGAGATAAGTTCTAACCCGAACTTGAGTGCAATTAAGATAGGAGGATGGTATAGTCATGTTCGACTTGTGCGGAGTAGTCCTTAACAAGTTGGCTTGAGATCCATCTGCTCAGTGGAGACTCCTTTGGATTTGGAAATGTCACACAAGTATTTGTGGTTAGGAATTACTATTTCTAATTGGGTCTGAGAAGCTAAGGACCTTAGAACACCTAACCCATCTTGGCCTATTTAGGATGTAGTGCGGAAACTGTTCAGGTGTAGACTTGATAACAGTTGTTACGTGATACTACACTCAGATGAGTTTCTCTTGAGAATATTATGGGTCGATAAGTCAGTCTTCTTAACCTGTAATATCCGATAGATGGAATTAAGACTCTGGGAACTTTTTAGAACATGATCTACAGGTTTTTATCCTTAGTTCACTCCTTTGGGATGGTTCTTACCCAGACTTCATGCTCGTGACTTGCAACAAACCCTTGATTCTTGGTTGATCAAATAAAGTCTTGTCAATATCAATGGGACTTGGGTGTTGATAAGGTGAAAACCATAATCCACCAAAATGGATGATTGATCTTGACAATGACTTGATTCATCCCTTGAACTTTGTTTGCCTTATGTGTGATCCCATACTTGTGATTGTTGCATCCATGCATTTCATGCGCATCATAACATTCATCACACAAAATTTCAAGGAACTGAGGTATCATTTGCAAATATTTTCAGACCATGGATTATGGACGAAGGAACACTAAGAAGTACCGTTTCAGATGTCCCGACTTGAAAGAGTTAAGGAAGCTAGCATCTTTTGTATTAGATCCATTGGACTTCAAACAACGTCATGGGAAGCTTCTGTCCATCTTGTCTGCTGATGTGGTTGAAGGAGTGTTGAGTGTATTGGTGCAGTTCTATGATCCTCTCTACCATTGTTTCACTTTCCCAGATTTTCAGCTTGTGCCTACCTTGGAGGAGTATTCTCATCTTTTGGGGATACCTGTTTCTAGTAGAGTACCTTTTAGTGGATTGTAGGAGATTCCCCGATCTAGTATTATTGTTGAAGCTCTTCACTTGAAGAAGTCTGAGATAGAGGCTCATTGGGTGAAGAAATGAGGGTTATTTGGATTGCCATCTGTTTTCCTCATCAAGGAAGCTACCACTTTTGCTCAAGCTGGTAGTGTGGATGCTTTTGAAGTTATCTTTGTGTTGCTCATCTATGGATTAACTTTGTTCCCTAACATTGACGGTTTTGTTGATGTTAATGCCATTAGACTTTTCTTGATTAGGAATCCCGTGCCTACTCTGTTGGGTGATATGTATTTCTCTTTGCATCTAAGGAATTCTAAACATGGTGGAACTATTGTCTGTTACACTCCTCTTCTGTACAAGTGGTTTATTTCACACTTGCCTCAGATGCCTGCTTTTGTGGAGAACAAACAATGTCTAAGGTGGTCTCATATACTTATGTCTCTCACTAATGATGATATAGTTTGGTATGATCCGTCCTTAAGCAGTTTGGAGATTATTGATAGTTGTGGTGAATTCTCTAATGTGCCTCTCATTGGTACACAAGGGGAAATTAACTACAACCCTGCTTTGGATCGTCGTCAACTTGGGTTCCCCTTGAGAGACAAACCTAATAACACTTTGTTAGAGGGTCTTTTCTATCAAGAGGGTAAAGATCCCCAACATTTGAAGCAGAAGATTGTGCATGCTTGGCATAATGTGCATAGGAAAGGAAGATCCGAGCTTGGTCCGTGCAATTGTGTAGCTTTGGAGGCTTACACTCTTTGGGTGAAGAAAGAGCTTAGGAGTTAAAGATGCCTTATCCTTACGAATGACCTATGTATATGGTTGTGGATGAGCCATTAACTCTCCCTAACCAAGATGTAGAGGAGTTGGAAGACGCGCTCATCAAGATGAAGCAAGAGAAAGATATGTGGGAAGAGCGTTTCCATGCTTTGAGCAAGAAGCATATGGAGTTTCTATTGGAGTCTAAGGACAAAGATGCACTAATTGAGCTACTTGAAGACCGAGTGACAAAGAGATAGAGAGAGCCAGAGGTTTCATCTTCTAGCATGCATCAGTCTTCCGTTTCTTGGAAGAAGATTGTTGACCAGCTTGTCCTCGAGAAGACTCAGATGAAGGCTTCTTTTGAGACTGAGATTCGTCACATTCGAAGGAAGTACGCGCCTTCAGCCAGATCTTCTGACACCTTTGTTAGGGATCCTTAGGATGACTAGTCTCCTTTTCTCTTGTATCTTTTATTTTTGGTTTCTGAAATTGTACTCAGTGTAATCCTTCCAATTTATATAAATGAAAAGAGATTTTTGGTCATATCAAATTATTGCAATTGCCATTTCAATTTTTATATATTTGCAAATGATATAGTAAGTTCCTTGGAAATAAAAATAATCAAGCATTGCATTTCATGCATCATTTGCATAAGCAGGTTTTTGCCAGGTGTCTGATTGGTGTTCTTCTGTGCTTTAGCCAAGCTGACTCACCGGTACAACACCAGAGCTAATCGCCCAAAGATCATGGAACACCTTGAGCAAGAGAACCGAGACTTGAAAGAGGAGATTGCCCGGTTGACTGCCATGATGGAGTCAGTTCTTGCTGCCCAGAGCCAAGCTTCTCCAACTCCTGCAACTCCTCCCGCGAGGGCTATCATTTCTGAAGTGGTTACCTCTACTGTGCCTGCTGCCACCGCCAACTTCGCTCTGAATCTGCCTGCTGGGTTCCCTTGGGGAATGCCACCTAATTTTGCGCCAGAGGGTTTCGCTCCCACTTTTGCTTCCATGCCGGCGTCTAGCTCGATCATGTTTGTGCCACATCCCTTTGTGCACACTTTGTCGCATGTAGAAGACATCATCTATCACTCCGAGCCATCTGAGGGCCCGGACGTCTATGAGAAGATGGATGAGATGAAGGACCAATTCCTTGAGCTGCGCAAGGAACTGAAAATGCTGAGAGGCAAATATCTATTTGGGAAGAGTGTTGTTGAACTGTGCTTAGTGCCCAACGTGAAAATCCCAGTCAAATTCAAAGTGCCTGACTTTGAGAAGTATAAGGGAAACTCGTGTCCACTCAGTCATCTTGTGATGTATGCCCGCAAGATGTCGACCCAGACAGATAATGATCAACTGCTAATTCACTACTTCCAGGATAGCCTGACAGGTGCTGCGCTCCATTGGTATATGGGGCTAGATAGTGCAACAACAACAACAATATTCTCAAACCAGTAACAACAATTCAACAACAACAACATTAGTATCAAAATCAACAACAATTCCAATAACAACAATTCAACAACAACATCAATTCAATAACAACAACATTAGTATCAAAATCAACGTCAACAACAATAACCGCAACAAAGAACAAACACCTACAACAACAACAATTCCAATAACAATCATCACCAGCAACAAAATTTTGAGAGGAATAAGGTCTCTTTTGACCCAATTCCTATGTCATATGTCGAACTGTACCCATCTTTAGTCCTCAAGAATTTGATTCAACCGAGGAATCCACCACAGATACCAGAACCACTTCCTTGGTGGTATAAACCTGAACTTCGTTGTACTTTTCACCAGGGTGCACCTGGGCACGATATTGAGAATTGTTATCTGCTGAAATATGAAGTGCAAAAGCTTATGAAGAGTGGCATGGTTTCTTTTAAAGACCGCACGCCTAATGTGAAAGCTAATCCTTTGCCTGCTCATGGGAATACCTCAGTGAACATGGTGGATGGCTATCCAGGTGAATACAAAGTTTTTGATGTGCGTTTTATTCGTGGATCCTTAGTGCAGATACACAAGGACATTTGTATGGTGAGTGATTGTGAACATGATCATGAAGGTTGTGATATTTTTAGTGTGAACCCAAGAGGGTGTGTTGTCGTGAAAAGGGACATCCAGCGTCTGATGGATGAAGGCATGATTCAGATTTGTCAAACCCGTCATATAGATGACGATGTTAATGTCATTGTTCCCGTTTTCAAGCAACCAGAGTGGTTGGTGATTCAGTATGATAACAGCAGTAGCCAGAATGTCAGCAATAGATCAGTTTTGCCGTTGGTAATACGGTTGGCGGGCCCGGTCCCGTATTCATCTGATAAGGCTGTACCATATCAATATAATGCTACAATGATAGATAAAGGTTAAGAGGTCCCGTTGCCTACGACCGGTTCAGTAGTGAGCATTGCAGATGTTACAAAGGTGACCTGTAGTGGTCGAGTTTTTGTACCGGTGATCCTGGAGAATAAGGAAGAATTGAATATTGGTAAGAAGGCGAAGGTGCCTAGTGTAGATCCCGTGGGTTGTTCAAGAGATAAGTCTGGTGAATCCAGCAATTTGAAAGCCAATAGTGATGATGATGAGGTACTCCGACTGATCAAGAGGAGCGAATTCAACGTGGTTGAGCAGTTGCTCCAGACTCCCTCAAAGATTTTCGTGCTGTCTCTGCTTTTAAATTCTGAAGCGTACAGAGAAGCACTCCAGAGAGTTCTTGAACATGCATACATGGAGCAAGATGTTACTGTGGCTCAATTTGATCATATTGTAGCCAACATCACTTCATACAACAATTTAAGCTTTTGCGATGAAGAACTCCCTGAGGAGGGAAGAAATCACAATCTGGCTTTGCACATCTTGATGAATTGCAAAGAAGATGCTTTGTCAAACGTGCTAGTTGACATTGGGTCGTCACTCAATGTTCTTCCAAAGTCAACATTGTCAAAGTTATCGTACCAAGGAACTCCCATGAGGTACAGTGGGGTAATTGTTAAAGCCTTTGGTGGCTCGCGCAAGACGGTCATTGGAGAAGTGGACCTTTCAGTCAAGATAGGTCCGAGTGATTTTCAGATTACTTTCCAGGTAATGGATATTCACCCGACCTACAGTTGTTTGTTGGAAAGGCCATGGATTCACGAAGCATGACCTATTACTTCCACTCTGCACCAGAAGCTCAAATTTGTTAAGAATGGCAAGTTGGTGATTATGGGAGGTGAGAAAGCGTTGTTGGTTAGCCATCTGTCATCTTTCTCATATGTAGAAGTTGAGGATGAGGTTGGAACGCCATTCCAAGCCTTATCTATTGCTTCTGAGAAGAGAGTTGGGGCACCCATGTCCTCTCTGAAAGATGCGTAGAAGATTGTTGAGGAAGGTCCTGTTGATCAGTGGGGACGCATGGTAGAGGTCACCGAGAACAAGGGAAGAACCGGTATAGGGTTCCAGAAGGGCTCGTCAACGGTTAGATCTGAAGAGATGTAACTCAGTTTCCGTAGCGGAGGGTTCATTCATGGGAATGAACAACACTTAGTTGTTGTGCTAGAGGACAATGAAGAGGAAGACTGCACCAACTTTGTGACGCATGGACAGACATGCAACAATTGGACTGCTATTGATATTCCTATTATTTTGCATCGATCTAAGTAATTGCTTTTTATATTTTAAAATCCTTCTCCTATGCCTAAGGGAGAAGTGAACATTGTTTGGGCATTTTAAATTGATCATCAATAAAATTAATTCTATTCATCCATATCTTTGATGTTTATTTTTTACTTTTTGCTTTATTCTGAAAATGGTAATCACAAAAAAAAACATAAATAAACAATATAATTGTCCATCTGCATAATATTTGGTCACAAATTCACTTCTCTAAAATCAAAATATCAAATCATTATGCAGGTTGGTTTCTAACCCCATTGAATACAATGATTCTTCTCCTTCTCCAGATTTTGAATTCCTTGTGTTTGAAGCCGAGGAGGAAAGTGATGAAGAAGTGAGTGATGAACTGTCTCGTCTTCTTAAGCAAGATGAAAAGATTATTCAGTCGTTTGAAGAGCAGATTGAGTTAGTCAATTTGGGTTTCGAAGATGATGTGAAGGAAGTCAAGATTGGGTCTCGACTGTATCCAGATGCTAAGAAGGGGTTGATTGATCTTCTTCGAGAGTATTCAGATGTGTTTGCTTGGTCCTATCAAGACATGCCTGGGTTGGATTCCGATATTGTGGAGCATAGATTGCAGTTGAAGCCAGAATGCCTACGAATCAAGCAGAAGTTGAGAAGAACGCATCCTGATATGGCTGTGAAGATCAAAGAGGAAGTTCAGAAGCAGATTGATACCGGTTTCCTTGTGACTGCTGAGTATCCGCAATGGGTGGCCAATATTGTGCATGTGCCAAAGAAAGATGGAAAAGTCCGCATGTGTGTTGATTATAGAGATTTAAATAAAGCCAGTCCGAAAGATGACTTCCCTCTGCCACACATTGATATGTTGGTAGACAATACTGCTAAATTCAAAGTCTTTTCATTTATGGATGGATTTTCCGGATATAATCAGATTAAGATGGCACCCGAGGATATGAAGAAGACCACATTCATTACACCCTGGGGACACATTCTGTTATAGAGTGATGCCTTTCGGTCTAAAGAATGCTGGTGCAACTTACCAGAGAGTAATGTCTACTCTTTTTCATGATATGATGCATAAAGAGATTGAAGTATATGTCGATGACATGATTGCTAAGTCGATTGATGAAGAGGAACATGTTGAGCATTTGTTGAAGCTATTCCAACGTTTGAGGAAATATAAACTCCGCTTGAATCCCAATAAGTGTACTTTTGGTGTTCGTTCTGGTAAGTTGTTGGGCTTTATTGTCAGTGAGAAGGGTATTGAAGTTGATATTTCCAAGGTCAAAGCAATACATGAGATGCCTGTGCCCAAAACCGAGAAGCAAGTCAGAGGTTTTCTCGGCCGCTTGAATTATATTTCCAGATTCATTTCCCACATGACTGCCACATGTGCGCCTATATTCAAGCTTCTTCGGAAAGATCAGTCTTGTGATTGGACCGAAGACTGCCAGAAAGCTTTTGATAGCATCAAGGAATATCTGCTTGAGCCTCCAATTTTGCCTCCGCCTGTTGAAGGAAGACCTTTGATCATGTATTTGACTGTGCTCGAAGATAGCATGGGTTGTGTTCTTGGTCAACAAGATGAGACTGGGAAGAAAGAGTTTGCAATTTATTACCTCAGTAAGAAATTCACCGACTGTGAGACTCGATATTCAATGCTTGAGAAGACTTGTTGCGCATTGGCTTGGGCTGCTAAGCGTCTGCGCCAGTATATGTTGAATCATACCACTTGGTTGATATCCAAAATGGATCCAATCCAGTATATATTTGAGAAGTCTGCTTTAATTGGGAGGATTTCCCGTTGGCAGATGTTGTTATCAGAGTATGATATCGAATACCGATCTTAGAAAGCAATCAAAGGTAGTATCTTGGCTGACCATTTGGCTCACCAACCAATTAAAGATTATCAGTCAGTGCAATATGACTTTCCTGATGAAGAGATTTTGTACTTGAAAATGAAAGATTGTGATGAACCATTGCTAGAAGAAGGGCCAAAACTTGGTTCCTGTTGGGAATGGTATTTGATGGAGTTGTTAATCAATATGGAAATGGCATTGGGGCAGTGATCATTACTCCTCAAGGCACACATCTACCATTTACAGCTAGATTGACTTTCAAGTGTACAAACAACATGACAGAATATGAAGCTTGCATTATGGGGCTTGAAGAGGCCATGAATCTCAAAATCAAGTATTTGGATGTCTTAGGTGATTCGGCTTTGGTTGTGAATCAGATCAAAGGAGAATGGGAGACAAATCAACCCGGTTTAGTACCATATAGAGATTATGCGAGGAGGATTTCAACTTTCTTTACAAAGGTTGAATTTCATCATATCCCTCGAGATGAGAACCGGATGGCAGATGCTCTTGCAGCGTTAGCATCAATGATTATAGTGAAGTATTGGAATGAAGTTCCCAATTTATCTGTGATGCGTCTTGATAGGCCAGCTCATGTGTTTGCTATTGAAGAGATCAAAGATGAGAAGCCATGGTATTATGACATCAAGTGTTTCCTCCAAAGTTAGATTTACCCGCCTGGGGCATCTATGAAAGATAAGAAGACTTTGAGAAGATTAGCCGGTAATTTCTACTTGAATGGTGATGTATTGTACAAGAGAAACTTCGACATGGTTCTGCTCAGATGCGTGGATAGACACGAAGGAAACTTATTGATGACCGAAGTGCATGAAGGTTCCTTTGGTACTCATTCCAATGGACATGCAATGGCGAAGAAGATGTTGCGAGCAAGTTACTATTGGCTGACAATGGAATATGACTGTTGCAAGTATGTGAAGAAGTGCCACAAGTGTCAAATCTATGCTGATAAGATCCATGTTCCTCCGACATATTGAATGTTATCTCTTCCCCATGGCCCTTCTCCATGTGGGGAATTGATATGATTGGGATGATTAAGCCCAAAGCTTTGAATGAACATCGTTTCATTTTGGTGGCAATTGACTACATCACAAAATGGGTTGAAGCGACATCGTATGCAAATGTGAATAAACAGGTTGTTGTAAGGTTTATCAAGAATCGGATCATATGCCGTTATGGTGTGCCAAGTAAGATCATTATTGATAATGGGTCGAACTTGAATAACAATATGGTGGAAGCTCTTTGCAAAGACTTCAAGGTTTCACATCATAATTCTTCTCCCTAAAGACCTAAGATGAATGGGGTTATTGAAGTTGCGAACAAGAACATCAAGAAGATCATTCAGAAGATGATTATCACGTATAAGGATTGGCATGAGATGCTCCCATTTGCTTTACATGGGTATCGTACATCCGTCCGTACTTCAACAGGGGCAACCCCTTTCTCCCTCGTGTATGGTATGGAAGCAGTGCTCCCCGTAGAGGTTGAGATTCCTTCGTTGCGTGTGCTCATGGAAGCCAAGTTGATTGAAGCTGAATGGTGTCAGACCAAGTTTGACCAGTTGAATTTTATTGAAGAGAAGAGATTGACTTCCATGTGTCATGGCCAGTTATATCAGCAGAGGATGAAGAAAGCTTTTGATAAGAAGGTCAAACCTCGTGTGTTCAGAGAAGGTGACCTTGTGCTCAAGAAGATTTTATCGTTCAAGCCAGATTCCAGAGGAAAATGGACTCCCAATTATGAAGGCCCATATGTTGTCAAGAGAGCCTTTTCAGGCGGTGCATTGATTCTTACAACTATGGATGGTGAAGAGTTCACTCGTCTTGTGAATGCAGATGCAGTCAAGAAATAATTCGCCTAAAAAAGAAAAGAACAACTCGCTAAGTTGAAAACCCGAAAGGGCGGCTTAGGCAAAAATGAGCGTCTCGGTGGATTGAAAACCCGAAAGTGCGATCCAGGCAAAAATTAGAGACATAAAAACAGATATGATTTCCCGATAAGTTGAGTACCCTACTCTGGGGCAACTTATGCAAAAATTAGGGATTATGGCAAGTAACTGCATTCTGCTTATCTTCAATGATTTTGAAGAACTTGTTTGAGCACAAGGGTTGACGTCAGTTCATTTCCAGCAACGGTCAAAAGCACAATGGATATCAAGATTTGATAGAAGGATTAAGGATCATTTATATTCAATGTAACCCTTTTCCATGTAAATTACCATTTTCAACTTTGTAAAATCTATGGAGTCTTGTCATTTACAGACTACCATTCTATTAAATAAAGTTGAGCCTTTATCCAATTGTTTCTACTCTTATTTACTTCAGCCAATAGTTTTAAATTTTATTATGATCATTTTTAAATTAAAATTTTAAATCAAAATCAAATTTTCTTAAATATATAAAAGCAAAAAAAAAAACTTTTCCAAAGCAAGTAGCAGTAATACCAACAACATTTCAGTAAATAGCAAGTCCTTAAGTGTGAAGCATCCGAGGTTCCCCAAGCAGTAACTCTTCGGGTATCTCTAGGTACTAGTGTTGATTCATTTCCTCATAAGAGTGATGTTATTTCCAGCTAGCAGATTCAGTTCCCCAGTGGAGTGTTTGATACATCAGTGGAGTTTCTTTTTGTCCCCCAGCTGAGTTGATTGATTCAAATCCCCAGCGGCGCGTCCTGGTCCCCAATAGAGTTTCGGCCTTCCCAACGGAGTTAGTTTTTCCTCAGCAGATAGATCGTCATTAGAAGATGTTTGATCTCTCCCCGGTAGATCGTTTTGGTGTCTCCACCAATCATCGCATCTTTGCTCCCAGTCAGAGTTTCCTCCTGGTTTATGAGCATCCTTTGGTTTCTTCCCCAGTAGGGTTGTCTCCCATTTTATGGTGTTGACCTAAAATTCCCTACGGTTTGGATATTTTTATCCTCAGCAGATCTTCTCCTTCCCTAGCTAGGTTGAACCTTTGGGATGTTGATCTCTTTGTTCTCCAGCAGTTTGTCTCCATGATGTTTGTGGATTGCTCGAGGATCGTATCGGTGGTTCAAATTCTTTGCGACACCTCTGTATCCTTTGTGATCGTTTTGTCAGCATAATCACCATATATACATACGCATATACATTCATGATTTGCATATCCTGCACCTTCATATTTGATTTGTTTGAGATTCTCATTCTCTGTTATGGCGGTACTTTATCCCCATACCTAATTTGGTGTATGCCCTCTTTCAATTGTAGAGTGTCAGCCCCTAAGCAGAAAAGACTTTAACCTTTCTTTGTTTCCCCACTGAATTTGTTTCCTCGTGGATGATTGTTATTTCAGTTTCCTCTCCAGCAAAATTTTCTGGATGGAATTACTCCCCTTGAGTTATGTCCTCATTGGGCTGAGTCTTGATTGGCCGTTTTCTTTCTAGCTCTTACCTAGATGGATATTTTGGTCCCCTAAGAGTCTATTACCCAGTAACTGGTAATATTCTTCTTAGTTTGCAGTTTGTTACTTCTTGCCCAATACCCGACAAAAGTACCCCTCCCTCCCCCCCCCCCTCCCGCAGGAGTCTATCCTTGATATGTTCACTTTAATCAGTGACAAATATTCTCTTATTTGGTATTCTACCCACTAAAAAGGTAGTTGTAATTCCTACTCTTTTGTTCCCCAGAGAGTCGATCCTGGATATGTTCATCTTAACCGGTGACAGATTTTCTCTTCTTTGGTCTTCTACCCAGTAACCGATAGTTGTAAATCCTATTGTTCCCCTCTAGCGGAGTCTATCCTTGATATGTTCATTTTAACCGGTGACGGATTTTCTCTTCTTTGGTATTCTATCCAGTAACTGATAGATGTAATCCCTATTTTCTCCCCTTTCAGAGTCTATCCTTGACATGTTCATCTTAACCGGTGATAGATTTTCTCTTTGATTGGTCTTCTACCCAGTAGCCGGTAGTTTTAAATCCTACTCTGTCCCCTCGCAGAGTTAATCCTTGATATGTTCATCCTAACCGGTGACAAATTTTTCTCTCCGACGGTTTTCTATCCAGTTTTTGATAGATTTAATTCCCTCTTTTGTTCAGTTGGTATATCCTTGATATGTTCATCATAACCGATGACGGATATCCTCCCTGACAGCCCCAGGCAAGTCTATCCTTGATATGTTCATCTTAATCGGTGAAGAATTTTATTCCCTGTTGAGTTTATCCTTGATATATTCATCCTAACCGATGACAGATACTCTCATCCTTTAGTCTTCTACCCAGTAACTGGTAGTCGTAAATCCTATTTTCTGCAGTTTTCCCCAACAAGGCTATTCTTCCCCAGTAACCGGTAATGAATACTCCCTCCTGGCGATTCCCAGCGAGTCATCCTTGATATGTTCATCTTAACCGATGACGGATGTTCTCCCTGTCAGATCTTTATTATCTCCTTACCCAGTAACCGGTAATAGGTAATATATTTCTGCTCCTCCTGTGTTGAAGTTTACCGCTTCCCCAGTCGGGTCGAGTGCGCGTTTTCCTTATGTGAAATCGTTGTTTCCCTGCACGAGTCGAGTACTTCAGTTTTATCCTTACTTATTCGTATCCCCTGCATATGTTTTTGTTTCCCTGGCTGAGTCTTTCCATTTTGTATGGAATTCCTCGAGTCCCCAGTATCTCTGTCTCCCCAGCGAGTTTTCCTTATGGAATGCATTATGCTCCTGCGGATTTTCGGTCTCTCTGATTTCTTTTCCTTTGTGGCAACATTTCCCCACAAAGCATTAACTTTTGTATTCAATCATATGCATCATGAGGTCTCTTAGGGACCAAAATTTGTTTCTTTATGTTGTTATTTAAGCCCATTCTACTGAGTCGACATGAAGATTTTAACCTTCGCCTCCTTAGTTAGAATGTCCTTAAATATGGGCAGCTGTAAGACCCCAATTTTGACCCTAAGATCCCTCATGCATTTCATCATAAGCATTAGCATTGGGATCATATCTTGGTATCCTCCTTACCCCTATTTCATTGGTTTTTTTTGGGAGAGATCACCAAGCACTTTGTGATTATATCATACTTGTATATTATCATTTTACTAACCAAAATATCAAAAAAATGTCTTTGTAGTTGTCTAACTCTTTTGTAGGAAGGGCATGATCTCATTGATTCATTGATCACATCTAGGGTTTGAGACCCTCATGAACAAAGAGCATAATCAAGAATTGATTCAATAATGGTTATAAGCATCATATATGAGTCCTAATGTTCTCTACATGTTAATTGATCAAGTTTGCTTCAAGAGTTTGAGGATGATTTGCCTTGGAAACCCTAGTTTGACTGGGTATCTTGAGTAACTTCTCCAACAAGCTATCTTGAGTAACTGATCGAAGAAGTTTCCGACATTCAGATCGATGCAACTTGTGGCATTCAGGCCAGTTTTCCGGTATTCAGACCGAAGTGGCACTCAGGCCAGTTTCCCGGTGTTCGGACCGATGTTTGATAATCTAATACCCCAAAATTTACCCTTCATTTTTCCTGGAGGCATGGGATTATGTTTTACACTTCATTAGCATCATATTAGGTCATACTCATTGCATACTGCATTAGTGACATGGAGATCAGGTTTTGATCGATCACTCCTTAACAAAAGGAGCCCACACAAAGCAAGATTGAGAATTGAACTTCATTTTCTAAGTATACAAGTCTCAAGGGTCTCAGGGGGGTCCAAGTATCTTATTATGGTCCTCAGTTCATCAGTGAAGGATTCAAAGCTATCAGAGTGTTCATCTGGATTTAATCAGAAATTAGGGTTTCATGGCTACCTGCAACAGGCAATGTTTGGTTGGAAGTAGAGGAGCTCATCCATGTCATGATTAGAGAGGCATCTTGGCCTAGGAAGATTCACAATTATCTCAGAAAGATCCATTGGCAATCAGTGCAATCAGTTCCTGATCATTTTGCCCTAAAACTAGAGTTTGGTATAAAATCAGTTTATTTCTGATTCTTTGGGTGAAACTCTTTTGCATGGCCCTCCATATGTCCACAAGGGTCTACATACAAAAAACAGCTCTTTATTTGAGCTAGAAGTGCTTCAATTGATCAATGGAATCAGGAATCAGACAGTTTGGGAAAAGTCAACTGTGGGGCCAGAAAAGTCAACTCCTGACATTTTGATAGTGGAATCTCAAAAACCATGCCTAGGGGATCCTACATGTGAAATTTGATCAAGGTTGGATCACGGATTCATCATTTAATCAGGAATTGGAAAAGTTACTTAATTTGGAAATGATTGACTTTCCATTTAGGGCAAGTTTTCATGATCATTGTGCTCACTTTAACCCCATTTTGCATCAATATAAAAGCTACATTTGAAACTTTCTCCAACATGAAAGTTGTTCCTCTTGTTCCAAGCTTTCTAGAGATATAAAGTTTTCTCCATTTGGATAAGAATTGAGAAAGTTATGCTTAGTCAAAGTGAGACATTTTTTTAGGACACTTAGAAAAATTTCTAAGTCCAAAATCTTCAAAATTTGTCAAGACTTCTCGGCCAGTTTTCTTGCACTTCAAGGCATTATTTGAAAATAATTTCTTCACAACAATTTTACCTTGCCATGTCCTCTTTCACATCCTTTTAGAATCATCTCATTTGGATCCATGGTTTGAGAGATACATTCATTTAAAGTGGGCACCATGACTTGATTTTCTAGGCAGATTTTGGGCCTGGCTGACCCAATCAGATTTTCTAAGCATGCTGCACAAACCAGTCACGTTTTTTTTTACCTCTTTTGGCCATGCATTAGACTTCCATTCACTTAAGTTTGGCCCAAAATAATAACATTTTACACCTCACTTCACACTTTTATTCTTATGGATAAATCACTTATTAAAAAACCCATGAGAACACCTAATCCACCCTATTTAAGAAGCTGAAACCCTAACCCTAAAGGAGCATTGGAATTTCGTGGCAAGGAGGCAAAACTTCATCACATATCAGATTCCATTCCACTTCTATTTTCCATTAGGTAATCATCTCTTTCATGACCATGTTTTGATATATTTACGCTTGCTTACCATGTTCATCACCATTAATCCTTCCATTTTCATATTTCTTTTTCTTATTTAAAATATTTTCTTCGTCCATAAAATTACCCAAAAATATTTTTCACTTTTCTTAACGCTTTATTTAATTTTTATTTCCGTATTTTTTAAATATTAATATTTTATTTTAATTATTTATTCTAAATGGTCCATTTTAACACACTTTTTTTATTGATTTTATTTTTATGACTTAAAATTATTATTAGCATTTGATTTTTGGGATGAAGGTTGACCACTGTCTCATGGTCAACCTGACATTTTCTTTGAATTTTATTCCACATTTTCAATTTATTTCGGATTTATTTTTGACCTAGTTTGGTTGATTGACTTTTCTGTTTTATTTTAATTAATTCACATACCAATTTTAATTATTTTAAAAATCTTTTTGGGGGATGATGATGTCCTGACCCCACCTTATTTAGTTTAATTTTTAATAATTTTCTTAATTAATTTACTATTTATTCTTGATTTATTTCTAACCTAGTCTTATTAATTGACTTTTGGTTTGACCTATCTTTTGTTTTAATTGATTCACGTGTCAATTTTCATTATTTTTAAAATCTTTTTGGGGGGTGATGATGTCCTGACCCCACCTTATTTAGTTTAATTTTTCATAATTTTCTTGATTAATTTTCTATTTATGTGTTATTTTTTAAGTTGACTTGAATTTTCAGTTGACTTCTTTATGATCGATGTTTGACTTAGGGATTGCTTATGGAAATTGAAGAGATCTTTTGATCCCCCCTCGTTCATCTCATATGCCATGTATTAGAGGACTTTTACCTTGATTTTATTTGGTCCCTACCTCATTTCCTGATTAAATTATTCAGTGGACCCTTCGTGTGCATATTTTCATCTGTTTGATTCATCTGTTATCTTTTATACTTGTTTCTCTCATTCATGCTTTTTATTGCTTGATTATTTAACATGTTCATACTCCCATGCATTTTTTAAATGCTCCATTATTTGATTCTTTGGTTTGATTATATATTGTTTATTTATCCGATCTGATTGATAACTGTTGCCTACTTGTATGATGTATGAGGCATATATTCTTATTGTTTGTTTGCCATGAACAATCCCCATTCATAACAAATGTACCCCTCTCCCATAAAGTGTATAATATTTATTTCTTTATTTCTTTAGTCACCTGTTAATACAAAAATTAAAACGAATATCCGATAACCATTTCAAAATAAGATCAAAAGCTCGATCCAACGTCGAGTAATCATTTTCAAAACTTAACAGAACCAGCACACATTCATCCATCCTCTTGTAAGTCGATTGCCTCAGGCATCGCCATCTACCTGTAAGTCGATTGCCTTCGGCATCGCCATCTACCCTTATCCGTAACTCCTCTCCGCGCTCCATCCGTCGACTCTTGTTCCGTTTAGGTAGCACCCATTAGGTAGAACCCTTTGTATGATAACATAGGTAGAATTCCCCTATTCTTTGCATGCTAACATTAGGTAGATGTTCCCCTTTGTAAATCCTAACACATAGGTCCATATTGCATGACAACTCTAGAGCAGAGCTTCCCCACTTTTAGACCTTCCGTGCGTCTCCGATCTTATGGCATGTCAGTCCGTTCTATTGCAAAGAGGTAACTGCCTAAGACTCGATTCAGCGAGCTGCGACACTTACTGCTAGGACGTTGAACACACTGCCCACCCTCCTTTGACACAGTTGGTGTCCTTTTTTGTAAGTCCATGTTCAGATGGAAATCCTTAACCCCTAGTTAGCCGAACTACGTTTTGCTCTGATTCTCATTCCAGATGAGATACGTAGGCATAAACGCGACGTCTTACTGAGCACACTTCTCTTTAACCCATAGGTAGCCGAGCTACGAAGACTTTGATTCTCATACTCAGATGAGATACATAGGCAGTGGATGCGACATCCTTGCGAGTCATTTTCTTTTAACCTTTCTTTTAGTAAATAGTACTTTAGATATACCTACACCCTTTAGACTAGAATAACACTTATGAAAAGGGCTCCCTAGGAGTACCTAGGATGTTTTGGGTGCTTAAAACGTTCCCATTGCATAACCAACCCCCTTACCCAGATCTCTGACATTTTTACTAGTTTTTGATTCGATAAAACTTTTAGGTTTTTGTTCGCTTTCTAACCATTCATTTGGATAAATAGAAGTGCGGTGGCGACTCGACTTGTATGGTTTACCTTAGATTTAGTCAATATCTCTAATGGTAACGAATACCCCGCTACACATATGAAAATGATTCCAAGATAAAACATACTCTAAATGATATTATTAACAACTTTCATGTTGAGACCTAAAGCTATTTTTTCTTGGAAAATCATTTTCTATGTTGAAACATTATAGGTCATTTTGTCTAAACCCTAATTTGAAAGTCAACTTCCCAAGGCCATAACTTGCTCAATTTTTATTAGATGAAATATTTACAAGTTGCACAATCAAATTCAATGTGTATACTTCAACTTTGATGTTTGGAGTGAGAGCTAATTAAACTTTTTTGCACATGTGATATGAGGCTACATTATAGGTCCCTTTTGACCTATACCATTGATCAAGTGATTTTGCCAAACTTCAAAAATGCATAACTCTATCATTTAAAATCCAAATAACATGAAATTGGTGACTATTTTGAAGGTCTTTGAGATAGCTACAACTTTGATGAAGACACTTTTCTCATTTGAAGCTCTCATAAAAAGTTAAACAAGGTGGAATATTGAGACATATGGCTTGACACTTAGAAATATTTTGATATGTCAAATTTTTCCAAACTTCCACCTAAAATATCTCCAAGTTTCAAGGTCCAAATGAAAAAGTGTTCAACATGAAACTTGTTTCTCTTGATCTCATCGTTCCTAAGAGATAAAATTCATGCATTTTGGATGAGAAATGCATAGGCTGCGCATGGCTTAAACAGGCTGGTATCATGTGGCATGGATCAAACTTCAAATAACAATGCTTAATTGCGTTGCAATCCAATCTATCTCCAAAGCATCTGAACTTCATTTTGGACTTTTGGACAATCATTTCATGGGCTTATGCGCGTCCATGCAACTTGCTTACATCATTTTGCCAAAA
The DNA here is from genome assembly GCF_024323335.1 of Lathyrus oleraceus. Classification (NCBI taxonomy): domain Eukaryota; kingdom Viridiplantae; phylum Streptophyta; class Magnoliopsida; order Fabales; family Fabaceae; genus Lathyrus; species Lathyrus oleraceus. The sequence goes on along the minus strand of NC_066581.1, from coordinate 418,207,432 downwards.
TTGGAAAGTTGAATGAGTGTGCAAATATCATTTAATTTATCTATAAATTGAAGCTTTTGTGATCAGAATTAACACACACACGATGCCATCTTTGATTCCCCATAGAAAACCCTTCATACCAAGAGGATAAACCTGAGAAATTCTTTTGAATTTGAGCTTGAATCTCCACTATTTTGGAATTTAATTCTCCAGGAGTCCATTGATTCTAAGCCATTCCATTCCTCTTCTACAAGCAATTGAAGTAAGCTTTTGTGATCAGAATTAACACACACACGATGCCATCTTTGATTCCCCATAGAAAACCCTTCATACCAAGAGGATAAACCTGAGAAATTCTTTTGAATTTGAGCTTGAATCTCCACTATTTTGGAATTCAATTCTCCAGGAGTCCATTGATTCTAAGCCATTCCATTCCTCTTCTACAAGCAATTGAAGTGAAGCAAAGCACGATTCAGATCAAGATCTAGAAAGCTCAGACCTCCATTGAAGGTAATTTGCAGAAAATTTGATCTCTTTAATTCTCCTTGTTTCTTGCTCAATTTTCTTGATTATTGTGTTGGCTGAAGTCCTACCAATGTAGGCAAGGTGTTTGAGTTGCTTTGAGGCCAAATCGAAGCAACTCAGATCATGAACCTGAATTGGAAGAAATGGAGGTGATATTCGTGCTCAGTGATGTTTTCTCTTTAAAATCATGTCCCTGTTTGAAAATTTGGTGATGGTTGATGATGACCAGTCCGACGAAGCTCGCCGGAGAAGACAACCGGAGCTCTGGCTCCGGTGATGAGTTGGCTTTGGTCTAAATCGTATGATCCATCTCTCACGTTATAATCTCAGCCATTCCTTGTGAATACCATGTTTGTCACGCAGTTGACTCACGTGTTTGTGGAACGCACGTTGTGGATCATCAGATCTGCCACCTCAATTAATGAGGGAGATATGATGGTCCACGTATTTTTGAATTTTCTGATTTTTCATTTAATTCTTTTTTCTTCAATAATTCATAATAAATTTAATATTGATCCAAAAAATATGGGACTTTCACAAAAAATATTCAAATATTTTTCTCTTTCATATTCTGAATTAAAATTATTTTTTAGATCATTATTAATATTTTTCATGAATTAGTTGATTTTTCATTTGTTTTTAATTGTTTAAAAATAATTTTAAGTGTCCAAAAATTATGATTTTTTTCATCCAAGGTCCTTTGACCTTGTTTAACCCATGATAAATCATATGGCCATTTATTTGGTGTTTTGATGTGATTTTAGGATTTGGACAAAGCATATTTGAATTTAATGCATTATTTTAATATTTTTAATTGAATAAATGTCATTTTAATTGTGTTGACCATTTGGATTGACTTATTTGAGTTTCTCATTTGTTGTTGGGTCTTGGTCAAGGTTGATTTGACTTTGTCAAGTTAATATTATTGGATTTAGGGGATTGATGGAATGTACATTCCATCTCCCAAAATGAATGAATAATATTAATTTGGTAAAAATCCTCCTTTGACCAATTTGTGATATCATTCATCCCTCTCCCTCTTCATCTAATTTCCCTTCTTCATCCATTCATTTTCAATTGGCCAATGATATCTCAAAGTCCTAATACTAGTTGATTGAAAGATTAACATGAGTATGGATGAGATTAGGCCACACCTTTGCATATTTTTATGTGTGGTATGTTTAATGATCATAGTTCTTAATACTATGTATCCAACATGCATTAACACCAAAAGTTTATTGCCCGGCCTCAAATAGTTGTGACTTCTACATAAGTCCAATTACGATTGCTTAACATAGCGCTAAATTTGTGACATAAAAGGTATAAGCATTCTAGTTAGTGAGATTGTAAGGGCCTGTTTGATATGGTTTTAGAAAACTATTTTTTAGTTTTTAAAAATTAAAAATTATAAAATTTGTTTGGTAGTCTAATTTTATAAAACTATTTTTCAAAACTATTTTTGATTTGTGAGTTTTTAAAACTAAAAATCTAAAATAGGTTTTAGAGGTTTTGATTTTTTGGTTTTTAGTTTTGGAAATTAGGAAGAGGACAAAACAAGGAAAAATGGTACTATATTCATCAATGACAAATTTGTAACGATATTCAACTTTAAAACAATTTTTAAAAATTAGATTACCAAACATGTTTTTTCCTCAAAACTTTTTTTTTAAATTTAATTTCCAAAATAGTTTTTAAAAGCTAAAAACTAAAACTCATTCAAACGGGCCCTAAGTCTCCCCTCTTCCATGGTATTATTTGGAAACTTGGTCTTCTTTCCTTCATTTGGAAGATGTTTTGGTTCAAGGATCCATGCTTGTGGCAAGTGGGTTGAGTGTTCTCCAAAGAATGTCTTGAAATCAAAAAGCAAAACAAATCTAACTATTAACTTACTAACCATTAACTTTTACTTTCAAGCTTTTACTTTTAATGCAATTTACTGTTATTGTTCTATTATCATTTGTCATTGTACATATCATTCTAAGTGTTTGTGTTTATGCAATTTTCACTTTGTCCACTTGGACCATATTGTGTGATATACTTTGTTGCCTTGTTTGTTTGATTGGTCTTTGACCATTAATGCACATAATAATAACAAAAACCCTAAAAGACAATTTGAGTGGATTGTTGTTTTGATCTCCCCAATTGGACTTAGAACTTAGGCAACATTCCTTTGCTAATGGACTTAGCCAATGCCAATTTGTTGAAGAACCAAGAGCTTGCAAGTTTGAATTCATCTGATACATCATTCTAGATCTCTCCATAGTCATCTGCAACATTGATCATTGTTAAGCTGTTATGTTGAACCTGTGACTTGTGGAATTCATCTGTTACATAGGCTATTTATGAAGATGATCATGAAGTGGATAAGCTTGGATGAGGCCATCTTTATTTGATGCCTTTTGCTCTGCAAGATTGATATAATTGTGCATATACGTGTTGCTTGATTCTAAAAAGTCCAAGGGAATTCTGGGTTTCTATTGACATACTTGTCTATTGGATTGCTCCCATTTGGTCAAATCTTTTCAACTTTAAACTTTTAAATTTGTGTGCATAGGGTAGTCTCTTCATCTTCTCCCCATTTCTTTAATTTCAAAATATCTCCCTCAATTTTCAAAAACTTCTTTGTGTGAACTACTTTTTTCTAAACTTAGACCATTTTTACAAAGAGGTAGAAACTTTGGCCTTATGCCATTGCATTTTAAAACTTTAAATCAAACTTGTAAATAAACTTAACTATACTTGACTTAAACTTTCAAAAAAGCCAAAAAGAACTAACTCATTCAAACCATTTTAGGCCTTTGTGCCTTTCAAGTTTAATTTTTGTTAAAACCAACATACTCACTTTGAAATTTATAGCACGAACTACGAGGTTTTGATCCCTCATTTATATGTTGGTACGTAGGCACAAGACCGAAGGTCTTGTCAAACACAAAAATATAATTAATCAATTCTTTTCTCATCCCCCCATTCTATTTGTTTGAAAACATCACTTTGTACAAAATACATATGCACACAAAAAGGGCTCCCTAGGAGTACCTAGGACACTTTGGGTGCTAACACCTTTCCTCTGTGTAACCAACCCCCTTACCTATGATCTATGACTTTTACTAGTTTTTATTTGAAAACTTCTTACTATTTGGGTTTTGTTCGCATTTTTTCCCTTTTCCTTTGGAAACAATAAAATCGCGGTGGCGACTCTTGTTAATTGATCTTTAGCTTGTCAATAGCTTAATGATCATGAATTTCCCACTACAACTCCTATGGATTTTCAGTCTCTCTGAATCCTTTTCCTTTGTGGTAATATATCCCCCCCAAAGATTACTTTTAACATTCATATCATATGCATCATGAGGGCTCTTAGGGACCACATTTTTTTTATATATGTTGTTATTTAAGTCCATTATACTGAGTTGATACGAAGATTTTAACCTTCACATCCTCAGTTAGAATGTCCTTAAGGGGCAGCTGTAAGACCCCAATTTTGACCCTAAGATCCCTCATGTTATCTCATCATTTACATTGGTTTTGAGATCACACCTTGGCATCCTCCTTACCCCTCATTCATTGGGTTTGCATTGGGAGAGATCACCAAGCACATTTGATTGTATCATACTTTGTTTTTCATTATCTACTAACAAAAATACCAAAATATTTCTATGTATAACTTTGTTTCTTTTGTAGGTAGCGTGTGCATCCACCAATGCCTCATCAAGCTCATAATTAGGGTTGAAGACCCTCAATGCAATAAGATCAATCAAGAGATGGTTCACATTGGTTATAGACATCATAAATGGACCCCCATGATCTTCATTTATCATTTTGATCAAGAGGTCATAAATAGTTTGAAGCTTGTTTGCCTTGGAAGCCCTAATTCATCTAGGTATCATGTGTGACTTCCTCAACAAGTTACTTCAACATTTGATCAAATATTTCAAGTATTACTTCATATTACATCATATTATTTATATATGATCCTCCATGAGTCTAAAAGATAAAGATAACTTCAAGTTTGCAAGTTGGTTCATGGTGGTTGACCAGAGAAAGTCAATTGGTCAAAACTGGGGTTCCCTAGACCCTATCTCCTGAAATATTTGTCATATGAATATGATCCTAAGATAAACGTTACTCCTTATGACATTACAAACAACTTTAATTTTTAGGTCAAGAGCTATTTTTTCTTGGAAAGTCGTTTTTTATGATAAAATATTTTAGGTTATTTTGTTTGTGCTCTAGTTAGGAGGTCAACTTCCAAGGACCGTAACTTGCTCAATTTTTATGAGATGAAGGTCATACAAGTTTAATAATCAATTTCAACATGTTCTCTCCAACTTTTATTCTTTAAGAAATGTAAAATTCAACTTGCAAGGGCATTTTCCAAGAGGATACATTATAGGTCATTTTGGGCCATCACCATTGAACAAGCAATTTCCCTCAAATTCTAAAATGCATAAATCCTTCATGAAAAATCCAAATGAGGTCAAATTTGTGACCAAATTTAATAAGTTTGAAACATGTACAACTTTTATGAAGGAACATTTTCCATTTAAAGCTCATAGCAAACGTTATTCAAGGTGGAAGAAGTGAACATTTGACTTGGTACTTAGAATTTTTTTAAATTATGTTGGATTTTCCAAACTTCCACCTCAAAATTAATCATGATCTATGCTTCAAATAGAAAAGTGTTCAACATGAAAGTTGTTCCCCTGGATCTCACCTTTCCAAAAGTTCAAAATCACATCATTTGGACCAAGATTGAGGGACTTGTGCATGGGTTCTTCACAAGGCTTCATTTGGTAAGATTTATGTTCAAAATTCATTTCCATTATGCATGGCTATGTGACATCATTTCAGGTTGATTAGCACATAATATTGGATCATTTGGCATCATGAATTGGGCCTATCACACGGCCATGCATCCAAGCCCTTTTTTGATCTAATTCACTTCCTGCAAGCTTCTGAAGTCAAGCCAAGGCCAATTGGAAGCAAGATCGAGCAAGATTCAAGTTCCTTAAAGGTGATTTTTCATAAACTTTCTCTCTTTGATTCTCTCTTAATTATTCATCATTCTCTTTGATTTTTGGTTGGTTGAAGTCCTACCAATATAAGCAACAAGATTGAGTTGATTTGATGTCAAATCGAAGCAACTTAGTTCATGATCCTCAAAATTCAAATACTCGTATCTTTCAATATACTTGGAATTGGAGAAAATTGAGGCCAAATTCGAGTTCCTGAGCATTTTTCCTTTGGATCCATGTCCTTGTTTTTCATTTTAGTGAAGGTTAATGGTTGACCAGTCCGGTGAGGTCCATCGGAGAAGAAGACCAGAGCCCTAGCCATGGTGATGTGTTGGCATGCCTCCTGACCATGTGATCATGTTAATTTGTTTTAATATGAGCTGTTCCTTTTAAATATCACGCGTGTGATACATTGACTGAAGTCCACCATGGATAGCACACGCGTGGCCATCAGATCTGCCACCTCAATTAATGAGGGAGATCTAATGGCCCTCCTTTTTTTTGCTTTTTATTTTAATTTCTGATTTTCTTTTAATTGCTCTTATTTTATTTAATTCATAGAATTTTTATTTTTTATCCAAAAAGTATGGGAAGTTCACCAAAAATCTTTAAATATTTTTCTCTTCTATATTCTGAATTAAAATTATTTTTTGGATTCATTTTGATATTTTTCATTTTTAGAATTAAATATTTTTCTATTTTATATTCTGAATTAAAAATACTTATGACTTTTCAAAAATAGTGAATTTTTTTGTCTAAGGTCCTTTGACCTTGTTTGACCTAGGATAAAAATCCCTTGGCCATTGTGTTTTGAAGGGAATTTAGGTTTTGACCAAATTAAAATGCATTTTAATTCATTTTTAAATTGATTTTTAATTGATTAAATGTTTAAAAATGTTGTTGAGCCATATTTATGGTCTTGTGATGTTTGGCTTTCTGTTTGGGCCTTCGTCAAGGTTGATTTGACTTTTGTTGGATCAAAACCATTGGATTTAGGGGATTGATGAAATGTACATTTCATATCCTAAAATTAATGATGGTTTTGATTTGATGAAATTCCTACCATGATCAATTGGTGTTTCTATCTTCCCCTCCCTCTTTATCTTCATCCCTATTCTTCCCCATTCCCTTATTTAACCAATGAAATCTATATTGTCTAAAGGCTAATTCATTCATCAATGACCTTGTGTCAGATGAACCAATACAAGTGTGACTGGGATATGTCCCTCCCTCTTGATCTTTTCTTTTAAGTGTGTGGTATGTTTTAGGAGTTTGGTTCTTCATACCAAATCTCTAAAATGCATTAACACCCAAATTTTTATTTCCCGACCTCATATAGTTGTGACTTCTACATAAGTCAAATTACAATTGCTTAACATAGAGATAAATTTGACCCTCAAGGCATAACATTATAGTAAGTGAGACTGTAAGTCTCCCATTCTTCATGGAATTGTGTAGAGACTTGACCTTTTTTCCTTTCATGGGAGCTAGTGGCATACTTGTTAAATTATCCAAGTTGGAGCCCTTCTCATGGAAGATGTCTTTGTTTAAGGATTCATACTTGTGAACGAATGGTTGAGTGTTCTCCAAAGAATAACTTAATCAATTAAAATCACCACTAACACTTGACTAACTTTTAACTAACATTTGACTAACTCTTGTTAATATTTCATTACTCTTCAGTCATTTACTATTATGAAATTTAAATTTCAGTCAGTTATCATTCATTGCCATTTTTATTTCATATAACTTGTTTATGATTATGTCATTTTCACTTTGCTCATTTGAGTCATATCTTGTGATTGTATATATTGTTTGTATGTTTTGATTTTGTTTGTATGTTTTGACCTTGATCTGAACTTTTGGACTTAGGATTATGCAACATTCATTGTGCAAAAAATACTTGGCAAATGCCAACATCTTGAGATTAAGCTATCTTCAACTGAGCCTTCATCTGATACAAGCCTTCGATTTTGTCTGAATTCATCTGCTACTCTGTCTTTATGCTTAATTGTTATTTTGATTTTGTGTCTGATGCTTTGTTTTGAGTTGATCAAGGAATATTTCATCTGATACATTGGAAGATAATGAAAACTGCTAGCTTTTGGATTGCTTCCTTGGATGTGGCTATCTTTATTTGATGCCTTGATCTTCATGATGTCTGGATATTGTTCATTGATTATTGATTATTGCTTGATTAAAGTCCAAAGGAAAATGGGTTTCTATATGACATTCTTGTCTATTGGATTGCATCCCATTGGTCAGATCTTTTCAACCCTTAACTTTTAAATTTATGCTTAGGATAACCTCTTCATCTCCTCCCACTTCTTAAATTTCAAAACCTCTCCCCCTTTTCAAAAACTTCTTTGATTGTGATTTCAAACTTAGACTTTGTTTTAATAATTATAAACTTTGGCCTTATGCCATTGAATTTTTAAACTTTTTCTTAAATTAAACCTGTAAATAAACTTAACCATATTGACTTAAAATTTCAAAAGACCAAAATAACTAACAACTCCCTTCAAACTTTTGTCCCTTTGTGCCTTTTCTTATTAAACCTTTTATTAAAAGCAATTCACCCACTCATCTGAAATTTTTACCACGAACTACGAGGTTTTGATCCCTCATTTTTATGTTGGTATGTAGGCACAAGACCGAAGGTCTTGTCAAACACAAATATAATCAATGAATTCTTTTCTCATCCCCACACTATATTTTTCTCAAACATCTTTTATACCAAACACATATGCACACATAAAAAAGGGCTCCCTAGGAGTACCTAAGACACTTTGGGTGCCAACACCTTCCCTCTGTGTAACCAACCCCCTTACCTGTAATCTCTGGAATTTTATTAGTTTTGATTTGAAAACTTCTTATCTTTGGGTCTTGTTCGTACTTTCCCCTTTTCCTCTGTAAACAATAAAAGCGCGGTGGTGACTCTGGTTTTATCGACGTAAAGTTTATCCATAGCTTGATGGTCATGAATTTACCGCTATACTACTCCTTGTCTCGAAGGGGTAGATTAGGGATTATCTTCCTTATATCGGTGTTTGAGATTTGAAACAATGCCTTACATCATCAGCGAGATTTTACTCAAAAGCGTACGAACGGTGATTTCGCATTTTTAATTTCATCATCCTCCTCTTAAAACCAACCGTTAGATATTGACAAAATAAAGTAAGAGTGAACACAAATGGATTTATTCAAAACATGCATATTCATTTAAATTTCATTATTATTAAAAAACAAACGAGTTTATTACAAATGAATATTACAAATGACAATCAAGAAAATCATACATGAACATGTTTTAACAAAACTAAAGACCGCGAGCATAATCAGCCTTATTTTCGAATTCTCAGACTGGAATCATTAGGCTGGCAACATATAACTTGACCATCTTCAAGGATAACCTTCTCAAACTCTTTTCATAGGGGCATGCTATTTAAATCTACCCTATGTTACATTTACACTAATCATGGCATTGTAGATGTGCCCTCATGTGGAGGCATGGGAGTGTTCACTATGTTCAGGCTGTGCAGCATGAACCTAATAGCCCTTGAATCAATCAAGTCTTGTACTTTATGCTTGAAGGCTCTGCAATTCTCAACAGTATGCCCGGGTGCCCTAGCATGGAAATCACATCGGGCGTTGACGTCAAAGCCTGGTGGATATGGAGGAATCACCGGACGCAGTTCCTTTGGCACTATCAATCCACCTTTGACCAAATAGGGTGGTACTTAACTGTGTGACATTAGAAGTAAATCAATATGCCTCGTTGGCTTTCTTGGTCTCTATCTACCCTACTAGGCAAAGTTCTGCTGCTGATTTGGATACTGGTTCGACACCTGGTTCCTCTGCCTTGGTTGGGGAACAGGAAATGGCCGCTGATGTGGAGCCCTTAGGGGTACATGGTATGGATGAAATCCACGAGGCTGCTCCTGAGGTGGAATGGGGTCAGGCACGCTTACTGGAGTGACCACTTCTGGCACAACAATTGGCATGGGATTGCCTTCCTTCCTCAACATAAACTATAAGATTTCCATGATCAAACTCATATGAGTCTTCAGCTGGTTGATTTTAACCTTCAATGCTTCTTGACCTCTTCATAGTTCTTCCATGGTAATCTGCGACATGCTTCTAGTTCAAGACAGGTGTCGGGCAATCAGATTTGTTGAAAGTGGGTTGTTTGACAAAAGGCCAAGTGATAATGAGATCATTGGTTTTGTCCTCATGAAATGCAAGATGCTATGTGAATGATGCATGAGTATTATATTTGTTTTTATCACTTATGATGCATGAATGCATGGATGTACGGTACATAAGCAAGGCTTCACAAGTTGCACACACAAGCAGTCGTAGTATCATAGGCTCGAGATACGAATGAAGGATAACTCTGACTTCTTTCCATATTAAGGATCTCACAGTTCGTGGTTTAGGGTTATAGATAGGAAACCCAGAGTCATTGATTAATTTGACTGTCTATTGCTTACGGCAAAAGCATGTCGGTCATCGACTCCCTCAAATGAATCTCTTCTGGGTGAGATCTTCGTACCGACCCACGCGAGAAAAGCTTCTCGGGGACCCGTACTACGCGACCATCGACATCGGGTTCTAGACAAGGGCCCCAAAGTCATGGATTTCCTTGACTGTTTGCCGCTTACGACAAAGGCATGTCGGTCGACAACTCCATCAAGAAAATCTACTTTGAGTGAGATTTTCGTACCGACCCTCGCGAGAAAAGCTTCTTGGGGACCCGCACTACATGACCATCAATCTTAATTAGTCAAAGGTTCAATGTTCTATGGAGGTCCTTAGAGTTATGGATTCTAATGAAAACATTGATCGCTTACATCAAAAGCTTGACGGTCATCAACATCTCCAAAAGAATCTACTATAAGCGAGGTTCTCGTAATGACCCTTACGAGAAAAGCTTCTCGGTGGCCCATACTACTCAACCTCTCATATCTCAAGTTCCACTCTAGACTCGGGTAGAAAGTCTTTCCCACAAGGCTACTTGCAATCCAAGTTGTATCCATCAATACCATAGAACCATATAACCATGTAACCGATATTACAGAATTTAAAGCGAAAAGCGATAAATAAGGCAAACAGGCAAAAGGATAAACATCCACACATGCGAGAAAGCAACCTAGATTAGGCTTGACTTGCTTAGGGATATGTCTCCAACAGAGTCCCCAGCTGTCGCTACGCGAAAAATACAGAGTCACCATCGGTTTTTATTTATTCCAAAGGAAAGGGAAAATATCGAGAAAACACCAAAGAATGGTCATCGCAACCACAGACAGGTTTGGAAGTCGGTTATGCAAGGGGAATGTATTAACACCCCTCACATCCATGGTATTCCATGGGAACCATCTAGGATATTTGTGCTTGAATGGGTATTGTTTAACGAATGTTTACTTGCCAAAGGTTTGTGGAGTAGAAGTAGGTTTTAAATTAGTGTGCTCGCCAAGGATTAGGTCCTCGTGCCTATGTATTGCCATTTGTTGAAGTGAGAAATCAGAGCCCCGTAGTTCATGGGTAAAAAATGTTGTTTGTTTTGTTGATTTTATTACCTTGAAGAAGGGTTTTCGATAGTGATGCCCTAAGGCTCAAACAAAAGGTTTGAATGAGTTGTAATTATTTTTAGGTTTCGAGAAAGGTGTTATTGATTTTGGATTGAACTAAAGACTATGGATAAAGGCGAATACCTCGAACTACCAAGCCAAACGTCTTGTGTTCAAGGCACTCAGAACGAGTGTATGAAAACTCCATTCTCATCCCTTATTACCACTTAAGGCTCGTGACATACAATCCCAATCATATTTATTGTGTTTTTGAGTTTGATTTGAGAAAAGACTGCTTGACGTTGGATCAAGAGTTTGTTTATTGATTTTGAAAGAGTGATCGTTTCTAATGCCTAAGGAATAGCTAACAAGCAATAAAAGATAAAGCAAGTAAAAACATACATCCGGAAGATGAGAGGGGTACATGTAAAGTACAAGGGAGTGCAGAAATAAAAGGTCTCATTGTTAGGTAGCCCAAGAGAAAGCCTTTTGTGCGTATTGTGTCATAAGCTAACAATTGGATAATGGAATTACAAAGCATGTCTCCCTAAGGTTGTGCCATGAATGCTCTCTGTTATTGCAATAAAAGATTACAAGTCCTCAGAAACTCAAGGTTGCATATGTCAATCACACAAGTCCAAGGTCCAAGCAAGGGTCCAAGCAAAGCAAGGGTCCTAATGAGAAGTCCTTAAGTCCATTGTCCAATGTCCATTCCATGCTTGAGAATTATTGTATTTTTGCATTTTTTAAGTCCTTCCATTTTTAGGTTCATTTTAAGATGAGATTAAAAATGTACAATATGTAATATAAAGCAAAATAAAAGTAAACAAAGTAAATGACAAAAATAAATGACAAAAATAAATGTTAGAAGCGGAATTTAAAAGTTAGAGTTAGATGCGGATTTGTAAATTGTTAGGAGTTAATTGTTAGAAATTAGATTAAAGTAGAAGAGTATTCAAAAACAATTATCGAAATTAACTTCTAAAACAATTATCAAATAAATTCTAAAACAATTAACAATCAACAATTATCAAAATTAAATTCTAAAACAATTAACAATCAATTCTAAAACAATTATCCTAATTATTATTAACCAAATTGCATTAAAATCCTAATTAAAAACAATTGAAATCTAATCAACAAAATTAATCTCTAACTATCACCATTAACTAATCAGCATGGGCCTAAAATAAATCTAGGCCCAACCAGGGGTGCCCTGGCCAGAGAGGGGGGTATATGAGCCAAAATCCATTTCGGGCTTCTTGAAGCCTCATGCCCAAACGCAATAAAAAAAGAAAGAATAACACATGGATCGAACCTGCTCTCGGGCCCAACGAGGCCTTGGTCCAATGATCTTCTACCGTCCACAAAATTTTGCAACGGTGAAGACGCGACTGCCAATTCCAAATCAAAATGCAAAACGGCGACGTTGGCGCGCTCACACGGCCAAAAGTCTACATCTACAATCTCTCCGGAGCTAAACGCATTTAAGCTCCGATCTCGAACCGCCATGGAAGCTCGTCGAGGTTTCAAATTCAAGGCTCTACATAATCGAACCAACGACACTCGTCCTCTCTGTCACAAAAGCAAAGAGAAAGGAGAGGCGTACATCGTTCGCGCGTTGTGCTTAGGAACGAAGGTGAGGAAGACTGTTAGATCATTGCATTGCGAAGGATGATGAGGATCGTGAGATTGCTCCGATGAAGATGCTCTGGTGAAGACGACGAAGAAGGACGCTACTCCGGTTCGCACCTCCGCGGCTTTCGACAGAACTTAAGGTATTCTCCCCTTCCACTTCAACTTTCGTTCCTCCGCCTCTCTTCGCCTTGTTTTCCTTCTTCTCCTTCTTTCGGTTTCTGTTATCTTTCTGTTATGGAGTATGGTGAGGGCGAGGGAGAAGAATGGAGAGTGGAGAGAGTCTCAGTTTGTGATAGTGGAGGGTGAAGAGTATCATGGAGAGAGAGAGAGTGAAGAAGAGAGGGTGAGTTTAGGGAGAAGAATGGAGGGTGGAGAGAGTTTCAGTTTGTGATAGTGGAGGGTGAAGAGTATCATGGAGAGAGAGAGAGAGAGAGAGAGAGAGAGAGAGAGAGAGAGAGAGAGAGAGACTTGTAGGGTATTTATAGGATTTCATTCTGTTAGGAATTCAAGATGAAATTATGTTGAAATTCACCATAAATTCAATTTCAGTTACAAATTACAAATCCTTAGGTGATTAAATTGAACATGAAATTACAATTGAAACTCAATTTGAAATAACAATGCAAAATGGATTGTGACTTGAAATTCTCTTTCCTTTTGGACTATGCTCTGCCACATAAAAGTTCATTTAGGTTAGTGAAAGCTTGGTTAGTTTCAGTTAGTAGGAATGTTAATAGGAATGCCGATTAGAGGGAATTTAATTTGAATGTAATGTTAACGAAATTCAAATGAAACGAAATGAAATGTAAGTGTTATTTTGTTAGTGACATTGTTACATTGGTGTTCACTCTATGCTTGCTCTTGGCCTGACTTGTGGAAGGTATCATATTTTTGCAGGATCATGGTTTCTTTTCATGGTCGGACAAGTTAAGGCCTCGAAGTCGACATCGTGCAGGACCAAGCTGAAAGAATTCTGGTGCGGTAAGCCTATGCGAATGATCCAATTGGTTATGTTATGAATGATGGTTAGTTGTTATGTCGATGTTTTGAAAACGATATCCGTTAGACATTAAACCGCCTCGCTACTGCTGGTGAACTTGTTACTGAATGTTGAGTTTTAGCTATTAAAATTGCTATAATCAAAATGATGCTGAATTTCCACTAATTAAATTGTCTTCCAATTATGGAGCAGGATGAATTGTGCTGGTTGGTATCTCGTTACGGAAATAGTTGACCAACCTCTATATAAGCAGCGTCGAGGTGTGCTTGCTTGGCCCAACGGCTCCATACTTCCTCCTACAATGCTCATACAGACCAACATCAAACATCCTCCAGAAGTTTTTCATTCAGCTCAGACACAGCATACCGCGACTGAAAACGGTGATTCTCAATCACCCATCTCTCCATTTTACGCGCTACTTCTGCACCATCAGACACCTCGCCCTTTAACGCAGGATCTGGTGCATAGTAAACTCCAACATTTGTGAACATATGAGCGTTTTGTGTGTCTCCCTGCTAGCCAAAAACGGAATGGAACGGTAGAATGACTGAATATCTAATTTATTCTAGCTTGATCTCTCCTTGGTTTGTTGCAGTTCTGTTTATTATGCGATGTTAGCTCACTAGGTCGTGATGCCGTATCCATGTGTGTTAACTCTTGTGGATTGTCGGGTTGTGCTTTGTAGCTATTGTTGGATGCCTTGGCTATTTTGCAGCAGCTTGCCATTTGGCTGTTTGTTTTGCAGGTTGCCTCTTATGCTTAGAAGTGTTGTTGCGTTTGTTGTGGCTTGTAACGGTGTTGCGGCTTTGCTTGCGTGTAGCAGCTTGTGACTTTGCTGCGTTTGCCGACGTTGCCATTGGTGTGCTTTTACTGTTCTCGCGTTGGTGTGCTGCATTTCTCCTGATGTAGTTGCGGTTTCAGTTGTGATGTTCGTTGCCGGTATTCTGCAGTTGGCCTGCAACTCCCGCTGCAGTTTGCAGCTTGTGGGTTGTTCATGCTTTGATGGCCGATGGTGCGTCAGGTTTGTGCGGTTGCAACTTTGGTTTTTGGATGTTTCAGTTGCAGCCCCAACATCAACTTCAGTACCAATGGGGGTATAACCCGGATAAGGATCCAAAGCAAGGACATACACAAGCAAAAGTATTCCCAACAAACCTGGCAGATCACCTCACTGATGTACAAATGTAACACCGATCTGCTATAAAGTTATTGGACCGTTAGAGTAGTTTGAAATGGATGGTTTGAACATGTTTATTGTTAGAACAAAGCTGAACGCACTGCAACTTGCTTGAATTTGGATATGGCTGTCATAACTGGTAGGCATGCTAGTGAATTATGTCGCTATTGTAATTGTTATGTGTGGAATGTTGAACTTGCTGTTAACTGCAATTTTGAGTGATACGGTTGTTCTGAATTGAATTGTTTCGTTTTGTTTTTTCTTTTGTGTGCATGTTATATGGCTTTTGCTATTGGTGCTTGTGGCATACATTCTAACTCGATTGTCCTCATGATGAATCAAATCTTTTGGAATATTGTATATATGCCTTATAACAGCAGAGCCCACATTCTTTCCAGCATGCTTCAATACACCTTTCAAAGCACTCAAAATAGCTTCACGAACGGCATCGTCTAATCCCTGCCGACCGGAGAGCAAATCACTAACTATAGGGTCAACCCTGGCATTGAGTCCACTGAGCATCCCAAGGGCCAGAGCAACACTAGATCGAATAGTCCTTGTATTATCCTGCAGACACTTGACAAAAGTGGCTTGCAGTTAAGGAAGAAAAGGTTTCAGAAAAAAATATTCAGCAGTCGGGGAAAGCACGGTTGGCTTTAGGCAGTGGACCCTCCATGTGTCTCGTTTTCTGCAAAGTACTCCTTGAAATATCTGAACCCTTGGTAGCTTCTTCAACAGTGCGATATCTCTTTAATTCTCATCTTCAACTCCTTCACCAAGTGTGAGGTGTTGCTTGGTGGAAAAAATCACATGTATGCTCTGGTTATGGTAATTTGATCCTGAATCTCCAAAGGTGTATGATTCATCACTTTGCGAGACAGACGACGTGGAATATGATGATGTATGCTATATGATAAATTGCGTTGGATGATTATTGTTAAGTATGTCATTGTGAATTGAATTTCATATACACATGCTGCTATGTAATGAATTTCCATGATATGTTAAAATGTAATCGATTTATGCTATGCGGTGTTGATTAGTATGTAATATAAGTTGAAATTCTAATAACAGTCTATCGATGTCACACTGGATGTTATGACATCCAATTCTGCGCAGACAGGTAATGTATGTAGAAAGTAAATGTAAAAAACAGTAAATGACATAGAGAATTGTTTATCCAGTTCGGTGACAGACACACCTACTCTGGGGGCTACCAAGCCAGGGAGGAAATCCACTATAAGAGGTATTAATTCAGGACTTAAACCACCAGTTTAATCCTATCACTTAAGACCTATCCAATGCAATTTCAATCTAAACTAAGACCTGAGTACCTACTCACCCCCCCTCAATCGCAACAGTGATTACAACCATTAAGAATTTTAAAGTCAGTGGTGAAGATATACTTCAAACAACTCTTGATTGTGCTTAAAAGCTTTAATCAAGAAACACAGCACTCACGCTTAAAAGCTTAGAGTGACACAACAATTACAACTCAATAAACACCCTAGTCCAATGCAATCATTTAGGTGATAATTGTTTGGCTCACAAGTAAAACCTAATTCAAGACACAATGAAAGTACATCAATGATATATAATGATATATTGAATTCTTCACGCTTCAAATCACTGAATTGCTGAAAGTAGGATTGCCATCCTTTTATAATGCAGTACTTGGGCCTTGAACTTGAATTTCATAAAATTAGGGTTAAGCAAGTTAACCTAATTTCCATACATTAGGGTGCTAACAAATAGGCTATATGCTAGGTCTCTTAATTTTAGCACAGCTGTTAGTTTCCTGAAAATCAGCCTGAGATAAATACTGAAACATAACAGAAAAATTAGCCTATACTTTAGCATCTGCTGTCAGGGATGAATGTCATAACATTCAGTTTGACATCCAAAAAATATTGTCATGAATGAATGTCATAACATTCAGTTTGACATCCAGTAAATCATGTATTAGCTAATCCTGCAGCATACTACTTAAGCATGTCATGACATCAGTCAAGACATCTAAGTACAGTAAGTGTTTTAACATAAAATGCAGCCAATCAAAAACATCTACAAACTCCCCCTTTGGCAAATTTTTGGCTAAAACAACTTGGCATCACAACAGAGTTCACAGCCGCAGAAAGCACACATCCAAGCAGAGAATCAAATTAGCTAATACACTTAGCAAACATAGAAGTTAAACTTCAAACAACAACAACACAAGAGAAGATCAAGCAGAGAGCAAACAACAACATAACCTCTTGTTTAGAGGACCTTCAACTTCAAAGAAATCTGTTGTCCTGGGGTACAAGTGTTACTCCCCCTTTTTGTCAAAAATGTTGCCAAAGCAACACTTAATATTACAGACCAAAAAAAATAAAAATACAAGCAATTATCAGAAACACAAGAAATGTTCTAGTCATCTGACTCAGAGTCAGCATCATCATTTGTGCCATCATCAGGACTGGCATCTGCTTCTCCCTCTTCACCTTGTCTTTCAGCTTCTTCTGCAACAACAACAACTTCACCAAATTCTCCACCATCAGCTAGCACATCACCTTCAGTCATCTCCAAAGAGCTAATCAATTTTTCCAAGTTCACCTTCCTTGCCTCTAATTCCCTGCAGGTTTCTTTGAGCATTGCAATGACATCAACTTTACCTGGCTGATTGCTTACACGTGATGTCTCACCTGATGTCATGACAATGTCAGGGACATGGGTACCTAGGAATAACTTATGATTGAAAGACATAGGGTTGTCTTTTTTCTTCACAGAATCATTCTCAGTTAAGATGTTTGGAAACTGATTCAAAACAATACCACAGATGAGAGAAAGAAAGGCTATAGGACCCTTCACACTGAAGCTTCCCGCATGCTTCAAAGTTTGATAAAAAATATAGGAGCCATAGTCAAATTTGGCTTTGGTTCCAACATCATATATAAACTTTCCAAGCATTACAACAACTGTAGATTTATGATTGGTGGGCACCCAGTTAGCAGCTCCAATCTTGTGCAGCATTGCATACTTGACACTCAGTTTACTTGCCACCAATTTTCCTTTGAGAGGCCACTTCCTTACCTGATTAGTAGTGATGACTTGATAGATTTTGTTGTCAGTCACCTCAAGCTCAGGTTGAGCTTCATAGGCCTTCCCAAATACTTGTTGATCACTGAAGGAGAGAAATTTACACACTTGCCTCTCACATACACTTTCCTGAATTCCTTAGACTTGCCATCAACACATTCTTCAGACAAGTTAACAATAAATTCCTTTACCAACATCTTATAGCACTTTGAAAACTGAGTCACAGTCTTCATTAAACCAGCCTCTTGAATAAGATCCATAATATCCTTACAGTCTAGGACATTCTGAGCTAATTCCCTTTCCAAAGCCAGCCTCTTCTGATAAACATATTTCCACCTGTTTACACTTGAAGCAAAATGAAAAGATATGTTGTCAATTGGTACCTCAGGGACACTAGCTGCAAGCTTGCTAGTGGTTGGCTTCGTCTTTGACAGAATGTCAGAGACATTACAAGGAACATCTGAGTCAGACTCAACAACAACAAACTTGGTCTTCTTTTTCTTGGGCACCACTTTGCTCCAAGATTTGGTTGGACCATGAACTTTCCTCTTGAGGGAACTCTCGACTGCCACCGTTGTCTTGGAAGAGGTTGGAACATCAATCTTCTTTCTAGGGGACCTTTGAGCCACAATTTTCTTTTCTCTCCTAGTCCTAACCCTTTTGGCTATGCTAGGGAGGACAAAGGACAACAACTCATTATCAGAAAATTCCTCCAGGTCTACTGTTTCAGCCTCACAGTTAGGGTTGTCACTGACATCATGAGTGACATGAGCTTCCTCACCAGCCACATTATCTAAGGGTTTGTCAACATTTGCCTCCTTATGGGCATCAGTTTGCTCAACATCATCAAAGATATTCTTTCCTAAAGACTCAGTATTTTCTTGATCAACAACACTATCAGGTTCAATAGTGTTTAAGGGAATGGAAACCCCAGGGACCTCATGATTTCCAGACAGTATTCTAGTCACTATAGTGGCAATGGAATTGTGAACATACCTGGAACCTTCTTTGGTTCGTTCATCAAGAATGATGGATGAGGAGAAGCCTGATACAGTTTCTTTAGGTCTTCTTGCATGTGGGGTATTCATAGAGTCAGCAACAGGATCTTCTCTGTTAGGGTTGCTTGGTTCAGCGCTAGGAGAACAAGGCATGTTCTTGGAAGGAGAAGAGTTGGATTGTTGAGACATGATGAGTATCTTAGAGACGAAATGAAAAATTTCTCTGAGAGGATGCTTGCGTGAATGGAAGTTGAAAGAGTGGAAGAAGTAACGCTTGTTGCAAGTGAAATAACTATTATCTGTTGACCAATCAGAGCACACTTTCAATTGTTTAATAATTTGAAATATTAAACAGTAAATTCCTAACATCCTTAGTTGTTATAATTCCTCAGAAAGACATATTCCCAACTTGCCCCTTAAATTTTCAAACTGAGTAGCATCCAAAGCCTTTGTAAATATGTCAGCAAGTTGTAGTTCAGTTGCCACATGTTCCAAGGTAATCACTTTGTCTTCTACCAGATCTCTTATGAAGTGATGTCTAATGTCAATATGTTTGGTCATGCTGTGTTGGATAGGATTCTTTGAAATGTTGATGGCACTGAGATTGTCACAGAACAATGTCATGACATTCTGAGTGACATTATACTCAGTCAGCATCTGTTTCATCCATACCGGTTGGGAACAACTGCTTCCAGCTGCTATGTACTCAGCTTCTGCAGTGGATAATGATACACATTTCTGTTTCTTGCTGAACCAAGATATGAGATTGTTTCCCAAGAAGAAACATCCTCTTGATGTGCTTTTTCTGTCATCAGCACTCCCAGCCCAATCAACATCACAATACCCAAATAAGATAGGCTCAGAGCCAAGAGAGTAGAGCATACCATAATCACAAGTCCCATTAATATACTTGAGAATCCTCTTGACTTGATTTAAGTGACTCACTTTGGGTTCTGCTTGGTATCTAGCACACACACCAACTGCATATGCAATATCAGGTCTACTAGCAGTTAGATATAGTAGGCTACCTATCATGCTTCTGTACAAGCATTGATCAATACTAGAACCTCCTTCATCTTTAGTTAACTTTAAATGAGTAGGTGCAAGAGTTCTTTTGTGACTAGCATTATCCATACCAAACTTCTTAACTATGTTCTTGGCATATTTGCTTTGGGAGAGAAACATAGAATCTTCCATCTGTTTAACTTGCAGTCCAAGAAAATAAGTCAATTCCCCAACCAAACTCATTTCAAATTCAGATTGCATCTGGTTAACAAAATGTTTCACCGTTCTATCTGACATTCCACCAAAGACAATATCATCCACATATATTTGGGCAATCATGATTTTTCCATCTTCATCCTTCACAAATAAAGTCTTATCTATCCCTCCTTTTTTGTAACCATTAGTAGTCAGAAATTCAGTCAGCCTCTCCTACCAAGCTCTAGGAGCTTGCTTCAATCCATACAGAGCTTTCCTCAACTTGTACACATGTTTTGGTAGATTAGGATCATTGAACCCTTTAGGTTGTTCAACATATACTTCTTCATTCAAGTAGCCATTTAAAAAGGCACTCTTCACATCCATTTGGAACAATTTGAACTTCAGAATGCAGGCAACACCTAACAACAACCTTATTGACTCAAGTCTTGCAACAGGTGCAAAAGTCTCATCAAAATCAACCCCTTCAACTTGAGTATACCCTTGTGCCACTAGTCTTGCTTTATTCCTAGTGATTACTCCTTTCTCACCAGACTTGTTCTTGTAAGTCCACTTGGTACCAATGATGTTAGTCCCTTCAGGTCTTGGAACTAACTCCCATGCTTCATTCCTTTTAAACTGTTCCAGTTCATCTTGCATAGCATTGATCCAATATTTATCAGTCAGAGCTTCTTTCACATTTTTAGGTTCAACCTTGGATACAAAGCAGGAATTTGAGCTATTCTCCCTTGATCTGGTAATCACACCACTATTGGGATCTCCTATGATAAGATCCTTAGGGTGGTCTTTTTGAATCCTGATAGAAGGCACCTTGTTGGATGCTTCTAACTCAAGTCCAGGAGGAGTATCCTGTACATTTTCTGTTGAAGTCTCAAGGAATGTTCCAACATCCTCTATGACATTGGATTCTTCATCTTTATCATCAACAATAACATTTATGGATTCCATCAGGACATTAGTTTTGGAGTTGAAAACTCTGTATGCTCTGTTGTTAGTAGAGTATCCCAGGAATATACCCTCATCACTTTTGGGGTCCATTTTTCTTCTCTGTTCACGATCTGTAAGAATGTAACATTTTCTTCCAAAGATATGAAAGTACTTCACAGTAGGTTTTCTGCCTTTCCATATTTCATATAGAGTGGAAGAGGTTCCCTTTCTCAAGGTAACTCTGTTGTGAACATAGCAAGCTGTATTCATAGCTTCAGCCCAAAAGTGCATAGGAAGCTTCTTTGCATGAATCATAGCTCTAGCAGATTCTTGAATAGTTATGTTCTTCCTTTCAACTACTCCATTTTGCTGAGGAGTAATAGGTGAGGAAAACTCATGACTTATTCCTTCAGATGAGCAGAAATCATCAAACTTGGAATTTTTAAACTCCTTTCCATGGTCACTTCTTATTCTGATAACACTACTATCCTTTTCTCTTTGGAGTCTTATGCATAGATCTTTGAAGACATCAAATGCATCTGATTTTTCTCTGATGAAGCTTATCCATGTGTATCTGGAATGGTCATCAACAACCACATAAGCATATCTCTTCCCACCAAGACTTTCAACCTGCATAGGTCCCATTAAGTCCATGTGCAAAAGTTCCAGAGTTTTGGATGTTGTAGGATGTCCAAGCTTAGGATGTGACATCTTGGTTTGCTTGCCAACCTGACATTCTCCATAGACTTTTCCTTCATCAATAAGCAGCTTTGGGATTCCTCTAACTGCTTCCTTGGATATGATCTTCTTCATTCCTCTTAAATGAAGATGTCCAAGTCTTCTATGCCACAACTTCACTTCCTTTTTTTCCTTGGCTAAGAAGCATATCGAGGAGTAGATTGAGACTTTAGGTTCCCATAGATAGCAGTTATCTTTGGATCTGGATCCTCTCATAACTTCCTTATTTTCTCCATTTGTCACAACACATTCTTCCTTAGTAAACTGTACATTGAAGCCTTGATCACATAGCTGGCTTATGCTGATGAGATTAGCAGTTAGTCCTTTTACTAACAACACATTATTCAGTTCTGGAACTCCAGGACTGTCCAGCTTACCAACACCTTTGATTTTTCCTTTAGCTCCATCACCAAAGGTCACATAACTGGTAGTATGAGGTTGTATATCTACCAATAAGTTATTCATCCCAGTCATATGTCTTGAGCAACCACTATAAAAATACCAGTATTCTTTGGTAGATGCCCTTAGAGATGTGTGAGCTATTTTAGCAACCCATTGTTGTTTCTTGATAGGGGCATTATGCTTAGGTGCCTTCTGCTTAGGTCTGACTTGAGGGGTCTGGTTAGGATAACCATGCAACCTGTAACAGAAGGGTCTTATGTGACCAAATCTTCCACAGTAGTGGCATCTCCATCTTTGAAATTTCTTCTTTTAATGGTTAATCCTCTTGTTTCCATGATGTTGTGACATTGGTTATGACTTCTGCTTTTTTTTTGAACTTTAACCTTTGAGATTTTGAATTCAGATGAGGATTCCTTAACAAAGCCTAAACCAGACATGGTTCCTGATTTCTGTCCCACCTTTAGAATTTCTTCCAAAGTGTCAGTCCCTTTATTCAGCATTCTGATGGATTTTGTCATTTGATCTAGCTTAGAGGTCAGCAAGGTTATCTCACCATTTAGATCATCTATGACTGTCAGATGCTTCTTCTTCTCAGCTTCCAGCTCCTTGATAAGTTTCTTCTACTTTTCTCCTTGTAGACACACTTCTGCACTTTTGACACATAACTCTTTATATGAAGCAGCAAGTTCATCTCCACTTGAGTCATCATCAGAGGCACAGACACTAGTTAGTGCAGTGACATGTTTTACAGATTCTCCTTCTGATTCACTCTCAGAGTCTCCATCAGACCAGGTGACAGATAGTCCCTTCTTTTGCTTCTTGAGGAAGGTAGGACATTCAGCTCTAATGTGTCCAAAACCTTCACATCCATGACACTAGATTCCCTTGCCTTGGTTGGAATTTTCTTCAGATTTTGATCTTCTACTGATGTCAGATGAAGTGTTCTTGACATTTGGTCTACCTTTTTGATCAATCTTCTTTATGAACTTGTTGAACTGTCTTCCACGCATGGCTATAGCTTCTGATATACTTTCATCACCTCCAATATTTCCTTCTTCTGAATCCTCTTCAGTATTTGATACAAAAGCTATGCTTTTGTTTTTCTTTTCAACATTCTCACACAAGCCAATTTCAAAAGTTTGGAGAGAACCAATAAGCTCATCAACCTTCATATTGCAGATATCTTGAGCCTCTTCTATAGCAGTAACCTTCATGGAAAATCTCTTGGGCAATGATCTGAGAATCTTTCTTACAAGTTTTTCTTCAGACATTTTCTATCCTAAGCCTCCAGAAGTGTTGGCAATTTCAAGAATATTCATGTGGAAGTCATGAATAGTCTCATCCTCTTTCATCCTCAGATTTTCAAACTTAGTAGTCAGCATCTGGAGTTTAGACATCCTTACCTTGGAGGTACCTTCATGAGTTATTTTGAGAGTATCCCAAACTTCTTTAGCCAGTTCACAGTGATGCACCAGTCTGAAAATGTTCTTATTTATCCCATTGAACAGTGCATTCAAAGCCTTAGAGTTTCCAAGGGCTAATGCCTCTTGCTCTTTGTCCCACTTTTCTTCAGGAATTTGCATAATGATTCCATCTTTACCTGTCTTCGTTGGATGTTCCCATCCTTTGTTGACAGCTCTCCAGACCTTGCTATCCAGAGACCTCAAGAAGGCTATCATACGAGGTTTCCAATCATCATAGTTAGAACCATCCAGCATGGGTGGTCTATTTGAGAATCCTACATCCTTGTCCATGGTACTAGAAAGTAACATCCCTAGATCTCACCCAGAAACTAACAGGCAGGGTGCCTGCTCTGATACCAATTGAAATTCTAGTAACAGACTATCGATGTCACACTGGATGTTATGACATCCAATTCTACGGAGACAGGTAATGTATGCAGAAAGTAAATGTAAAAAGCAGTAAATGACACAGAGAATTATTTACCCAGTTCGGTGACAGACATACCTACTCTAGGGGCTACCAAGTCAGGGAGGAAATCCACTATAAGAGGTATTAATTCAGGACTTAAACCACCAGTTTAATCCTATCACTTAAGACATACCCAATGCAATTTCAATCTAAACTAAGACCTGAGTACCTACTCACTCCCCCTCAATCACATTAGTGATTACAACCATTAAGAATTTTAAAGTCACTGGTAAAAATATACTTCAACAACTCTTGATTGTGCTTAAAATCTTTAATCAAGAAACACAACACTCACGCTTAAAAGCTTAAAGTGACACAACAATTACAACTCAATAAACACCCTAGTCCAATGCAATCATCTAGGTGATAATTGCTTGGCTCACAAGTAAAACCTAATTCAAGACACAATGAAAGTACAACAATGATATATAATGATATATTGAATTCTTCACGCTTCAAATCACTGAATTGCTGAAAGTAGGATTGCCATCCTTTTATAATACAGTACTTGGGCCTTGAACTTGAATTTCATAAAATTAGGGTTAAGCAAGTTAACCTAATTTCCACATATTAGGGTGCTAACAAATAGGCTATATGCTAGGTCTCTTAATTTTAGCACAGCTGTTAGTTTCTTGAAAATCAGCCTGAGATAAATACTGAAACATAACAGAAAAATTAGCCTATACTTTAGCATCTGCTGTCAGGGATGAATGTCATAACATTCAGTTTGACATCCAGAAAATGCTGTCATGAATGAATGTCATAACATTCAGTTTGACATCCAGTAAATCCTGTATTAGCTAATCCTGCAGCATACTACTTAAGCATGTCATGACATCAGTCAAGACATCTAAGTACAGTAAGTGTTTTAACATAAAATGCAGCCAATAAAAAACATCTACATAAGTGATGGTCATGACATTTGTTTTGGTCTTATTCTGCAAGATGAAGATGAATGATGGGACAATGCAAGGGTGACTATTTCTTTAAGTAACGATTGGGGGGTTAGGGTCTAGGATAAGAAAAAATGGTGAGTTGACTTTGGTCAACTGGTTGAGCAAAAAGTCAACAGTTGACCAAAAGTCAACTTATGCCAAAATGCAATCTCTTTGTAGATTTGTCAATGCAATGTGTAGTGGACAATGTAAAATGATCTTGTATGAATGAAATGAAAGTTTTCTTTGAATGAGAAAAGCTCTTATGGTCAATGCAACATGTTTTAATTCAAATTATCATTTACCTCCAAATTCCAATTTGAACTCACTTTGAAATAAAGATCTTGTATGCACCATAAAGCATGCATCTATGTAACCTGAATGTATCATGAAATTGAAGTCAATGGATCATGGATAAAGCATGAAAAACTTGAATGTACCATGATCTTTTAAGCCAACACATGAATCTTGAAAGATCCATATGAGAACTTGAATAATTAATGTTACGTAATCATAATCCTCTAGTAAACTTGATGAATGACATGATGTAGATCATAATGATCAAACAACCCCTCCCATGAGCTAGGGTTTCGCAATCCTCAAACCAAACCAACAATTCCAGGCATATATGATCAAGGTTGTAAGCATACACCAAGCAATGAGGCTCACAACTCTTATGAACCAACAAGCTGGGTTCTATATAGATTGAACCCCAAAATCCAAACTCTAAGGCCTCAAGCGTCTATCACCTAGGATTCTGATCAATCACCAATCCAAAAGTATACCAAACAAGGCATTTGAACACCAACTACCCCTGATTAGGGTTTCAAACCAAACACAAAGCTCCACCAACAAAATCTCAAACCATGGGCCCACCATCAGGGTTTGAAAACCGAGTCAGATACACAGAAGGTCAAACACAAGATCCTATAGGAAGAAAGTCAAGAATTAGGGTTTCAATCCATACGATGTGCAATACCATAAACTTCAACCTAACCCTGATTTTATCAACCACAAACCCTGAATCCATGACACTTGTTAGCAGATGTTAATCATGAATGAACAAATGCACATGAATGAGGTTAGATGGATATCAAGTTATAATCAAAGGAAAAAGTGAAAAGGAGGGAAAATTTTGGGGTATGATAGCTGGTAATGTGGTGAACCACGTAAAGGTGTTCTTCGTAAGAGAACTTGAGAAATATTTTATCCTAAGACTCTCGTTATTTGCAATTTCACCCGCCTCTATGAGGTATCTGTTTCTATAGTGGATTCATTAGTATCCCTAGAAAACTTGGTGAATTTAGGGACCTTCCACCTAGGGGGTAATTCTGCATGTAGAATGTCCTTAGATAAAGGGGACGTATAATTTGGCCTATGGAGGCCAACGTCTACCCTATTTCGCGCCATGATTCTTTCGACCATGGTTTCCAGATTATTATCTGCTATCATATTATCGCTTCGAATTTGATGTACGAGTTCGTCAGCATTTTGGTGCCTATTTTCCATCACTACCCTTAGCTCCCTCTCTCTTGGGATCTGTTGTTCAGCTCTAGGAGCTTCGATCCTGGGTGGTTCCACTCATGTCCCTTGATTCACCATGTTCACTTGTGGTGCATTTCGTGAGACCTGGTTAATGGTAAGGTCATCTTTGATGGCTACTCCTTGATTCTCTCTTGTCCATCCCCTCTGAGGATGCCAAGGAGGTTGTGGGACACCAAAGAAATCTGCAATGCGCGTCATTTGTGTTGCCATTTGTTGGTTCGAGTGGGTAGTATCTTGGATTAATGGGTTGAATATTGTACCCATTTTTTGGGCCAGCATCTGGACCATTTCATGGTTACTTTCGTCCATTTGCTGCCTCAACACCGCTGCATAATTATTCGTTATATTGGACATCTGAGTATAAAGACCCACCCCTAAAGGTTGGTTTAGACCTAAATTGTTTACACCAAACCCAGGGAATGTTGCATAATTCTATGTCCAAAGTTCAAACCACAATCCAACAGTCCACACAAATATTTTTTAGGGTTTTTGTTGTTTATTATGTATTTTAAGGTCCTAAGACCATAAACGCAAACAAAATACACAAACAAGCATATACAATCACAATATATAGCTCAAGTGAGCAAAGTGAAAATGACATTAAAATAAACAAGTTAAATGGTATGTATAATGACAAATGATAAATGGCTTGAATTTAGAGTGCATAAAAGTAAATGACTTGAAATTAAAAGTTAGTCAAATTCTTAGTATGTTAGAAGTTAGTGAAGTTTTGCTTTTCAATTATTTTAGTCATTCTTTGAAGAACACTCAACCCTCTATTCACAAGCATGGATACTTGAACCAAGACATCTTCCAAAGGAGGTAAAAAAGGCCAAGTTTCCACACAATACCATGAAAGGGGGGAGACTTATAATCTCGCTTACTAGAATGCTATGTCTTTGTGTCAAAAAGAAAATGATCAAAGGGTGGACCAAATCTCATCTATACTTGTATTGATTCATGAACCAATTAGCCTTAGGATATTGAGATGTCATTGGCCAATGAGAGGAGTGGGATAGAAAGGGATTGAAGATGAAGAGGGAGGGGAAATGAGACAAACACAAATTGGTCATGGGAGGAATTTTATCAAATTAAAATCATTCATTCATTTTGGGAGATGAAATGTCCATTTCATCAATCCCTTAAATCCAATGATTTTAATCCAACAAAAGTTAAATCAACCTTGACCAAGGCCCAAACACAATAGTCAAACTCCACAAGTCAATAAAAATGACTCAACACAATTTATTCATAATTAAACAATATAAAAAATCAATTTAAAATGCATTAAATTAAATTATGTTTTATCAAAAACCTAAAACCTCTTCAAAACACCAAATAAATGGCCAAGAGATTTATCATAGGTCAAACAAGGTAAAAGGACCTTGGAGAATTTTTTTCACTATTTTTAAAAAGTCAGAAGTATTTTTAAACAATTAAAAATATGCACAAAAACAATTAAATCAAAAATATCAATATTGATCCAAAAAATAATTCTAATTCAGAAAATGAAAGAGAAAAATATTTGATTTTTTTGGGTGAAAGTCCAATATTTTTTGGATCAATAATTAAATTAATATGAATTAATGAAAATAAAGCAATTAAAAGAAATTAACAGAAATTCAAAAAAACGTGGACCATCTAAGCTCCCTCTTTAATCAAGGTGGCAAATCAGATGGATCAGCGTGCGCATTCCACACGAACCTAAGTCAACTGAGAAGCACACGTGGTAATCAGAACAAATGCACAGGATTAAAACAATTTAAATGGATCTTATGGTTGAGATGCTTCCAACACATCGCCGGAGCCAGAGCTCTAGTCTTCTTCTCCGGTGGACCTCACCAGACTGATCCACTTTCAACCATTACCAAAATGAAAAAGCAAGACATGGATTTAAAGAAAAAATGCTCAGGAGCTCGAATCTGGCCTCAATTTTATCCAATTCCAAGTATATGAAAAGATACAGGGAGTTGAATTTTGAGGATCATGAACTGAGTTGCTTCAATTTGACCTCAAAGCAACTCAATCTTGTTGCCTATATTGGTAGGACTTCAGACAACCAAAAATCAACAAGAATAATGGAGAAATAAGAGTGAGTTAAAGAGGAGAAGTTTCTGAAAAATCACCTTCGAGTTGATCCAATTTCACTTGATCTTGATCTGGATTTGATTGCTGTCTCCTCCTCTTGTTTGCAGAAACCAAATGGAATGAAAATGGAAATGAATTTCCAAACAGAAGGTGAAGTTCAAGCTCTATTTCAAGAGAAGTCTCAAAAAATTCTATAGCATTGAGGGTTTGCAGAGGTCTAGCAAAGCTTGGGCAAGGTGTTGATGATGAATCTGAAGCCTTAAGCTTGTTTAAATAGGTAAATTGTTTGATATTTGCACCACTTGAAAATTGGAAAAAATTAGCAACTTCCTTGCATGGATGCATGGGAAATCATTTGGGCCTAAAGAGTGATGCAATCCACTTCCAAATCGTATACAAAGTCTGCTGAAACCATCATGTGCAAGCATGCAAATGGAAATGATCATGTGAAGTTCAATCTTGGCAAAACACTTCCCATAATGAAGCCATGCGCAAGTCCCTCAAATTTAGTCCAAACGATATGATCTTGGATGTTTTGGAAAGGTGAGATCAAGGGGAACAACTTTCATGTTAAACACTTTTTCATTTGAAGCTTGGATCATGATGAATTTTGAGGTGAAAGTTTGGGAAATCAAACATATTTGAAAATTTTCTAAGTCCCAAGTCAAATGTTCACTTCTTCCACCTTGAATAACTTTTTCTATGGAATTCAAACGAGAAATGTTCCTTCATCAAAGTTGTATATATTTCAAACCTATTAAATTTGGTCGCAAATTTGACCTTATTTGGATTTGGCACGAAGGAGTTATGCATTTTAGAAGTTGAGGAAAATCACTTGTTCAATGGTATTGGCCCAAAATGACCTATAACGTTTCCTCTTGGAACATGAATTTGCAAGTTGAATTTGAACTTGCTACAAACACCAAAGTTTAAGTAGAAATCTTGAATTTGATCATGAAATTTTAATGGCTTTCATATCAAAAAAATTGAACAAGTGCCTTGGGAAGTTGACCTCCAAAATTAGGGTTTAGACAAAATGACCTATAATCTTTCACCATAAAAAATGATTTTCCATGCGAAACTAGCTCTTGACCTAAACATGAAAGTTGTTTGGGATGTCATTTAGAGTAACGTTTTCTCTTGGAATCATTTTCATATGACAAAAATTGTAGGAGATAGGTTGTTGGTGTAAGCCCTAGAGGCCAATACTTTTAGTACTTGTATCGAATTATTTATTAATAATAAAAGGCTTTTTCTTTATTATGTTTGTTTAATAAATTCCCTAGAATAGCTAGTCCGTTTAATGTATCAAGTGTGACTTAATCATGAGATCACATTAAACATAAGGACACTATTCTTAAAGTATCCGTAGTCGAGATTTTTTGTGAAGTGGGATAACATTAAAGCATTAAGACTATTATGTATATAGACTGATGATCACATCTCATGGATCATGGATAAGGAGTTATCAAGTCTTAAACATATGTATGAATATTAAGAGTAATATTTATACTGGATTGACCCGCTATGAGAATACTATATAGAAAGTTATGCAAAGTGTCATAAGTTATTCTCATGGTGATAATGGTGTATACCACCCTTCGACCTGAAACCACTATGGACCCTAGATGTATAGTCGAATGCCTTATTGCTGATCAAACATTGTCCGTAACTGGACGACCATAAAGACAGTTGATGGGTACTCCACGAAGCATGCTAAGGGACATGATGACCTAGATGGAATTTGCCCATCCTGCGTAACAGGATAAATGTCTATGAGCCCAATATTGAACTGGACAAGGATGACACGATCTATGCCTTGTGTTCAATATAGACATAAGGGCAAAAAGGTAATTGTACACATAAGTATTATCACAAAAGGATTTGTCAGATCACATGACATTTTCGTGTCTTGGGTAGCAGTGATGTGTTGCTAGATGCCGCTCACTGTTTATTATGTTAAATACGTGATTTAATATAATTGCCAATGTCGCGAAAACCTACAGGGTCACACACAAAAAGACAGATTGATGAGAGATAGAGTAACTAAGGAATACCGTAATGTACGGTGCACTTAAGTGAATTGTAGAACATCGTAAGGTATGGTGTACTTAAGTAGAATATGAAATATGGTAAGGTACCACGCGCTTAAGTGATTTTGGCATACTATAAGATATGGGCCACATACACTTGAGTGGGCTTTTTAGCTTGCAGCCCACACAAGTGGTTCTATAAATAGAACCCTTGTGTAGAAGCATTTGTGCAGTTGCAATTTCATTTCTCTCTCACTCTCTCACTCAAAGCCTTCATTCGTAGCAGCTAGCACTGAGATTGAAGAAATCCGTTCGTGTGGATTGAGTATAGGTGTTGTCATCGTTCAACGTTCGTGATCGCTCCGTAGATCTGCATAAAAGGTTACAATTGTAACACCCTTCTAAAATACCCCAAATATTTAATTAAAATAATAAACATATATCAGAGTAATTATGCAGTTAAGGGTGTCACACAATCATTCACACCATGTTCCAAAATAACTGTCATGCTCTTTATTTAATCAATTAAACATTTGCATAAATCGCGGCGGATATAAATCAAATTAATCAAAACATGTAACATACTACATGTAAACTGGTTCAACAATCTTTAACAATATAATTAAAAGGTCCCCCCCCGATGTTACATCTATCAGAGCATGACCCACTAAGGAGACTACACTAGACTCCAAGCATTCGCTTCTACTCAACTCATCGCTCGTTACCTGAAAAATAGTTGTAAGGGTGAGTTCCTCAATCGATATAACAAGCATTATAAAATCTCATGTCATGTTAAGTAATTTGACACATTAATCACCCTAATCACAACATACAATCAGTAACAGCACATCAGCTCAACATCATACTCACACCCACAGAAATCACAAGTATAATCTCAAATCATACTCCATAACAACACAAACACACGTATAATATTGGAATACATCCATTCATATTATACGCCAGACATACATTATGAAATGAGACTCCACACATGCGGTACCGACTATTCTTGAACATATAGTTCAAGCTCACCGATCAATCCAGATACGGCTACTAAGCTCACTAGTCCCACTCATTTGAGATCTAATGACTCACTCACTAATTCCTCACCATGGGAATTAGCTACAACCCCGAAGGCTATGCTATGCACACTAATCATCTAGCATGCAAACATCAACAACAAATCCACAATGATTCACTCACTAATTCCTCACCATGGGAATTAGCTACAGCCCCAAGGCTATGCTATGCAAGCTAATCATCTAGCAATGCAACATCAACAACAAAATTCACAATGGACATATGCTCACACTCTAAGCCATACAACAGTCCATTTACAATTGCATACATAACATGTACATTCACAACATTATGCATACCATCAAACATCACCAACACATGTATCAAAACATCATATCATGTCAAATAATTGAACACAGTATTAGCACACTCTACTAATACCTATACTGCTCAAACAGCGGGAATTAATCCCTGTTACATCATAGGCCAACATAGGCCAACTCTCAAATAGGCACACAACATTTAAAACACCAATTTTCCACTCTGCAACAGTGTTAACCGGTTAACGCCCTGGGTTAACCGGTTAACGCAGCACAACACACTTCCTGTCCCAAAACTTAACAGTGTTAACCGGTTAACGCCCTGGGTTAACCGGTTAACGCAGCACAAACAGCAATATTTCAGCAATCACAACAGTGTTAACCGGTTAACGCCCTGGGTTAACCGGTTAACGCAAGCAAAACAACACATTTTCACAATTCAAAACAGTGTTAACCGGTTAACACCCTGGGTTAACCGGTTAACGCAAGACAGAAGCTGTTCCTGCGCTAACTCAAGGCAGAATGCAGAATTCTCCGCATTTTCCGCCATTGGAGGACTTCCGGACCTCCGATTCCAATTCCGTAAAAAGCTACGCTTTCGGAAATTTACAACTAGCCCAAACACAGATTCAATTACAGTCTAACGCAACTTATTCATCCAAATTTCTCAGCATTTAAAAATCCCAATTAGGGTCAAATAACGACTTATCACTACCCATTACATATTATCCCATAATACCCATTAATCGACGATAAACCCCCCTTACCTGAGTTAATCCGGCAAATCTTTGAGCTTCAAGCTTTTCCGTTCTTCAACCTCTGCTCTTGCTCTTCCCCTTTGCCCTTTTCCACTTTTCTATCGCTTCTCTGCTTTTTCACGTAAAACTCTTTACCAACAATGAAAACCCTTTTTCTTATTCCAACTTATATATTTTCCAAAATAATAATAATAGTCCAATAATATTTCCAATTAATTAATTAAATTAATAAATATTATATTAATTCAAATTAAATAATTAGCCTTATTTTATCGGGGTGTTACAACAATCGCCAAAAGAGGTAACGATTCTATCACTGATCATGCCCATTCGTAAGGATCACTAAAGGAGAAATTTTAAATTCCGTTGCATTTTGGATTGCTCTTCTCCTTCAGATAGGGTCTAGGGAACCCCAGTTTTGGCCAGTTGACTTCCTCTGGTCAACCACCATGAACCATCTTGCTAACTTGACATTCTATTGTCTTTTGGGACTCATGGAGGATCATATATGCATAGGATTATGAAATGTGAAGTATCCCTTGAAATATTTGATCAATTGTTGAGGAAACTTGTTGAAGAAGTTACACAAGATACCCAGATGAATTAGGGTTTCCAAGGCAAACCAAATCCAAACTCTTGATGATTTCTGGATCAAAATAATATGTGAAGATCATGGGGATCCATATATGATACTTATAGTCAATATATACCAATTATTGATTGAGCTCCTTGTATTGAGGGTCTTAAACCCTATATATGAGCTTGATAGAGCATAGGTGAACATGCACACTACCTACAAAAGAGTTAAACTATACAATTGTGAAAGAATTCTTTAACTTGAATTAACTTTTAATGATAGCAAATTGTGTG
The DNA here is from genome assembly GCF_024323335.1 of Lathyrus oleraceus. Lineage (NCBI taxonomy): Eukaryota > Viridiplantae > Streptophyta > Magnoliopsida > Fabales > Fabaceae > Lathyrus > Lathyrus oleraceus. Next base: position 418,173,660 of record NC_066581.1, on the reverse strand, counting down.
ATCATCATCCAAATTAGTTGTGCATTGCATTACATGATATATTTGTGTTCTTACTTTGTCCTTCATCCCACTTTATTGTTGCATAAACATACATATAAATCTACATTGAAAATTCCCTTAAAATAACTATTAAAATGCATTTTATATCAGTATGTATCAATACATGAGCCTTTGCATCAATACATGTAACCTGTGATTAATCACAAAACAATTTCTGTTCAGTATGCATCGATGCATACGAGCCATGCATCAATACATGGAAGGCCAAAAACTCTATGTATCGATACACACGATTCCTGCATCGATACAGGACTACTTGAGACTGCCTGTGCATCAATACATGAGCATTAAGCATCGATACATATCAGTGTAAAAATCACATGCATCGATACACACGATTTATGCATCGATACATGAGTAATTGATTTCACCAAATATTCACACAACTTACAGTATGTATCGATACACACTCCTATGCATCAATACACAAAGTTGTTTTAAGTCATAACAGCAACTGTTTTTGCAGAATATAAGAACAGGTTTCAACAGCAGATGCATGTGACGAATTCATTGAGGGAAAACAATTGAACACAGATCAAAAGCAGTGTTGGAGCAATTGTTTTGAGAGCACATAGAAACCTGAAAGAGACTTCATCTTCTTCATCTTCTCAATCACTTTTCTTCAAGAACATTTACACATAACAATTCTTGTTCTTTGGATTAAAGAAGCATCGAGATAACGTTCAGTGGTACGATCAAGGATCTAGCTGTGGTTTGCAGTGGAACGATCGAGGATCTAGCTGAGTCGAAGATTGAAGGGGGTTTCTAGGAAAAACCTACTGGTTTGTCCTTCAAGAACTGGAGTGTTCTTGAGGGTTTGGGAGTCACATTTGCAGAACATATTCAGCCGCAGCGTTGCGTTTGGAGATCGGGGGATTTCGCAAGCAGGTCGTGGAACCGGTGAATTGTTTGCAACTTTGTGCAGGAAAATCTTGATCGAGCTCAGATCAAGTGAAGGTTTATACAAGAAGAGGTTCTTAGATTGTAGAATTCTGTCTTTGTATCAAAACCTTGTATCAACGGATTCGGCAATAATTGATAATCAAAGTTCTCAATTTCATTTGAAATTGAGAGGGAGACGTACCCACACGCGAGGACGACGTGGGGAACTTCCTTACCAAATCTCTGCGTATCGTATTCTTACCTTACTCCTCTTTACGTTTTTCAAACTGTTTTCGCAATATCAGTTAGTGTGTGGTGATTGCTTCTTTTTCAAGACAGCAGTGGCAAGAAAACTTTAATCAAACTCCATTGCCGTTCATAGACGATCACACACACACCAACTGTTTGACAAAACGGTTAGCTAGATTTAAACTCATTGGAAATAGAATTTAAGGATAAGCGCATTCAATTTGTTAGAATTCTGGTGTGAATTATTTCTGTCATTCTCATTAAAATCCAGCAACTGCACTTGCGTGTCTGGCTTTCTAGTAGCGGTTCAGAATAGACGGAAGTCGATTCGGGACTGATTTTTCCGCCATTTTTGAAAACTCTGATAAAACGTTAAATCCGTTAATTTAAAAGAGGTGATCTATTCACCCCCCCTCTCGATCACTAGCCACACCGTCTAACAAGTGGTATCAGAGCGCCGGTTCGCTGGTGCTCTGTGGCTGCCTGTAACAGTATGGATTCTGAACCAAAGGGGGCGTATAATAGAGCGCCTATTTTCAACGGTGAAAATTATGGCTACTGGAAAGACTGCATGCGAGTTCATATAAATTCTGTGGATAGGTTAGTATGGGCTGCCATTGAAAACGGTCCGTTTCAAATTACAATGACTAATGCGGCTGGCGCCATAGTACCTAAACCAGAAGATGATTGGAATGAGAAAGATGAGAAAAAGTGGTCGTGTGATTGGAGAGCTCGAAACATGTTAATTTCAGCACTTGGTGTTGATGAGTATTATCGAGTATCCCATTGCACGACAGCTAAAGAAATGTGGGACGCTTTAGAAGTTGCCCATGAGGGTACTACTGAAGTAAAACAGTCCCGCATTAACACACTCAATCAAGAGTTTGAGCTCTTTCGCATGAAACAAGGAGAATCCATCTCCGACATGCAAAAGAGATTCACCCATCTAACTAACCGATTGAATGCTCTTGGAAAACCTATTTCCAATGAAATTGCTACTAATAAAATTCTCAGGTGTCTTAGCAGGGAGTGGCAACCTAAAGTTACAGCAATCAAGGAAGCCAACGATCTTACAAGACTTACGATTACAACACTGTTTGGAAAGCTGGAAGAACATCAGCAAGCTTTGGAAAGTCTTGAAAAATATGAGAATAAAAGTAAGAAGGAAAAGGAGAAGAAAAGAGACAAAGAGGGAGAGAAGAAGCCAATAGCTCTTGTGGCCTCTAGCTCTAAGTCCTCACGAAAAGAGCAAAGCGACAATGATTCAAGTAGTGACAAAGACTCGGATGATGAGGAAATGGGACTGTTTGTAAGAAGATACAATAGATTCATTCGAAAGAATGGAGTCAAACATTCCGACAAAAATCTCATGAAATTTCGAAGACAATCTATAAATTCGAAACAAGAAGAGAACAAGAAGAGTAGAGGAAGAGGATCATGCTTTAATTGTGGTAAATCCGGACACTTTAAAACGGACTGCCCTATGAAGTATAAGGACCAAAGAAAAGATTCACCAAAAGGGTACAACAAACAAAGAAGAGCGTATATTGCATGGGAAAGTGATAGTGATTCATCAAGCACACAAAGCTCAAGTGATGGTGATGAAGCTGCAAATCTGTGCCTTATGGCTCACACTAAAAATCTGTCCTACCACAAGAAGAAAAACAATGACAAAAAGGTAAAACAAGTCCACTACAATAATTTCTCCTCTATGTCTTTTTCGGAATTAAAAATAGCTTTTGAAAAACTGCATAACGAAGCTGTAGATGCTTTTAAACGACTAGCTTCCGACAAACATATCTTCTCCTTTTTGGAAGGAAAAGTAAACAAAGCTGAAATTTATTTAGAAGCATTGAAAACTAGTATTGCAGAAAATTCAAAAACTATTGACATTGACGGATGTAGTAGAGTTAGGTATTGTGACGCTTGTTATGTTTGGCAAAAAGAGGTAAACACTCTTAAGGTCAAATTAGAGAAAGCGCTACAACCTAAAATTACTTATGCCGTTGACCCCAAGTTGTTTAAGAAGTCATTGAATCCTCCATATGCAAAATACTCTTTTATTCTAAAGGATTCAATGAACAAGAAACAACAAACACATCATCATGGTTTATGTCATTATTGTTGTCATGCTGGCCATACCATTGAGAAATGCAAATTTAGGAGATTTCTAGTCCCTAAAGGTATTTATCAATGGAAGCCAAAAGGCAACCATGTTAACACTTACCCTCTTGGACCCAATGAAAATTGGGGACCAACTTCTCTCTTTTGATGTTGTAGGATGAGTGCCTTGCCTCCGTAGATAGAAGATGGTTTCTTGACAGCGGCTGCTCAAGGCACATGACCGGTGACATATCGCTTTTTATAGACTTCAAGGCGAAGAAAAAGGGATATGTTACTTATGGAGACAACAACAAAGGAGCTATACTCGGCAAAGGTAGTGTAGGTAATCCCTCCACCACTACTATTTCAAATGTCCATTTAGTTGAGGGACTTAAACACAATTTGTTAAGCATAAGTCAACTATGCGACATGGGCTATAAAGTTTCGTTTACAAAAACTTGCTGCATAATTGAACATGCTGAACAAAACATTGTGTTTAAGGGTGTAAGAGTAAACAATATCTATATGCTTGACTTGTTTGATGTACCGTTAACAAATACTAAATGTCTAGTCACCTTGAATGATGATTCTTGGCTTTGGCATAGACGTTTAGCTCATGTTAACTTCGATTTGCTAAACAAGGTTGTATCTAAGGATCTAGTAGTCGGTCTACCAAAAATAAAATTTTCAAAAGACCACCTATGTGACGCGTGCCAAATGGGAAAGCAAACAAGGGTGTCTTTTAAATCAAAAAATGTAATTTCAACCTCACGACCCCTTGAGCTTCTCCATATGGACCTCTTTGGACCTTCTAGGACAAAGAGCCTAGGTGGAAATTACTATGGCTTTGTAATAGTTGATGACTACTCTAGATTCACTTGGACTATATTCCTTCATAGCAAAGATGAAACTTTTTCTGCTTTTAAAAATTTTGCAAATCTGTCCCAAAACAAAATGAATTCCAAAATAGTTACAATTCGTAGTGATCATGGTGGTGAGTTTCAAAATTATCACTTTGAGAAGTTTTGTGACAAGTATGGCATTGAGCATAACTTTTCAGCCCCTCGCACTCCACAACAAAATGGTGTTGTGGAGCGTAAAAATCGTGTTTTAGAGGAGTTGGCAAGAACAATGCTTAATGAGGGTGGATTACCAAAATACTTTTGGGCCGATGCTGTTAGCACAGCCTGTTATGTTCTAAACAGAATCTCAATTCGCCCTATTTTAAACAAAACTCCTTATGAACTTTTGAAAGGAAGAAAACCAAACTTGTCACATCTTCACGTATTCGGTTGTAAATGTTTTGTTTTGAATAACGGTAAGGAAAACATTGGGAAGTTTGATGCAAAAGCGGACGAAGGTATTTTTCTTGGTTACTCAATGTCAAGTAAAGCATATAGAGTGTATAATAAGCGTTTACTTACTGTTGAAGAGTCGGTTCATGTTTCTTTTGATGAGTCTTATCCAAAAAATGTCGGAAAAGGTATTTCTTTTGATGACGCAGGTGTATCTACAGAAGACATACTCAAGGAAGCTGTTGAGGAAACTGATCAGTCCAAAACAGCTGCCCATGAGAAGGAGGAAGATACAAGTCATGAAGAAATTGAGGAAGAAAAGACAACTGAAGTAAATGATCTTCCAACAGCTTGGAGATCCTCAAAAGACCATCCCATCGACAACATTTTGGGAGACATTTCAAAGAGAGTAATGACCCGGTCTAAGATAAGTAACTTTTGTTCTCACTTCGCGTTTGTTTCACAAGTAGAACCTAAAAATGCCAAAGAGGCCTTGATTGATGAATTTTGGCTAATGGCCATGCAAGAAGAGCTTAATCAATTTAAAAGAAATGACGTTTGGGAACTTGTCCCTCGTCCGCGAGATCATCATATCATAGGCACTAAGTGGGTTTTTAGAAACAAGCTTGATGAAAACGGAGTGATTACTAGGAACAAGGCACGCTTAGTAGCACAAGGATATAACCAAGAGGAGGGCATAGACTATGAGGAAACTTATGCTCCAGTTGCTCGCCTCGAAGCTATACGTCTTTTGCTTGCCTATGCGTGTTCTAAGGATTTTAAGCTTTACCAAATGGACGTAAAGAGTGCCTTTCTTAATGGTGTCATAAATGAAGAAGTATATGTTTCACAACCTCCCGGTTTTGAAAATGCTGAAAATCCAGATCATGTTTACAAATTAAAAAGAGCTTTGTATGGTCTTAAACAAGCCCCTCGGGTTTGGTATGAAAGGCTTAGCAAATTCCTAATTGATCATGGATATTCAAGAGGTAAAGTGGACAATACTCTCTTTATTAAACACAAAGGGAAGCACATTCTTTTAGTTCAAGTTTATGTCGACGATATCATATTTGGTTCAACTAACATACACTTGGTCGAAGAATTTTCTAAGGTTATGCAGGGAGAATTTGAGATGAGTCTAATGGGGGAGCTGAACTACTTCCTAGGACTGCAAATAAAGCAACTTGATGAGGGTACAGCAGTATGTCAAACAAAATACTGCAGAGAACTACTCAAGCGCTTTGGAATGAATGACTCAAAATCGATTGACACCCCAATGCCTACCAACGGAAATCTAGACAAGGATGAGCATGGTAAGTGTGTAGATGTCAAAAGGTTCAGAGGTATGATTGGATCTCTATTATATCTTTCTGCTTCTAGGCCTGACATCATGTTTAGTGTTTGTATGTGTGCACGCTATCAATCAAATCCTAAGGAATCGCACCTTAAAGCGGTAAAGCGCATATTTAGATACCTTCACGGAACACCTAAATATGGGCTTTGGTACTCCAAAGGAAGTGATTGTAGCTTAGTAGGGTACTCCGATTCTGATTTTGCTGGCTGCAAATCAGATAGGAAAAGCACAAGTGGCACATGTCACCTGTTTTCAAACTCCTTGGTCAGTTGGCATAGCAAAAAGCAAGTTTCTGTGGCTTTGTCAACTGCTGAGGCTGAATACGTTGCAGCCGGTAGTTGTTGCGCTCAGATTTTATGGCTGAAGCAGCAACTACAAGACTTCAACATTCAACTCAAACGTATTCCTATCAAATGTGACAACACTAGTGCCATAAACCTTACTAAAAACCCTGTTTTACACTCACGCACTAAACACATAGAGATAAGACATCATTTCCTTCGTGATCATGTTGAAAAAGAAGACGTTGTCTTTGAGCACGTTGATTCCAAAAATCAGCTTGCTGATATTTTCACTAAACCATTGGCAACGGAGCCTTTCTTCAACATTCGTCGCGAATTGGGAATCCTAGATCTTTCTCAATTGATGTCATAAGCATGTTACCTCTTAATTATATTATGCCTCACCATGGTTGATAAGAGCTGTTTTAGATGTCAATTATCCATCACAAGAGTTCTCCAACAGAGGTAATATCAATCCTTTCTACAATTTTCTTATTGCTAAGTGATTGTGTATGTTACATCAAATGTTCTTACTCTAGTTGATACAAAATTTGATTGCATATACTCCTGTCCATATTGTGTGCACACTAAAATTTGACTTCTGAATCTCTGTTGAGCATAATCATCATGACAGTGCATAATGCATATTCATACTGCATTAAAATTCATTAAAAACTGGTTCAGCATCAGTATGCATCGACACAAACAAAGCCTGCATCGATCCATATATTCAAAAATTCAATTTTTTTAAAAACTGCTTCAGGATGTATCGATGCATCCATCGCATGTATCGATACACAGGGCAATTGTAAACACTTGGCATCGATGCATCCATCGCATGTATCGACACACATGACATTTTTGAATACTAGGCATCGACGCATGACTATCTGCATCGATACATACTGATGCTATCTGAATTAAATGCAATTTCTTTCTCTCTCATGCATCGACACATCAACCAATCATATCACCTCCTATCTCATTACTTCATCTCATCTGCCCTCAAAAACCCCAAAACCAGTGGCTAACCCTAATCCTCCTCATCTTCACTCTCTCTCACAAACTTGGTAAAACCCTAAATCTCACATCACCATGCCTCCACGCACTATTCCAGCCAGAGCCAAAGGAAAAGGAAAGGGAAAGGAAGCAACCGGTACTTCTCAGCAACCACCAGATGTTCCTTCAAATGCCTTAGACATTCTTCATCCTGCCATTACTGCTGAATTTGAGGAATCCTTCAAGGCCAGGTTGGTAATGAAACCTCATATCTTTGATAAAACAGATGTTGTTCATCTGCACCTGAATGAAGTAGTTGAACTGTTACATGCACAAAGACTTGGGTCCTTTCTATCTACAAAAGATGACTATCATGAGGATTTCATCCGGGCCTTTTATGCTGGCTTACAAACTGATAGAGGCTATATGTTCCGGTGTTCTATCGGGGTCAGAACATATACCTTTGAAGCCTCTGATTGGGAAACGGTATTTCAAATGCCGTCTCCGTCGATGGTCTTCAAGTGCTGGCATGACCTGCATCTTGATCCTGAATTTGACCTGAAAGACTTTACAACTGCTATCCTAAAGATTGATAGACCGTTGAGTGAGGACGAACACGTCACGTCAGGTATGATCAAACAAACTCCGCGTATTCTTCACTGGATTATCACACATATTCTGCGTCCAACAAACAGTGGACACTCTCGGTTGGACAGGCCCAGCATACATCTTCTCTACATCCTGCAAAATAAGGTTCTCCTAAATTGGGCGAACTACTTTGTTAAACGCCTATTTTTTGTGCGAGACAGCTCCAAGAATGTGGCTCTAGGTTATGCATCTCAGATAATGAAAATTCTTAAGTATTGGAAAGTTGCAATACCTATTGTTCCTCTCCTAACTCCATCGGCAGCTCAAGAGTTTGACTCTGCCACTCTATCGCATATGGGATATAGGTGGGACAAATACCGCAAATGCTTCTATTTCTTCGAAAGAAAATCCAAAACCAGAATTTACAACTTTGACGTGCCTTCGGAACGCATCCATATTGCTGAAGAACAACCTGATGAAGAAATGCAGGATGCGCCTGAAACAGATGTACCTCAAGCTGAGGCCAATACTGGTTGGGGTGAGTGGGTGCCACGAAGGTGGTCTCCCACCAACTACGTACCCGAACCTACAGCCCCTCCATTCTCCGGTGGTACTTCAGCCTCAACACCAAATGCGGACATCACTCACATGCTTCAACAGATGGAAATTGTCAACAAAGAACGCCATGAAGAAGCACGGTACTGGCATGTTCAACAATCTGAATGGCACAACGAGCATCGGGACTGGCATGATGAGCATACACGGATGTATCACAATCAACACGCTTGGCACCAAGACTTGGTTAAATGGCATCAGGTTTTCTACAATGAAATGTCCGGCTTTATGGATGATTGCCGTGAAAATCCTGGGATTATGGACAGCTTTAGAAGCATTAAAGTTCAGAATCGATTTAGGCAATACTCCTTCATGGGCCAAAATCCAGACACAATGCCTCCTCCTCCGCCTCCGCCAAGCTACCGAGATCCTGACAGACATGATGAGGAGTCCTGTGGTGGCAACAATCCAAATTAACCCACCATCCTTGCATCTCACTGCATTTCATTTCATATTGCTCAAGTTTCATTTTGTTGCACAATATACGGTTTAGCTTATGTAACTCTTAAACTCGTCCGTACCTTTAAAATGCTTTTCAATTTCTGTTTATCTCTATTTGTTATTGCCCTTACCTTTTGAATGATTCTTTGTGAATGATTCTTTAACTTGCAGCTTCTTTCTTTGT